>NC_086318.1:144238668-144596168 GCF_036172605.1 Pelobates fuscus
ACGTGTTCTTTAATTCTTGTCTTTAAAGTGCGTGTTGTTTTCCTACATATTGATAACCGCATTGGCATGTCAACCTGTAAATTACATCTTTGCTGGAGCAAGTGATAAAAGATTGTATTTGATATTCTCTTTTTGTAGCAGCAGACAAGAATCTTTCTACTTTCCTACTCTTGTTGGTTCTAGCTGTGAAACCTCTACATGTGCCACAATAATGAAAACCTTTATTTCCCTTTAAAAAGTTATCTGTTCCAATTTTTTCTTTATCCAAGAAGCTTTTAGTTAAAATTCGTTTGAGATTGTTAGCTCCTCTAAAAATAAATTTTGGTTAAGGATCTAAAAAAGGAAGAATATCCGAATCTTCTTTAAGAATATGCCAATGCTTTTTGATCACTGTAATGCATAGTTATTGGAGCTAAAATTAAAAATAAGAGGAATTTTCTCTTTTTTTCTCTCCCTCTACATTCTTTTCTCTTTTATTCTTATACTTTAAGAGTGATTGTCTTTCCTTTTCTCCAATCTCCTTTTCAATTTTTTCTAATTTTTCTTTTTCATATCCTTTTTCCAGAAATTTTTGTTTTAAAATATCTGCTTGTTTAAAATATTCATCTTCTTCGGTACAGTTTTGCTTCATCCTTAAAAATTGGCCCTTGGGTATATTGCTCAACCAAGGCTTAAAATGACAACTTAAACCCGTGGATAAGGGAGGAGGAGGAGTTGTTGTGGGGCAGAAAGAGAAATATCTACAAGAGATCTATAAGCAACTTGACGATGAAAAATTTTTATAAAGAACTTTTAAATAATCCCCTCTCTGAAATGAAACTAAAATATAAATAATTTTTAGACAAAGGTTTTAATACAGGCATTTTAATAAAAAAGGAATATGAATTTTTAGATGCAAAGCATCCAAGAATTCCGGTAATTTACGTATTACCAAAAGAAGATGACGTTGGACGTTTCATACACGTCCTGATGTCTATACCGGAAATAGAATTTAATAAACATAAGTTTTTAATTTTTACTCTATTCATACCCTATGAGTTATTTTCACTACTGTGGGTATACGTAGGGGGAGTGTTAGAGGAAAGGCAGGTCGCCCTTCACTCTTTCACCCTCTTAGGCAACCTTTCTTGTGTCTCCTATATAAACCTAAAAATTTCAGGTTAACTATATTATCTGTTTTTTATCTACTTTAAAAAGCCTTGCAAGGCGAAACGCGCTGTAGATTTTTTTTTTCAATAAAATACCTTTTAATCCTGGCATCCTGAATTCATCACTCCAAGCGAGAACCAAAGAATCCTAGGTGGGGATTATACCACCAGCACCCCATTCATCGAGCAGTAAGCCTGCTCTTAAAAGTGTGAGTACGTCTCCTCTACAATTATTTATTGTGATTTTATACAGTGAGCACTATATTCGCTACTCTCTCTCTTTCTGGTTTGAAACTGCCAACCTTGGGAATATCTGGAAGTATCATCTACCATACATATCCTAGAAGTGGGGATCATTCTACTTCACGCTATATATACCAAAACAGTATATAGCTCTGTTAAATGTGAGTAATATACTATCCAGAATTATTATTATACACTACATTTTACTTTATACTGTTCCATTGGAGTTCCCCTCTTTTATGTTTTGCATGTACCTCTAGAATTACAAGAAGTATTCTATCAAGATCGTCTAATACAATCAAGTTGAGCCACAACTCACAAAGACTTTAATTTTACACAAATTTTATATAAATAAATACATTTTTTATTTCAATCTTTGTATTTTATCTGTTTTATATGATATTTTTTACTACTCTGGAATATTCCAAATCCCTTATAGAGGTACTATTGCCCATCGACCCAAATCATAGTTACAGCCTCACAGTCTGTATAGTTAGGACCTCATCTGTCACACTCATTCTACCTTGACGCTTGTAAGTAGTGATGTCCCGAACGGTTCGCTGGCAAATAGTTCCTGGCGAACATCGCATGTTCGCGTTCGCCACGGACGGCGAACATATGCGATGTTCGGTCCACCCCCTATTCGTCATCATTGAGTAAACTTTGACCCTGTACCTCACAGTCAGCAGACACATTCCAGCCAATCAGCAGGAGACCCTCCCTCCCAGACCCTCCCACCTCCTAGACAGCATTCAATTTAGATTAATTCTGAAGCTGCATTCTTTTTTATTTACTTTTGTATTAATTATTAATTAATAATAAATGGTGTCCAGTATTAGTACAGCTTAATAATTCCTTGCCAAATAGAGAAGCAAATTCTCCTTTGTTTACCATTCATGGTAAACCTTTAACAACACAAAAGTTTGTGTTACATATAAGTATATTGTTGATATTAGGCTATAACCCATCATCATTTTCAGGACACTCTTTCTGTAAAGTGGCACACCGAAACCAGATTTTGTAAATATCCTAGTTTCATAAGGGAAATGATATTCAGCTTTATATATCCAGACTATATATATATATATATATATATATATATATATATATATATTATTGGGACTCACCTCTTAATTGTTGAATTAAGGTATTTTAATCAGAGCCATTGCCACATGTACATAATATCAGATCTTTTTAATTTAGCTGTATAGCTTGTTTCTTAAGTGCTTTGGCTACAAATTTACCGCTCATGTTGCCATAAGAGTAAAAGGTGCTGCTTATAAGCTGGACTATTCTGTAGGCATTAATATAAAGCAAGGAACGCAATTCAACTCTCAGAGCTGCAAGGTTTAAATACCTCGGGTGATGGAACACGTTTCTGGGCCATCTCTTTATCTATGGCACTCGTAATTTCATGTATTTTAAAAATCAGTTCCTTTTTAATCCGAGAACCCCATTTAATAAGGAGTTACTAGTTTCACCTTTGCCATTTGCCTCAAAATAATGGGTTGAGAGGCAGATATTCTCCGTCACCCTAGAATCATCCAGGAGTGACTCATTGAGACACCATTGCAGGGTCAATTTTATGAGTCATGAAGAGAGAGTGCCAGTAACATAGGAGCATAATATTCCTTATTGAGGCATTTTCAAATAAGTGTAGATGTCTGTGGATAAGAAAAAATATATCCAATCTAGTATAACAATTTGCAGTATTAGGAATAGTTTCTACCTGTTGGGTGTAAGATACACCAACAAATCAATTTACTGATTTTATATAACTATTTTTTAAATAATTGTTGGCGTCTCTACCTGTCAAGGTGCTATCAGCCCCCCCGTTCAAGTACTATGTTTCAGTCCCCCCCCCTCCCCACCATCACCACTACTATGCCTTTTGCAAAGAGCCTTATTTATTCAGACATACTTAAAGGGTACTTGGCTTTCATTGGGGGCATAGAGGTTATCGAAAATAAAGTTTTTTTTGGTTTTGTTTTTATCAATCACTCCTTATTTTAAGATGGCTCTTAAAATCAGTTTTAAGAACCATCAAATAAAAAGCAATCGGAAAACCAAATGGCCACCCTCGGGATTTGCTTTTATAATAGTCACTATAATAAGCTTGTGCAATCCGCTTAGGTCGCAAACTCTGGCAGAGCCTTCCCTATAATGTTTCTCTTGTAGAAAGAAAACATTTGTGTGACTTCTTTCAAGTTCATGCACCAAAATTTTAAGTTTTTTGGCAGTGTTAATATCCCAAACATTCAAAGAAAATAAATTAAGTTTTGCCATCAAAACTATAAGAGTTTATATCACTAGACTTCTGTTTTACTCTACATGTGACCTAGTTTCTTTCAAAATCATTAAAAAAAAAAGAGAGAGAGAGAGAGAGAAAAGACAAGAAAAAAACAGTTTACATCTAATAGTAACATTTTACATGTTATGTAACAAGAAATAGTGCTACACTTGTAACTAACCCGGGTATGCTCACAAGTGGAAATAGGCATCTCTCAGGGTATAACGTGGGCAAGAATACAGCTTCTGGATTTCTTGGGGAGTTGTAATGATATTTGTAATATAAGTGGAATGGATTTTCATTCCCTTGTTTGAATTTCCAAGCCCATGGGCATAAAGGTAAATACATACTTCAAAAATATTAGACTACATAATACCTTAATAAAAGCACAAAAGCATTAACTTATCATTTACAATATACAACATGGCAAAACAATTGTAATAAACCACACATAAATGCAAATTTAGGGCAATGATTATAATCATCATGGAGTTTTGGTGCCAAGTGAATGTGTCCTTGGCTGAAGAGGCTTGTCTCCTGCATTTCTTTGGCATCCTTTGCCATTTGGATTTTTGTGGCAATTGCAGCAATTGCTTCAAGTGCTCAAATAAAAGGCCAGGCCAGTCCTCCACATTATCTGTTGGAAGTCCCAAAGAATGCTGGACATCTACAGGTAATGAGATGGACAATAACATGTCTTGATGTAACAAAGTCAGGGCAAAAGAAAAAGTTCAATTTATATCTAATATTATGTTCATTCAGAGCCTTGGTAACTGGGCATAATGTTCTTCTCATGTGTAGGGTGGCTTGTGAAATATCTTTGTAAATGATGACAGTTACCTTCATATGTGGTTTCTTGTAGTTGCCTGGTTCTATTTAGAATTTCCTTTTGCACAGCAAAATTATGGATCTCACATATTATATCACTGGGATTGTTCAAGAAAAGAGCTCCTGGTCAAAGTGTTCTATGAGCATGATCAAATTTAATTTTAACATCTTCACATCTCTGTTCAGGATTTGGTTGAAGAGTAGGAAGTCTTCCTTGTCCCCATTATCCTGTTCTGGCACACCTCGAACCCAAAGCATGTGTCTCCTACTTGTATTTTTCATCTAAGTTTTTCTGGAGGAGTAGGAGTGCTTCATCATGGGTCTGGAGTAACTCCTCTACTGCTACCTTCTGTAGTGCTGTGACTTCCCCCTCTTCTTCCAGGACTTCAACTCTGGTCCCTATTTGTTGCATGTCTGTGCACAGTGTCTGCATCTTTTGTGCCTCTGTGCCTCTGACACAGTGGGACTCTGCAGCAGGCTGCTATCTGGTGCTATCTTGCCTGTATCTATGTGACCTGTGTAGTCCATCGCCTTGGTATAGTGCCTCTGCAAGAAAGACTTAGCAGCCGCTGGTGTAGTGACCGGGGTTGCTTCCAAGTTCGCTTGGGTCTTTTTGTTCACCATCAAAAACATCAAAGAAGCCCTAAGTATAGCAGAGCTCAGCAGTCCCACTGCCATCCACCTCAGCTGCAAATCACGCCCCCAAGAAGTGTTACTGTGACCTCACATGTGTATTCTGCATGCTCTGCAGATTCAATAGCTAAAGAGCTCCAAACTTCCTCTGGAATTAATATCAGCACAAAAATTGTGCAGCAGGAGTTTCACGGATCAGGGTTTCATGGCTGAGCAGCTCATGCAAGCTTCACATCACCAAGTACAAAAGTACAATGTCAAGTATCAGATTGAGTGGTGCAATGCATTCCACCACTGGACTCTAGGGCAGTGGAAACGTTCTGTGGAGTTATAAATTATGCTTCTTTGTTTGGTAGTCTGATGGGCAAGTCTAGATTTGGAAGATGCCGGGAGAATGTTACCTGCTTGACTACATTGTGCCAATCATAGCCAGGGGAGGTGTGGCTAGGGCTGCATAAGCAGAAACAAAGTGATTTAACTCCTAAATGACAGTGAATTGAGCAGTGAAATTGCAGGGGAATGATCTATACCAGTGATGGCGAACCTATGGCACGCGTGCACAGGTGGCACGCCGTGCCCTCTCTGTGGGCACGTGGCCACAGGTCCACCATCACTGCAGAGTAGGCACCTGCCTGCCCGAAACGGCAGGCGCCTACTCTGCTTCCGTGTCGGGAGGCAGGGGAGGGATCTGTGAAGCAGCTCCCCTGTCCTCCCGCGCGATGCTGTGTGGAGCGTTGCCGAGCGTTACCATGGCAACGCTCCACACAGCATCGCGCGGGACAACAGGGGAGCTGCTTCACAGATCCCTCCCCTGCCTCCCGACCCGGAAGCACTGCCTGCCACCACCGGACCACCAGGGATGACGGTACCACTACCGGACCACCAGGGATGACGGTACCACCACCGGACCACCAGGGATGGCTGTGTCCCCCCCCCCCCCCACTTCATTAAAGGAAAGAAGGGGGGGGATACTGACACACAGCACCCCTACCCCCCCCAGAAGTACCCTTACCCCCCCAGCACCACCCCTAGCCCCCCACAGCACCACCCCTACCCCCACAGCACCACCCCTACCCCCACAGCACCACCCCTACCCCCCCAGCACCACCCCTACCCCCCCACAGCACCACCCCTACCCCCCCACAGCACCACCCTACCCCCCCACAGCACCACCCTACCCCCCACAGCACCACCCTACCCCCCACAGCACCACCCTACCCCCCCACAGCACCACCCTACCCCCCCACAGCACCACCCTACCCCCCCACAGCATCACCCTACCCCCCCAGAAGTACCCCTACCCCCTAGCAGCACCCTACCCCCCCAGCAGTACTCCACCCCCCCAGCAGTACCCCTACCACCCCACAACAGTACCCCTACCCCCCCAGCAGTACCCCTACCCCCCCAGCAGTACCCCTACCCCCCAGAAGTACCCCTACTCCCCCACAACAGTACCCCTACCCCCACAGTACCCCTACCCCCCAGCAGTACCCCAACCCCCCCAGAAGTACCCCTACTCCCCCACAACAGTACCCCTACCCCCGCAGTACCCCTACCCCCCAGCAGTACCCCAACCCCCCAGCAGTACCCCTACCACCCCAGCAGTACCCCTACTCCCCCACAACAGTACCCCCCAGCACCCTTACCCCCAGCACCCCTACCATCCCCCCAGCAGTACCCGTACCCCCCAGCAGTACCCCTACCCCCCAGCAGTACCCCTACCACCATCAGCAGTACCCCTACCCCCCAGCAGTACCCCTACCACCATCAGCAGTACCCCTACCCCCCAGCAGTACCCCTACCCCCCCACACACAGCACCCCTACCCCCCACACACAGTACCCCAACCCCCCCAGCAGTACCCCTACCCCCCCAGCAGTACCCCAACCCCCCAGAAGTACCCCTACCACCCCAGCAGTACTCCTACTCCCCCACAACAGTACCCTTACCCCCGCAGTACCCCTACCCCCCAGCAGTACCCCAACCCCCCCAGAAGTACCCCTACCACCCCAGCAGTACCCCTACCACCCCAGCAGTACCCCTACCCCCCCACACACAGCACCCCTACCCCTCACACACAGTACCCCTACCCCCCACAGCACCCCTACCCCCACACACAGTATCCTTACCCCCCACACAGTACCCCTACCCCTCAGCAGTACCCCTACCCCCCCACAGCACCCCTCTCACACACACATACAGCACCCCTACCCCACGCACAGCACCCATCTCACACACACACAGCACCCCTCATACACACATACCACCCCTCATACACACATACAACACCCACACACACGCAACCCCCCACACACACACGCACCCCCCCCCACACACACACGCACCCCCCCACACACACACACGCACCCCCCACACACACACACGCACCCCCCACACACGCACCCCCCCCCACACGCACCACCCCCACACACACGCACCACCCCCACACACACACACGCACCCCCCCCCACACACACACACACGCAATTGCAGTGTTGGCACTTTAAGGAAAAAAAAGTTGGCATGTATTACGGTTTGGGCACTCGGGCTCAAAAAGGTTCGCCATCACTGATCTATACACTAAAACTGCTTTATTTAGCTAAAGTAATTTAGGTGACTATAGTGTTCCTTTAAACACAGACCAAGGTGGTCAGGTAAGAATTTAACTTGCCTATGAGTCTGTGCACAGGGGCTGTGCAGGATATTGATCCAATCTGCAGTACAGGCAAGGACACAAGCAAGAGAATTGTCGAGGGTAAGCCAAAAGACAGAGGGTGCCAGAAGTCAGAATAAACGAGGGTAAGCCAAAGTCAGAGGATGCCAGAGGTAAGGATACACGATAAGAAAAAGCCAAGGTCAGGAGCCGACTGGAGAACACTCGATCACAAACACCAACATAGGAACCAGAGTCATTGAACTAACACTGCCTTAGGGAGAGGCAGTGTCTTATACCTGGCTAATCAGATGATACTTTACAGATGGACCATGATTGACAGAAATAGTCAAAGGTTAAGTCCAGTCCCCGGTGCTGGAGACATGGCAAGGATAAGTTTCAGGCCAAACCAAAAACTGAAGTGGCTCAGAAGCAGGAACACAGGTTCAAATCCCCTGTTGAGAACTTCTGGGGCGACTTCGATTGGCAGTCTGGATGTCACGGTGAGAACCGTGAAACCAAGACATTTTAGACAATGCTATGTTTACACATTGTGTAAACAGTTTGAGGAAGGCCATTTCGTATTCCAGCATTACGGCATTATGGTGCCCAGCCCTGTATTTAGCGTGAGACTGACAGGGCATTTACCTTGGGTTGCACTTTCGGGGGAGCGACAAAAAAAAAAAAGAACCCAATCCCCCTGGCAGATGCTTTGCCAGCCTCTTGTCCTGGGGGGGCCAGGAGCTGGCCCCACTGAGGTTGACATATGCTGATGATGGAGGCTGGTGGTGAGGGAGCACTCTCCCCTGAACGCTTCCTGCTCAACTCCCTCATGCACACCATAGTGATGCAGGAGCCGAGATATTATATCACTAAGATGCATGCAAGGGAGCTGAGCAGGAAGATCAGAACTCCCTCGCCACCTCCAATGTGCGCCTGCCTGCCCAACCCAACTGCCCTTGCCTGTGCCTGCCTGACCACCTATGCCTGCATGCCTTGCCAGCCCCAGTGGACTCCATAGAAGAATCAACTCAAGCTCTCCCAAAGACAGGGAGGCTGGGTGGATTGAAATATAATTTTCATTTTTTTTGTCTGTATTAGTGTGTTTTTTTTTCTTAGTGATTGTGTGTGTGTGTGTGTGTGTGTGTCTGTTAGTGAGAGTGTTGTGAGGATATTTATGGGGTGATAAATATTAAAAATATTTTCATAAAAATTATCAAAATTATTTTAATAATTTTTATTACATCAAAATTGATATCTTGGCACTGTCCCCGAATAATAAAGCTGAGAATTACTCACGATTTTAATTCTTTTAGATCCTAGAGGAAGTTCATTAGAGGATTTTTACTTCACAACAGTAATCAAAAATCTATTGTGACAATAATAATAAAATAATATATGTAACATGTGTGACAATCAGTGAATATTTAGGTATAGCATAAGCATAAAATATGGCAATGGTTTAAACACAATACAGCAGCTAAAAGCATCCAGTTGTCAACAACTTAACAAGATTTATGATAGGGCACTGTTTAGAAACCAACTTCACACAGAAAGACAAAACTTCACAGAATACAACAGTGCAGCGATAACGATAACGGCTGACAGATCACACTGATTAACTCTTCCACTGCTGGCTACAATCCTCATAGGCAAGATATCCTATTATAATTAAAAGAACATGTACCAGTGTATACACCTCCCCAATGTGGTCACAGCAAAAGAAATGAGTAATATTACCAATATATAACTTGACTGTAATACAGACAGCATAGAGCTTGATGGGGATATGGACTAAGACAAAAAAGAAATAAAAAACAACATAGTGCAAACTGTATAATGACTGATGGAAAGTAAATGAACATATGACTCTCACTCACATGCTCCAGAGCCGTACCAGGCTCTGTAGATCAGGCTCAGGGGTGCCAAATACTGGCTAGCGATCCAGATAATTCAAGTAGATGGGACTCCAGAAATGAGTACCAAATATTTATTGTATAAAAATATATTAAAATTATATTAAAAGTATATACACTACTGGGCACTATGGGGAGGGAACCCAAAACATTCAATGATGTAACATGAAACAAAATTGGAGTTCCACTTACCCCTATTACTATAGTAGCCCAGAGTGAAAGAAACACATAAAATAACAAATAACAAATGTTATAGATGCAAGCAGACGCGTTTCGGCTAGCAGCCTTCCTCCAGTGCTTGTCTCCATGTTCTATTCAGTCTTCTTTTATAAGTCCCATCTATGCCGTTCAGCTGGATTCAATTTCGTGCCGGCGTCGCGTCACTTCCGGTTTTGCGAGTGACGTCACTTCCGGTTTTCGGACGGCTGGAACGCACGCTGAAACGCAGCGTTGGGGATATAGGTTGCTCTTAACTTTAATACTTGAGTCCCCATAGCAACCATGCGTTCCATATTTGCACAATACAGTAACAGAATGAAGAAAATATAAAAAAGGTGGTTAATATAAAATATATATAATACAAACTCTAATTAACCATTTTCGATCTCTCTACATATGGAGAGAGATTTAAAGGTATACAGAACAAATTCCTTTGTAAAAAACCATTGAAACACATTCATTTAAATAGGTCAATATATGACCTTGCAAGGTCTCATCTATAGAAAGCAATTAGATAGAGCGCAGGTGGAACCTCCAGTATCTATGTAAGCAAATGCAAAAGAGAGAAAAGATAAAAATATGATAATAAAAAAATATGATAATAAAAAAATGAGATAATAAAAAAATGAGATAATAAAATTTTTATTTTTTTTTGGGAATAAATTTTATAAAAAGTGAATAAACTCAAAATCTAAATTCAGTCCCCTCGGGGACAGGGTGTTCACATCGAAGATCCACTTGCCCTCTATCTTAGCCAATTCCTTAACGTTATTCTCACCCCTCCAATTTTTTTATTTCTTAAAAATAACAGTTTATGATAACAATGAAGGATCACTACCATGTTTTTCAGTGAAGTGTGCAGATACACTATGTTTCATATACCCCCTCTGGATGTTCCCCACATGCTCCGCAACCCTGGTTTTAAAGGCTCTTGTGGTCATCCCAATATACTGCAGACCACATGGGCACCAGAGGAGGTATATGACATTAGTGGAATTACAAGTTAGAACCTGATGGATTTTGAATGTACGATTGGTGGAATGTGAGGTGAATTCTGTCTGTTTTTGTTTGCCAAATAAAGTTCTCTTACAGGCCAGGCAGGATTTGCAGGGATAAAAACCCTTTTCTAATCCAAAAAGGTTTTTTCCTTCCACTTTGTCCCTGATACAACTTGTAGTTAGATGCTGTTTTAGGTTTTTAGCCCCTCTATAAATAATCCGTGGTTTATCACCAATAATTCCCCTCAAATTAGGATCTGATTTAAGGATACGCCAATATCGGTTAATGATGTGCTTAATTTGCTTGGCATCCTCACTATAATTTAAAATGATTGGTACTTGATCACCATACTTCCTCTCCTCACTAGACACCTTTTTACTCCGTATCATATTACGATCCTTCTTTTTAATAGAATTAATACATCTGTCCAATTCTTTAGCGTCATAATTTTTCTCTATAAACCTATCCCTCAAACAGGCTGCCTGTTCCTCAAACACTTCAACATCACTGCAATTTCTGAATAACCTAAGGAACTGACCCTTAGGGACACCTTTGAGCCAAGAATGATAGTGGCAACTGGACGTTTCAATGTAGCCGTTAACGTCGACCTTCTTAAAGAAAGTCTTGGTCTTTATAGCCTCATTGTCTACATAGATATTTAAGTCCAAAAAATTGATGTTCGATGAACTATACTCACTAGTTAATTTTATGTCAGGATGTTGAAGGTTAAGAAATTCCAAAAATGGCCGCAACGATTCCTCATCACCGCGCCAAATAAAGAAGATGTCGTCTATAAAACGACGATAAAGGACCAGGTTTCGCGCCCAGCCGCCTTCTTCCGTTAAAAAACGGGTTCTCCCAATGCGCCATAAATAAATTGGCGTAGCTGGGCGCGAACCTGGTCCCCATCGCAGTCCCCTTAAGTTGCAAAAAAAATTTATCGTCAAACCAAAAATAATTGTTACAGAGAATTAGTCTAATTCCATCTAGGATAAACTGTATCTGCAATTCTTTCAGTTCACTATGGTTTTTAAGAAAAAATTTGATTGCTTCACAACCCGACAGATGTGGTATACTTGTGTACAAGCTTGAGACATCACAGGTCACCAATAACATATTATCCCAACTTATCTCTTCAAGAAGATCCAACAGAGACATAGAGTCTCGTAAGTAGGATGGTTGTGAGATTACCAGGGGTTGTAGTTGTTTGTCTATATATTCTGACAAATTACTCAATAGAGACCCCACCCCCGACACGATAGGTCTGCCGGGTGGGTTTTCCTCACTTTTATGTATCTTTGGCAGGGTGTAGAATACCGGGGTCCTCCCTGTGACAGAGTCCAAATATTGGAACTCGTCCTTATTAAGGATTCCCAGTACTCTACCCCTGCCTAAAAGAGATGAGTATTCCTTTCTAATCTGCCCTATGGGGTCGCTCTTTAGTTCTTTATATGTACTTAAATCATCCAATTGCCTATAGATCTCCTTCATATATTGTTCTCTACTCTGGATGACCACCCCGCCCCCTTTGTCGGCGGGTTTTATGATTATTGTTTTGTTATTCTGAAGTTCTTTTAATGCTTTCCTTTGATGAAAATCCATATCATCCCTTTTATATTTCCTCTTATTATTATTATTTAGTTTTCTCACATCCTCCATAACCAAGCGCTCAAACACCCTCATTCCTCCATTGATCAAATGCCTCGGAAAAAATGTCGAAGTTTTTTTAAGTTGGGTATGATGGAACTCTTGGGGGCCTTCTAGGGACTCTGAGGGGGATAACTTATCAAAGAATAATTTAATGCACATTTTCCGTGTAAATTTGTTTATATCAATAAACGTATCGAATGGCTTATTAAATTCTGATGGGACAAATTTAAATCCCTTTCTTAAAACTTCAATTTGGGGTTTTGTAAGGGTCATGTCTGTTAAATTAAAAATGCCTATTGGTCTAGTGTCCTTCCCCTCTTCCTTTCTCTCCAGGATTCTTCCTGCTCTATTTCCTCTCCTGTTCCCTGGTTTCTCCTTTTTTGCGGGAAACCCGTCATCTCCCTCCTCAAAGGGCCCTGCCCTAAAAAAGGTGACGATGTAAGGTCTCTCATATCTCCTGGGGAATTCTCTGATAATGCTCTAAATCTGTTTTGATGTGTAAACTTCGTATAGTTATAGTCTGTCCCATATTGGGAGCCCTGTCTTCTCTGGTATGATCTGTTTCTATCTTGATAAGATCTTTTGTTTGGTGTGTATTGGGCACGAAATGGTGTGTGTTTTATGGCATTAGGTCTCCTAACAGGATATTTGTTGAATGGGGCATATGGTTGTGGCGATTCCTTCCTCTGAAAATGGACCACCCTCTCTCTAGAACGTGGTCTACCCTTGGTTGAAATTTCTTTGAGAAAGAGCGAACTTTATGACTAGCATAGTCGCTCTTATCTCTCAGAAATGTTTTCTTTTTTATGACTACCGTTTCTTGTTCAATTTTTTCAACATAATCCTTTATTGTTTCTAACGATTTCTCTACTTCCTCACAGCCTTTTAACGGTTGTAATTTATCTTTTATTTCATTTATTTCAGTGTCTAATTTTTGTAAATTTCTTTTCCGCTGTTGGATGCAAATTTTCATCATCCTAACAGAGAAGGATTCAAGTGCTGAGTTCCAGATATCAATGAATTCTTCATCATCCCTATCAAATGTGGGAGTTTTAAAAAACCGTAAACCTCTAGGGGTGATTTTATTCTCTAGGTACTTTTCCATAGTAAAAATCTCCCATTTGATCTTAGTTTCTTTTGTCAGAAGTCTTTGTAGGGTTTGACACATTAGATCTAAATTGTCGTCTCTGAATTTAATATTATCAGGTTCACATTCAAACCTGTTGGCTATTCTATCTTGCCAATTTTGTCTTTTCTCAAACAGATCCATTTTATGTACTGAGCAGCCCTCACTAATACAGGGAAAAAGTAAAGATATAAGAAATGATAAGGAATAGTGAGTGGGCGCTTCACTGAATTGATGACAGTAGGTATATACAATAATCGGTGTAACCAGTACTCTAGTGCTTCCCTTGTGCACCAAATAACAGTAATACAATTAAAAGAACATGTACCATGTTCTTTTAATTGTATTACTGTTATTTGGTGCACAAGGGAAGCACTAGAGTACTGGTTACACCGATTATTGTATATACCTACTGTCATCAATTCAGTGAAGCGCCCACTCACTATTCCTTATCATTTTTTAAGATATCCTATTATGTTGCAACTTTACAATTAAATTAATGTTCATACCAGATCATTTGACCATTCCTAGGACCATCCAATAAGAATAATTCTACCAGATTTTACGTTTGCCGAATTTTTACTTTCCTAAATAAGATTCCCTATCTTATATCAGAACAAGTCAATATCTCTGGGTAAATTTGGTATGCTAACATGTGGTAAATTTACCTTTAATATATCGTTATCTTTTTTAATCCTGCAGGAATGGATTTTTTATAACCATATATTCCATAACTAGTTATGATTTCTAATGATTGAAATCTGACCATTTTTTATCCAGATATATATTCCTGCTATTAGTAAGAAGTAATTAATTTAAATTACCGGTAATTAAATAAAACCAGCATAATTGCCAGTTAGGTTGTAGATGTTCTTATCAGATGTGTAGATATGTCCCAGGAATTTGAATGCAAGTATGATGTATAGAGAATTGTATGGAAATAGAGAAAGTTTTCTGGGAGTCCTGGAGTTGTGTTAATTTGGAAAAGTAGTAGTGAGAATTAGGTGTCCAAGAGAGTGTTGTTTCTTGCGTATAGTCCAAGTCAGAATATGTTTCAAAGAGAGTTTGAAAGTGGTTCAAAAAGTGTATGAAGGGGGGGGTGGGGCCGGGCCACCATGCTGACCGGTCGCATGCAAGAGAGGCTCCCATGGGACACAGCCCTATAAGCTGAAATGTGCGTCTCCTAAGCTAAACTGAGCCCTGAATAAGGACAACAATAGTACCTGGCTGTCGGTGTTGCAGCAGACCCCGAGATCGGGAGTTTTTGGAGCCCGAGAGGGCGAGCACCAAGACTTTGGCGTCTGTGGCCTAGTCGAGGAGGGAGCGGGGTGGACGGCCGCCATCCTGCCTTCCCACTCGGCGATCACACACTAGCTCTCTGTGTGGTCCTGGTCCCATTCCCCCCCCCCCCTTTGGACCGGTGGGGGTTATCCCGGTCCCCACTGGTGGGCCCACGACAGCAGGGAGAGGAACACTACCATCTAACCCACATCCAGTCTCCCGCACTTTGGAGCTAAAATGGCCGCCAGCTAAGCCTCCACGAGACTACTCGCGCAGAACAGCTTACAGGCGGAACCCCTACAGAGGCTGTGAAGGGATCCCTGCCTCCACTTGCAGGCTCCACGATACAGAAGGCTCTACAGCTGAAGGAGGACTTTCGGCAGCACCCACCCGCATCCAAGCGCAGAAGCTCCGGCAACCACTCACCCAAGCCAAATTCCCCGAGCAGACATCACAAAGTCGCCTGATACCCGAGAGGACACACTCACGGACTCTGATGCAGACTCCAGCGAGAGCTGGCTCAGACAAGAGCATGTGCTGCGACCGGCAGAGCAGAGCTGGCTGGGTTTATCATTTGGCTTGGATGCCTTTCCCCATCACGCTGAGCCAAGCCGGTAGAGGGAGGGGGTGGAGGGGTGCTCCAAACTAGCTAAAGCGTATGTGAGCCCTTAGTATTAACCACTGCCTCCCCCTATCCCATGTCAAGTCCCCAGTGGTATATTAGCTACTCTCCCTTAAATAATCTGTTTATGTCTCCTCAATCTGGAACATGCTTATCAACCCACTTAGAGAGATTGTCTAATCATTTAAATGCTCTTGTTAGTGTTACATAACTCTCTGGTCTAACCTAAGCTTGTATACTGTGCCGACTCTCACAACCTTTAAATATGCTGTCAGTCAAATAAGCGTAATATATACACCATTTATGTTTCTATTCCTCATGTATACTAGTCGACCATGCCTGTTATAAAAATGAAAAAATGTGCAACTTCCATTTGCCATGATAATGTCTTTGATGTAAAGCATATGTGTGCTGTTGTGGCACGTTACACATATCTGTTAATCATTTGCACAGAAAAATAAAGAATTAAAAAAAAAAGTGTATGAATGTCCCAAAGACCATGAATCTCTCCAAAAATTGAATCTCTCTCTTTTCCCTTTGCCTTTACTTTCTAAAAGGAAAAAACTCTCTGCACGTCACTAGTTGATAGGACCAATAGGTAACTGTAGGTGTGTCTTCCCTACAGACTATCATCTAGTTCAGGGGTAGGCAACCTACGGCACTAGTGCCATGCACGGCACTCTAGGTGTCTTTGCACGGCACTCGAGGCTGCTAGAACCAAACAGGCTCTGGCCTATCAGGAGTCCCAATAAAACTTCAGATATCTGCTAATACGAAGAGGTGGTTAAGGACAATCCTCAATTTATGCATTGCAGCACATAGAGATCACTTCACAGCACATCTGAGATCACTTTCTCCCAGCACTTGTGAATGGGAATCCACACTGTAGTAGAGCAGCCTGCAGCTGGTGTTGCAGCTCCTGTCCTTGACCTGTACCTGGCCAGCCTGGTCCCCACTGGAACCCAGGGAAGCCACCCACACTGCTAGATATACACAGAAATGCAGAATAACAGCCCACACACAAACATACACACAATCCCCACAAACACAACACCACAAACAATCCACACACGTACACAACCCCACATGTAGGCTCTCACATGCAATACCCCAAACAGCCCCCAGACCTCAATTTAAAAAAATAGGATCGGCACGCTACGGGACATCACAATGCTATATCGGCACAGTGCTGCTAAAAGGTTGCCTACCCCTGATCTAGTTTTTGGTCAGTAGGTGGTGCAATTACATCACCAAAAATTATTTTCAGGGGGTCCATTTACCTTTTTGCATAATGGGTTAACTGTAATTGCTGATGCTTTTTACGTAATTTTCTTATTTATTTTATGTATGCTATCAGCCGCAGGACACGTCACTTCAAAGCATTGGTTCACTCTTATGCCAGACAGAGTGTCGGCAATTTCAATTGTAATTTTAGAATTGACACCTCCTAACCTTAATTTCACCCTTTTTCTTACAATGGGACTTTGTAAGATTGCATTAGTTATTTTTTTTTTCTTTTAGAAAGTAAAATTAATTACTTAGTGTTATCTGTCATTGGTGTCTGTTTGAATCATGAATAGTCTATATTAGTAACATAATACTAATTATATGATTAATATAATAGTAAATTATAAGTGGAAAGTGTGTGTGTGTATGTGTATATATATATATATACACATACATACATACATACATACATACATATGCACATACATACATACATACATACATATGCACGCACGCACGCACACACACACTGCTCAACAAAATAAAGGGAACACTTAAACAACACAATGTAACTCCAAGTCAATCACACTTCTGTGAAATCAAACTGTCCACTTAGGAAGCAACACTGAGTGACAATCAATGTCACATGCTGTTGTGCAAATGGGATAGACAACAGGTGGAAATTATAGGCAATTAGCAAGACACCCCCAATAAAGGAGTCGTTCTGCAGGTGGTGACCACAGACCACTTCTCAGTTCCTATGCTTCCTGGCTGATGTTTTGGTCACTTTTGAATGCTGGTGGTGCTTTCACTCTAGTGGTAGCATGAGATGGCATCTACAACCCACACAAGTGGCTCAGGAAGTGCAGCTCATCCAGGATGGCACATCAATGCGAGCTGTGGCAAGAAGGTTTGCTGTGTCTGTCAGTGTAGTGTCCAGGGCATGGAGGCGCTACCAGCAGACAGGCCAGTACATCAGGAGACGTGGAGGAAGCCATAGGAGGGCAACAACCCAGCAGCAGGACTGCTACCTCCACCTTTGTGCAAGGAGGAACAGGAGGAGCACTGCCAGAGCCCTGCAAAATGACCTCCAGCAGGCCACAAACGTGCATGTGTCTGCTAAAACAGTCAGAAACAGACTCCATGAGGGTGGTATGAGGGCCCGACGTCCACAGGTGAGGGTTGTGCTTACAGCCCAACATCGTGCAGGATGTTTGGCATTTGCCAGAGAACACCAAGATTGGCAAAATCGCCACTGGCGCCCTGTGCTCTTCACAGATGAAAGCAGGTTCACACTGAGCACATGTGACAGACGTGACAGAGTCTGGAGACGCCGTGGAGAACGTTCTGGTGCCTGCAACATCCTCCAGCATGACCGGTTTGGCAATGGGTCAGTAATGGTGTGGGGTTGCATCTCCGCCACCTCATCAGGAGCATGCACAGGTGTTGTAGGGAGGTCATACAGGCACGTGGAGGCCACACACTACTGAGCCTCATTTTGACTTGTTTTAAAGGACATTACATCAAAGTTGGATCAGCCTGTAGTGTGTTTTTCCACTTTAATTTTGAGTGTGATTCCAAATCCAGACCTCCGTTGGTTGAAAATTTTGATTTCCATTTTTTTCTTTTTGTGTGATTTTGTTGTTCAACTATGTAAAGAACAAAGTATTTCAGAAGAATATTTAATTTATTCAGATCTAGGATGTTTTATTTTTGTGTTCCCTTTATTTTTTTGAGCAGTGTATATAATTATGTATACATTTGTCTCTGGGTTAGTATTCCATCCCCCCATTTTTGCTGTTAGACATCATGCCTTATCTCAGGTTTTGTTTACATAACGCATTCCTTAGCTCAGACTTGGATGAATAGAGTGATAGAAAGAAATCTTGTGTCTGTCTTAGCCTTGTAATACAAAATGGAGTCACCTCTGTTCTGAAAGTGACTGGCAGTATACACTTTTAATTTCTGTCTTAACACAAAACGTCTGCCGATATAAATATACTGACAATGTGAGTGTGTCACTGAGAGCGTATCTGTCACTGAGAGTGTGTGTAGGCATGTGTCAGTGTGTGTATGCGTTTCTCAGTGTCTATGTGTGTCTCAGTGTGTATGTATCTGTCTGTGAATGCGTATGTATGTCAGTGTGTGTCTGTCAGTGAATATGTGTCTGACACTGAGTATATATGTCTGTTAGTGATTATGTCTGACTGTGTATGTTTCAGTGAAAGTGGGTGTTTGTCAAACAGTATGTGTGACAATGACTATGTATGTCAGTGCATGTATCAGTGAGCACATGTTTGTCAGGAAGAGAAATTTGGAATGGCGGGTTTTGTCATGCTTAGGGCTGCACACAACCAGAATGCACGTCTAATGGTGCCCCAGTGCATAAAGCTAAAGACATGGTTGGATGAGTTTATTGTGGAAAACCTTGACTGGTCCACACAGAGTACTGATCTCAACCCCACTGAACAGCTTTGGGGTGAATTGGAACAGAGATTGCGAGCCAAGTCCTCTTGTCCAACATCAGTGCCTGACCTCACAAATGCTGGATTAATACTGGATGAATGTGGGAAAACCTTGCCAGAAGAGTAGAAGCTGCAAAAGGGGGACCAACTACATGTTAAAATCTATGTATTTAGAATCCAATGTCATGAAAGTACCTGTTGGTGTAACGGTCAGGTGTCCCAATACATTTGTTCATATAGTATATAAATACACATACACACATATACATATACCTGCATGTATATGCACTGATCAGCCACAGCATTAAAACCAGGGGCGGGCTGGGCCGGGGGGCAGGGAGGCAATTGCCCCCCAGGCCGCCCGAAATTCCTTTAGAACCGGCCGCGGCGGGCCGGCCCTTTAAATGCTGCAGCCGCCGAGCGCTCTGTAAAGAGCACTCAGACGCCTGCAGCTGCTTTTCCCTCCCCTCCCCTGTAGGTGGCCGAGCTGCACTCCGTCCGCGGTCCCGGCCGGAGTGATGGGAAGGTGCACACTGAGTGTGCACTTCCTGTCAGTCCGGCCGGGTACAGGAAACAGAAACTCCTGTTCCGCGCGGAACAGGAGTTTCTGTTTCCTGTACCCGGCCGGACTGACAGGAAGGTGCACACTGAGCACCTTCCTATCACTCCGGCCGGGCACCGCGGACGGAGTGCAGCTCGGCCACCTACAGGGGAGGGGGTAAGAAGAAGGGGGGGGGGGAGTAAGAAGAGGGGAGGGGGGGGAAGTAAGGGGAGGGGGGAAGTAAGAAGAGGGGAGGGGGGGAAGTAAGAAGAGGGGAGGGGGGGAAGTAACAAGAGGGGAGGGGGGGAAGTAACAAGAGGGGAGGGGGGGATGTAAGAAGAAGGGAGGGGGGGATGTAAGAAGAAGGGAGGGGGGAAGTAAGAAGAGGGGGGGGAGTAAGAAGAGGGGGGGGAAGTAAGAAGAGGGGGGGGAAGTAAGAAGAGGGGGGGAAGTAAGAAGAGGGGGGGAAGTAAGAAGAGGGGAGGGGGGGAATTAAGAAGAGGGGAGGGGGGGAATTAAGAAGAGGGGAGGGGGGGAATTAAGAAGAGGGGGGAGTAAGAAGAGGGGAGGGGGAAGTAAAAAGAGGGGAGGGGGGGAAGTAAGAAGAGGGGAGGGGGGGAAGTAAGAAGAGGGGGGGAAGTAAGAAGAGGGGAGGGGAGGGGGGAGAGTAAGAAGAGGGGAGGGGAGGGGAGGGGAGGGGGGGAGAGTAAGAAGAGGGGAGGGGAGGGGGGAGAGTAAGAAGAGGGGAGGGGGAAGAGAGTAAGAAGAGGGGAGGGGGAAGAGAGTAAGAAGAGGGGAGGGGGGAGAGTAAGAAGAGGGGAGGGGGAAGAGAGTAAGAAGAGGGGAGGGGGGAGAGTAAGAAGAGGGGAGGGGGGGTAGAGTAAGAAGAGGGGAGGGGGGGGTAAGAAGAGGGGAGGGGGGGAGTAAGAAGAGGGGAGGGGAGGGGGGAGAGTAAGAATAGGGGAGGGGGGAGAGTAAGAATAGGGGAGGGGGGAGAGTAAGAAGAGGGGAGGGGGAGAGAGTAAGAAGAGGGGAGGGGGGAGAGAGAAAGAAGAGGGGAGGGGGGAGAGTAAGAAGAGGGGAGGGGGTAGAGTAAGAAGAGGTGGTGGGGGGGAGAGTAAGAAGAGGGGAGGGGGAGAGTAAGAAGAGGGGAGGGGAGGGGGAGAGTAAGAATAGGGGAGGGGGGAGAGTAAGAAGAGGGGAGGGGGGAGAGAGTAAGAAGAGGGGAGGGGGGAGAGAGTAAGAAGAGGGGAGGGGGGAGAGTAAGAAGAGGGGAGGGGGGAGAGTAAGAAGAGGGGAGGGGGGAGTAAGAAGAGGGGAGGGGGGAGTAAGAAGAGGGGGAGTAAGAGGGGAGGGGGGAGTAAGAAGAGGGAAGAGAGGGAGTAAGAAGAGGGAAGAGAGGGAGTAAGAAGAGGGGAGGGGGGATAATAAGAGGGGGGTAAGAAGAAGAAGGTGGGAGTAAGAACAAGAGTGGGGAGTAATTAGAAGAAGGGGTAAGAAGAAGAGGGGGTAAGAAGAAGAAGAGGGGGGTAAGAAGAAGAAGGGGGAGTAAGAAGAAGAAGGGGGTAAGAAGAATGAGGGGGGGTAAGAAGAAGAATGGGGTAAGAAGAAGAAGGAAGGGGCAAGAAGAAGAAGAAGAGGGGGTAAGAAGAAGTAGGAGGGTTAAGAAGAAGAAGGGGGTAAGAAGAAGGGGGAGTAATACGAAGAAGGGGGTAAGAAGAACAAGGGGGGGAGTAAGAAGAACACAGGGAGGAGGGGGGGTAAGAAGAACACATGGGGGTGAGAACACACAGAGGGAGGAGTGAGAAGAACACAGGGAGGGTGGAGGGGGGACGAGAAGAGCACAGGGAGGGTGGGTGAGTGTGAGAAGAGACCGCTAGGGGAGGGTGGGGGAGAGGAGAGACCACTAAGGGCAGGGGAGAGCTCTAAGGGACAGAAGGGACAGCTCTATAGGACAGGGGGCTCTTTAACACTACGTGCACACACACACACACACAATGCATCCCTATACATACACAGAAACACACAATGCATCCCTATACATACACAGAAACACACAATGCATCCCTATACATACACAGAAACACACAATGCATCCCTATACATACACAGAAACACACAATGAATCCCTATACATACACAGAAACAGAACATGCTTCCCTTACACACAGAAAAACACACAATGCATCCATTACACACACACACACAATGCAACCCTTACACACAAAGACAATGCATCATTTGCACACATACACAGAAACATACAATGCAAACCCTTACACACACATGCAAACACACACACTGTTTTTCTTACATACACACAGAAACACAATGCATCTCTTACACTCAATGCACACACATACAGACACACACCTTGCATCCCTTATGCATACAAACACAGATTCACACAATGCATCCCTCACACATAACCAGAAACACATAATACATCCCTTATACACAAATACACACTGCTTCCACTACACACAAACACACTGCATCACCTGCACAAACTGGTATCCCTATACACTACATACCATAAGCACACATATTAGATAACACATAACACATCCCCTACACACTCCACTCCCTGTGAGCGAGCTCATGGGTGGGTGGAACATATAAGTGGACTTATGAGTGGGCCTTATGGGCATACTCACCGTCAGGCACTGGGGCCCAGACCTTGAGCTGTGTAAGAGGCCCCCAAAAAATGGAGCTGCTTCCAATTCTCCCAGAATGTTGAATTTTGTGACCACAGTTGCAAACAGCCTCCAGAGGTCCTGTTCTACACCAGACCAGTGGAGCCAAACTGCAGCCCATCATCATCCTCATCTAATTGTAAGTAGGCAATCTAGTATATTATTAGTGACACTAATCTATAATTTACCTCACATTAAAGGGACACTATAGCTTAATGAAGTGGTTCTGGTGTCTACAGCTGGTCCCTGCAGGCTTTTTAATGTAAACACACACTGTGTGCAGCACTGGCGTTAGTTCATATGGGTGGGGCATTGTGATGTCACATGGGGGGGGGGGGCGGCAAATTTATATTTTGTCTAGGGTGGCAAAATTCCTTGCACCGGCTCTGATCCTGGGCAGGTGCACCAGTCTACTGGTGACCTACAGGAGGGGGTGCACTGATTGCACTGCACTCTCCTCCTGCCCAGACCCGTCTTGACCGCAGTGCAAGTGCCCTCTGCCCCTAATTTACAGTGGCTCACACTCACAACAAGCAGTGCCTGGAGCCCTTTGCAGAGACGGAAACAAAGAGGTTCTGCGGCAGCTGGCCGTCCTGCAAGCATTACATTAAACAGCTGTTCCCCATGCAGCCAGAGGTGGCGTTGTGCTGGGAGACTGATTACTCTTCACTTCCTCCCAGCCTACAGAGCAGCGCATGGGGGAGAGAGGAGGAGGCATGATTTAATCTTGAATAAATCCTCTAAGCAAACCTTTATAAATTTGGGGGGATCAGCTCTGTTTCCACAGTTTATTGGTGTTTACTCTCATCTCTGTATTAATATTGAGGGATGTCTAAGTAGTAACATCAGTGTGTGTCAGCAGGGCCAGCCGTTGGGGTGGGCAAGCTGTGCGGTCACGCAGGGTGCCATGACAACAGAGGCGCCCGGCGGCCAACACAGCTCACAAGTTGGGTACACCAGCATATTTAATTTAAACGATTCGCTGGTGGTCCACTGGTGCGCACCAGCAGTAGGTGCAGTCAGATCAAATCCTCTCCCTCGTGGTTCCGGCGCTCAGTTAGTGAGTCAGAGCACAGGCTCAGAGATTCTCAGCCTGTGCTCTGACAACATTGAAAGTCAGAGCCGTGAAGGACCGGGTATGGCATAGAGCTACTGATTAGCATAACATCAATATCCGTTATAAAACCAGAAAAAGGTGGGCATGGATGGTGAACTGATTTGGTGGCGCAATGGGCCACTTGACTGGTTTTGCCCCCCAGGCCTAAGGCTTACAGCCCTCCCCTGATTAAAACCACCTGCCTAATATTGTGTAGGTCCCCCTCATGCAAAACAGCGCTGATGCTTGGTCTCCACAAGACCTTTGAACATGTACTGTGAAATCTGGCACCAAAATATTAGCAGCAGATCCTTTAGTTCCTGCAAGTTTTAAGGTGGGCCTCAAAGGATCAATTTTTTTTATTCCAGAACATCCCACAGATACTCAAACAGATTGAGATCTGGGAAAGTTGGAGGCCAAAGCAACGCTTTGAACCCTTTGTAATTTTCCTCAAACCATAATTGAACAATTTTTGCAGTGTGGCAGTGTTAATTATCCTGCTGAAAGAGACGACTGCAATCAGGAAACACCATTGCCATGAAGGGGTGTACATGGTGTGCAACAATCTCTAGGTAGATGTCAAAGTAACATCCACATGAATGCCAGGACCCAAGGTTTCCCAGCAGAACATCGCCTAGAGCATAACACTGCCTACGCCGGCCTGCCATAGTACACCTGTGACAAACTACCCTGAAAAAACTGTGATTCCCCTCTCCCCTGTTATTTGATATTTATTTATTGATCTTCATCTCTGTGGACGTCCCGTCACTTTAATGATGGACCACAACCCCCTCATTTGGTTAAACCAAGTAGCCTTCTGGGCTGGAGCCTGGCCCTCCAACCATATCATTTTGCAATGCAGATGGATTATCCCGACAAATGGAATTGGAGCCTTAATCTACCCTCCCAGACATCCCCAAGCCAACCCGTCGGGGTCTAGGTGGGTATACTGCTCTATGGAACTGGAGGGGAGAAATGTGACAAACTTTCCTGAAAAGACGCTGTGATTCCTCTCTCCCCTGTTATTTGATATTTATTTCATGGTTTGATCTACCAAACGCAGACCATCCCCTGGCTCATTATCTTCAAAGTAACCACAAAGTTTAGTGCTCTCACGCTCATATAACCGAACAACATGTGCGCTGGAAAACGGCGGCCATCTTGTAATTCAAATGCAGACAGAGGTACTTGGTCATTGAGTGTTTGGAACTCCAATGCCTTAAGTGCATGCATAACTGTTTCAAAAGTTATTATTGATATCTCCTGAATTTTATTTCCAATTTTATTTTCATTCACAAGTTTAATGTTTGGATCAATGAAGCAACCGTTCAGCATTGCACAGGCTTTAGGCATACAAGTAACCCCCCCCCCCCCCCCTTTATCTCTCTTTTTTACACCACAGAAACAAAGTTAAGTGCCTCGTTATATAGCTACTAAGGTGATGTAATCCAAACTTTGGTCTTGCTGTAATTATACACACCTGTAATAAGAAAGGTGAAAACGCACTGTTCCCACTCCTGGCTTATACAGGCTTTAGTCGCACCAACCCGCTCTCGAGGTTCTCAACTCAACACACCACTATCCTTAGTACACCTCATGAGACCAAACCGCCGCCTATTACACATAATCAACCTGTAGTGCCATAACCATAAACACATTAATAATATATATATATATATATATATATATATATATATATATATATATATATATATTTATAACCCTTGTTTCCAGTGCATTCTACATGAATATAATCAACGTAACAGCTATCCTTTGATTTTACTGCACTCTTAAATATGTCATTATCTAGGTAATCACCAGTTTTGATGCGAAACAAGACATAAATAAAGAATGTAAAAAAAAAATACGTGGAGGGGACACTATGTTCTTCCTTTGAATTAAAATAAGTAGCCCCACCTTCTGACCGTTCGCTGTCCACCTTCCAATATTTCATCTTTTTAAAGTACCCCAACCGATACTCACAGGTGGGTGCACAGGGAGCGCATTTATCACTATTATTTTACAAGCCCGACCCCCATGGAATGGGGCTTTTGTTTAGCAACTGTGTAGCAATGGCTGCCCAGTAGCTATTGTTTTGATTAGCAGATATACAATAGGGAGGTCTTCATCCACCATTATGCTAAGATGGAGGTCACACTGACCCAGTAAATTCATCTTTATTGAAAATTATCCATTATAAAACATTCACATTACAATTCAACAGTTATGAGCAGAGGGAACTTACTTAAGCAGCAAAGGGAATTATATATAGTAAATTTTCAAGATTATACCAACATTCCTGTGGAAAGACTGATGTAAGGTGTGGATAGCTTAGGCTAATAAGGAAGCTTGAATAAGTCGATCTTAGCAGGGGAAACACAAGCTACCCCTTTTCTATGTTCCTGGAAAGTAATCTTAGGCTTATCCGGGTCTTTACTTTAGCCAAATAAATTTACAAAGGAAGGCCTGTAATAACTTAATCCATCTTGAGGGGATGAAGTGCAGTAAACTCTTCAAGTTGGTTATTTTTGGTAGAACATATGGTTTACAGTATTCACTCTGCCCCATTCATATACCATCCTTATTTTTCCAAGATTTGAAATTCATATTAATCTCTTTTATAATGGGTAACAGATGTATCTGTAGCCAATTTTGAGGGTTTGTTAAGATCTTTATATCTTCATAGGAGAAACATTCTTTCACCCATAAAAAAAATCAAATCTTGCAGCAATATCTGCTATCATCTAAGAGTCTGTAAATGTATTAGATGTATTCAGCTGTAATTTGAGAATGGAGTATAATTTTCTATGACCTTCATTAACTCCTTGGCAGAGCTTACAGGATGTTTCATGACTATAAGTACCGTATTTATCGGCGTATAACACGCCCCGGCGTATAACATGCACCTCATTTTAAGGAGGAAATTTCCCCCCCTCTCATAGTATTCTCCCCCCCTCCCATAGTGTTCCCCCACCCTCATCCCATAGTGTTCCCCCACCCTCATCCCATAGTGTTCCCCCCCTTTCCATAGTATTCTCCCCCCATAGTATTTTCCACCCCCTCCCATAGTGTTCCACCCCTCATCCCATAGTGTTCTCCCCCCCTCCCATAGTGTCCCCCCCTCCCCTTGTCCGATAGTGCACTTTCCCTCCCCTTGTCCCATAATTACTTACCTGTCTTGAAGCGTGGGCTGGCTTCACAGCGCGCACCGCGGTACAGGAACTTAAATTTCAGGTTCCGGTTTCCGGCGGGACTGAAAGGAAGTGTGCACACTGAGTGCGCACTTCCTTTCAGTCCCGCCAGAAACCGGAACCTGAAATTTAAGTTCCAGTACCGCGGTGCGCGCTGAACACTGGCCCACGCTTTAAGACAGGTAAGTAAACCTTCACATTCGCTCCATAAGACGTACAGACATTTCCCCTCACTTTTGAGGGGAAAAAAGTGCGTCTTATGGAGCGTAAAATATATATATCGGCTTATAACACGCACACATCCCTATTTTCAGGGAGAAAAAGTGAGAGGGAGAAAAAGTGCGTGTTATACGCCAATAAATACGGTATATCTTCCTTATATTGTTTGATTTTAATCTCAACATTATCTCTAAACCCCTTTATTTTAGCGATATTTCTAACGTTAATAGCTATAGGTTCTATAGTTAAGGCATAGCAACAGTGGCAGTGGGCAGCCTACCCTGGTGCCATTTGACAGATTGGACCAATTTAAAGTAAACCCATAGCTTATTATTTTCCAGACGGGTTAGAGTATAGAACCATAATGACATTAAAAATTCTGCCTGAAAAAAAAAAAGAATTTGAAAGTATTTGCAAAAAAGTCCCAGCTGACCCTGTCAAAGGCTTTCTTCACATCCAATGACACGGTCAGAAGGGGGTCCAATCACAAACAAATTTTGTAATGTTTGGTTATGACTTGATGAAAATCTTCCAGGTATAAATCCCTTCTGATTTATATCGATCAAGTCAGATATAAATATTTTTTTTACTTTGCCCTATCAACGCTGCATACATTTTTATGTCTTTGTTCAGAAAGGAGATAGGTCTATAGCTCTTCAGGGTTCTTATCATGTTTTAAGTCCCAAGAGATCATCTGGTCCAGGAACTTTTTTTGGAGCCAAATCCTCAATTACTTTATACATTTTTTGAATAGAAAAGGGCTCTTTGAGTTTATCTATCTTGGCTTAAGTTACTTTTTTTCAGTGTTTTATATTGAAAATAAGACTCAATATTAAGCGTTGTATGACTTGTTATATTATAAAGTTCTCTATGATATTTCTCAAAGGCTACAGCAATTTTATTGGGAGATAAGCACGTTTTTTATTGTAAATGATTTTTTTTAATATTTTTTTTATTTGTGTATTTTCTTAACTTAAGTTAGAATCTTATAAACTTGATTACCTTTATAGTACCAAAAATATATACGTTTATCTAATGTTCTATTTGCTTTGGTTATTAACTGATTGTTAATTATGTTTTTTTTATATCTTCAATCAGTTTAGAAGTATTTATTGAAGGTTTAGATTTATTAATTCTGGAAAAAAAATTCCAATTCTACATATAAGTTATACAAATTATTTTAATTAAATGGCCTCTTGTAGCACATTTAAAAACTGCCCAAACGACTGCATTGGAAGAATTGCAGGTGATATTCTCCTGAAAATAGAGTAACATCAATGTCTTGGTCATGTTTTTTCTTTAACAAATGCCAAACAAAAAATTAAGAACCACTCACTTTTTATTTTGAGGCAGTTTCAGCACGGCAAATTGATGTGGCAGCAAAGCAGAGAGAAAAACTGACAGTCCTTGAAAATAGAAGTTTAGGTGATGTGTCCAGGGTTAGTCCATAAGCAAAGTCCTTTATCCAGTCCAAGGTTGTTCAATAGGAGATCAAGCAGTATTGAAGGAAATTCCAAAAGCAGAGTCAAGGCCAGTCCGAATTAGTTAACCAGGTAATCCAAGTTATAGTTGTATGAAGAGGAAATTCAGAAGGGATCCGGTGATGGAACACACGGTCTCTCTAAAAGTCATCCAAAGGATTAGGAAGGAAGTTCATGCAATCAATCAGATTAACACATTAATTGTGCCCTGAGGTGTTGGAGATTGGAGTTTAACCCCTTAAGGACAACACTTCTGGAATAAAAGGGAATCATGACATGTCACACTTGTCATGTGTCCTTAAGGGGTTAAATAGCCAAAGGGGTGTGTACTTCCATGCTGTCTTAAAGGGCCAGTAATACATGAATAAAATTCCTGACAGTCTTGATATGTTCTCTATTTTGGGAAGACTCTAGAAAAAAAATATTTTAGTTTCAATTCAGTTCTATTCTTATCAAAGCAGTCTTTTAAATGCATGTACAATTGTGCTGAAAAGTCTGCATACCATGGCAGAAATTGTGAAACTTTGGCATTGATTATGAATATATGACTGATTATGCAAAATGCATTTTATTGAAGGATAGTGATCATATGAAGCCATTTATTATCACATAGTTGTTGGATTCTTTTTAAATCCTAATGATAACCGTAATCACCCAAATGGCCCTGATCAAAAATTTACATACCCTTAAATTTGTGGCCTTGTCACAGACACACAAGGTAACACACACACAAGTTAAAATAGCAATTAAAGGTTAATTTCCCATACCTGTGGCTTTTTAAATTGTAATTAGTGTCTGTGTACGAACAGTCAATGAGTTTGTTAGCTCCCAAGTGGATGCACTGAGAAGGATAGATTATGAGCCATGGGGAACAGAAAGAACTATCAAAAGACCTGCATAACAAGGTAATGGAACTTTATAAAGATGGGAAAGGAAATAAAAATATATCCAAAGGGGCGTGGCCTGACAGCTCACCGAGAAAGTCGCATGAAAGTCTAGCTCCGTGAGACACCAACCCTGCACAGCGATTTGACAAGCAGTGGGTACCCCAAAACTTCACACCGACACACTGAAGTGCCCGGGTACAACATGGCATCAAGATCAGCCAGAAAACTGAAACACAAACAGCCAGCATTACAAGTTTCGGCACTGACGCCACCACGCGCACAGGCCCAAGATGGCGCCGGCGCGCAGTACTCACCCTCCGCATACTCGGACCGCAGCGATCTCACCTCCATCTCGGAACCGGCAGCAACACCTGCAACCGACCTTTCCATCCACAAAATGCTGCAAACCTTGAAAGCATCTCTCCAAGCCGACATGATGAAAATGTCGCGAGACATCAAAACGGAAATCCAAGCGCTCGGAGACAGGACGGCGCATCTTGAAGACAAGACAGAGGAAATCATCTCTGCTCATAACACGTTGGCAGCTGCCTATACAGAACTAGGAGCCAAATTGGACTCCCTCGCGAACAAAGTTGCGGACCACGAGGACAGGGACAGGCGCAGCAATATTCGCCTCCGCGGTATTCCCAAAGAGGTTTTACCCCAGGACCTTCCCTCCTACACTGCGCGCCTGTTCCAAGCATTGGTCCCCGACTTGACACAGCAGGAGTGCCTAATTGATCGTATACACCGCCTGCCAAAACCTAAATCTCTTCCGGCTTCAGTCCCAAGAGACACCATTGCAAAACTCCATTACTATACCAGCAAAGATAGAGTAATGAGAGCCGCAAGGATCACGAAGGCACTACCGGAAGAATTTGCAAGCGTTCACCTCTTCACTGATCTCTCGGCCGCAACCCTGCTGAAACAAAAAGAACTGGCAAGCATCACTAAATCCCTGAGAGACGCCAACGTCCTTTACAGATGGGGATTTCCAACACGCTTAACCATCCGCCGCAACGGTGCAGACTACCACATCACTACAATGGAGGAAGGAATGAAGCTCCTGAAAGAATGGGACATCAATTTATCGCAACTTCCCGAACCAACTGTTCAAGCGAAATCGCAAAGATCAAGGTCCCCGAGAAAAATAACGTCAGACTGGAACATGGTGGCTGCAGATAAGTGACATGAACTGACTCTATACCTTTCACTATAATTGAGCACACTAGCCCAACAGCCTTATCTGTATGGGTCAAGGACTGTACACCCTCTTTCCGCCCTACAGCTCCGTATCACACTGAGTACCAGTTATAAGTATTCCGTAAGCTGTATTTTTTACTGTTTATTACACAGCCGCTGTGGCTGAGCCTTGCTGCCATGCCGGGGCCCTTGACCTGGGCCTAGTCATGGCAGTGACGCACTGGGAGTGGGGGGAAAGATCTCCCCGTGTTCATATGTTTTGCTGATGGGTACTGTTTATCTCAGTTTATACATACAATATGTTCCACCCCTACACGTTCTGCCCTATAGCTCCACATTACATTATGTACCGGCTATACATTCTCCTTGTGTTATACCTATTACCGTTTAACGACCAACCGCTGAGGCTAAGCCTTGCTGCCATGCCGGGGCCCCCAACCTGGGCCCGGCCATGGCGGCGACGCAATGGGTAGGACAGGGAGCGATCCCCTTACAATTTCTATGTCTCACTTGGATATATTGTCTATTTTTAATGCGTATATACACTGTGTTCCACCCCTGCACCCTCCGCCCTATAGCTTCGCATCACACTGTGTACTGGTTGGACGTTTCCCTTATGTTGTGTCTATCACCATCTCATGTGCAGCCGTTGTGGCTGAGCTCTGCTGCCATGCCGGGTCCTCGACCTGGGCCCGAACAATGCGGTGATGTGCTAAATGTGATGGGGAGAGATCTCTCTATGGTCTCTAGGTTTCACAGAGATATATTGTCTGTTTTAATGTGGATATGCGTTGTGCCTTGTTGCCACGCCGGGGCCTCCGACCGGGGCCCAGCCGTGGCGATGACGCACTGGACATGGTGGGGCGAGGTCCTCCTACGAGCTCTGTGTTTCATGGGAATATAGTGTATGTTTTAATGTGTATATGCATTGTGCTCCGCCCCCTAATTCTTTCACCCTACAGCTCCACATCCCACTGGGCACGAGTTATATGTTTCCCATATGCTGTACCTATTGCCATTTAATGTGCAACCACGGGGGCTAAGCCTTGCTGCCGCGCCGGGGCTCTCAACCTGGGCCTCGCCGGGGCAGTGACGCACTGGGTACAGAGGGATCCACACACAGTCTCTGTGCTTCAAGGGAATATACTGTCCATTTTATAGCGTATATACGCGGTTCAAAGCACAGCCTCCATTGTGTTTTTTTTTTGTTTTTTTTTTATGTCCTGACAGTCCATGTAATGCTCTCCCCACTAGACTGTGACCATATAAGGGAACATATAAGTGATCATATAAGTGTAAAGAACCACAAACAAAATTAAAGTTACCCCTAATTATCTAACACACCAGGGTTGTTAGACTTCTCAACTCTAGTCACCCCACTAGGCTCAACAGAGCCTTTTCGTTACCGCCCACGCCCGAGGGCAACATGATCGGCGTTTTTTTGTACATAGTTCTCCGTACCTATTTGTTTCAACACTCTATGTGTTTCTGCTACCCTTCTTCCTACTCCCCCCCCCCAAACAAATGATGCAAAGTGTCAAAAAAGCACTTCAACCACATAATACGTTAATACCCAAGGTCCTCCACACTTTGGACAGCACATATCTTGTGCCACATCCGCATTTGCATAATATCCGTGCAGGACACTCTAATACAGGTGCTACAACCCCCCAGAAGGGGAGCTTGCTCCCACCACTGACCGGCACAGCAACTGCTCCCATATCATCACCATGACACTCACGATTCTATCTCTGAACACGAAAGGCCTAAACTCGCCACATAAGCATAGACTGGCGCTTGAAGAAGCAAAAAAACACAAAACCCAAATCGCCTTCTACCAAGAGACCCATTTTAAATGGGGCGCACGTCCCAAATTCTGCTCCAATGCATTCCCCCACGATTTCCATTCATGTTACAAGAAAAAGAAACGAGGTGTGTCTATTTTGATAGGAAAAGGGGTAGCCTTCTCATTAATTAAGAAAACGAGTGACAAAAATGGCAGATACTTGCTACTCCAATGTTATATAAACAATGACCCATACACGCTTATCAACATTTATGGCCCACATACTAATCAGGTTGAATTTATGGACAAAATCTTTGCCCTAGCGAACGCACATAGATTCGGAACTACTGTCATAGGGGGCGATACTAATTTCCTCCTGGACAGTTTTCTGGACTCCTCATCCACTACTAAGCTACCCAGCGCATCAGCACGTAAATCACACAAAACGGCGTCGTCACTCTGTAATCAAATTCTTCAACACAACTTTCTAGACCCCTGGAGAGTCCTCCATCCGCTAGAAAGGGATTATACCTTTCATTCCCTAGCACACAACACATACACCAGAATCGATAGATTCTTAATCCCAACAACGCTAATGCACACAGTTCAGGCGACAAATATAGGTCTTGTAACCTGGTCAGACCATGCCCCAATTACCCTCACTTTGAAGGAACAATGCTCTGCGGTGGGCAAAGGGTCATGGAGACTGAATGACTCCCTGTTGAGAGACCCGAAAATTGTAGACCAACTCAAGGTAGACCTCAACGAATACTTCAAGACGAATCTGACCCCAGATATGGACATGGCTACTGTTTGGCTAGCGCACAAGGCAGTACTTCGGGGTCTCCTGATTAGAGCGGGTAGTCACGCTAAAAAACAAAGACTTAAAGACTACTCTACCTTAATTACCCAGATTACAGACCTCACACACAAAAATAAAGCGCATCCCACGCAAACATTACGCCACAAACTCTCTATACTACATACCAAACTCAAAACCCTGGAACAAGCCAAAACTACCTACATGCTTCAACGCTATAAACATAATTTTTTCTCACAAGGGATCAAAGCACGCGCAGCCTACTCCAGAATAGCGTACATCGTCACAGCAACAAATCAGAAACTCACAAATCCCCAAAACATAGTTGATGCTTTTGCAAGCTACTATAGCAAACTCTACAACCTCAGGGAAGACCCCACGATTACACCACCATCCACACAGGACATCCTCAATTTCCTAGCACAAACCAATTTACCCAAACTATCCCCAGAAAACATAGCTTCCCTCGCTGCACCATTTACCACCCAAGAAATAGACCGTACAATTAAGCAGCTCCCAAAACATAAAGCACCAGGCCCAGATGGCTATACCAACTTGTACTACCAAACCTTTGCCCCGATTCTATCGCCACACCTATCCACACTCTTTAACAACTGCTATTCACAAGGAACCTTGCCCCCAGAAATGCTAACAGCCCACATCTCCACTCTCCCAAAACCAGGCAAATCTCAAACGCAATGCCAGAACTTTAGACCTATATCTCTACTGAATGTAGATGTCAAACTGTATGCCAAACTCCTAGCCAACAGGATGTCTGCCATCCGCCCCACATTAATACACAACGACCAGTCAGGCTTTGTCAAAACGAGACAAGGCTCGGACAATACAAGAAAAATCTTGAATATCTTATCCCACGCACATACCAGTGGGAGCACAGGCCTTCTCTTAGCATTAGATGCAGAGAAGGCCTTTGACAGGCTTAACTGGGACTACATGCAACAGGTCTTACAGGCGTTTGGCTTTACCACACCTATAATTTCAGGCATTATGGCATTGTACAACGCCCCAACAGCTCGGGTTTCCAATGCAGGCTTCCTCTCCACCCCATTCAAAATAACCAACGGCACACGCCAAGGGTGCCCTTTGTCCCCGCTCCTATTTGTTCTATCTTTGGAACCGCTGGCACATATAATTAGACGACAATCCGAAATTAAAGGCATGATGGTGGGCAAGTCGGAACATAAGTTGTCCATGTTCGCGGACGATATTCTTTTAACGTTAAGCGAAGTACCCACATCTCTGCCCACCTTGATGTCACTCCTGAAACACTATGGCAATCTGACATACTATAAATTGAACCAAACAAAAACTCAAGCACTACCCATAGGCCTTACTAAACATCTTACTCAGAGACTCAATAACACTTATAACTTTGACTGGAGGTCAGACTATGTCACATATCTGGGAGTCAAAATCGCGCCCACAACTGAGCAACTATTCCGATACAATTATAAACCACTCCTAAACCTATGCAAATCTGAATGCCTACGGTGGAAACGAGTCAAGCTAACTTGGCTGGGCAGGATCAACACAGTAAAAATGGTCCTCCTTCCCAAAATACTATACGTTTTCCGTCTCTTACACCTACGGGCCCCGCCTATGTTTTTTAAATCACTTCAAAAGGTGTTGTCCTCTTACGTCTGGGACGCTCACAGACCCAGAATATCCCAACGCTTCCTCCAGAACCACCAAACAGAGGGAGGAGTAGGCCTACCTGATATACATACATATTATAAAGCGGCCGTCCTAGAAACAGCACTGAAATTACATACACCCAAAGGGGTATACCAATGGGTCGATATGGAGGCTGATCAATTCACTGCCATATCCTTAGTAAATACGCTATGGACACCCAAGCCACTACGCCCTAAAGACGTAACAACCTTCCCAACCACTTCACTAACCCTGCATCACTGGGACATGGTACGCCAAAAACAAACCACACCTCACAAATATCATCCTCATTCCCCGCTAACAGCCCTGAAAGCGGTATCACCCTGGCTCTCGCTGAACTCATGGGCCAAATTGGGAATAACCACACTAGAACAAGTCCTTCTCCCGAACTGTATCAAACCCTTTTCAGTGCTACAAAGGGAATTCCACCTGCCTAACTCCTCAGTATTTCTATATATGCAACTCAAGAGCGTCATTACCACCCATGTTGCACATGGAGCCATAGTACACGAACCTGGCCAGCAGGAACTAGAGGCTTTATATGACAGATGCTGGCGAGCCCCAACAAAGCCCAAGTCCCTTACCGCCTGCTACAAAGCCATTCTACGAACCTCACCACCTCCAACCCCTACGTTTGTAACACAGTGGATAGCGGAGTGTGTAACGATATCCAATAGGGAAATACTAGCTTCTCTAAATGCACTTAGAGGGCTGACACAGTGTTATTCCCATTTTGAAGCGCACAAAAAACTGGTGTACAGGTGGTACCTAACTCCACAAAGGCTTCATAAAATGTATAAGACAGTCCCCTCACACTGCTGGAGATGTGGATCCGAAAGCGGAATGATGACCCACATTTGGTGGTCGTGCCAACGCATCCGACCACTATGGAGAGATGCGCAAAATATATTGAGAACCATAGGCATCACCACACCACTCCTAGACATACATACAGGTATATTTTTAATGTATCCCAACCCCGTATCAAAACGAGTAAAGATTATCATGGCCATCGTAACATTGGCGGTGAGAAATCTCATTGCGACACACTGGAAACTACCACAATGCCCTTCCAAAACTCTCCTAATGGCAAAAATCCATCAATACTATACCCATGAGTGTCTGTCCGCCCAAACAGCGGCTCTTAAGACGAGACTCTTAAACACCTGGGCTCCTTGGGTAGTTTTTTGGGAAGGACAAGCCATGAACCTGCCCTCTCAAACCCATTGAGCAGTCCTCTCCAAACCCCAACTCATACAATCTCTGCACCCAAACTAGGGTAACAAAGAGATTACCATAACGATGGATTAAAAAGAAGGTACCATATTTTGCACTGCCTCCCGCAGCATGTAAACCCATCTCCGTGTCACGCCACCTATGACAAGAGGCACGGAGATCTGGTAAAAGGGTGGCGAATAATGATTCATGTCATAACCACTTACTTGAACCAATGTCAAAAACGTTACAGCCCACTATTAAGATGGCACAATTCAGATTGCATTGTGAACGGTGCTGCTGTGCAACATACTCCACACCATTATAGAGCGCACCCCCGCTTACCCTACGACACATAAAAGTTCTTAGTGCGAAACACCACACAAGCCTAATTCTATGAAATGATACCCCAAAGAGCACATAATAAGGTACCAAGGTATAGGATAAGTTTCGCTTATCACCACATATTATATAGCTACCACATACTATTTCATACTCACAATGTACAGCAATAAGTCGATGGTCCATCACATTTTAAGTATATTATGCTTTGTATACTGCATACTGTATGTACCATTCTATGCTTCATCCATGCATTATGTTAAACTGAGTGGCTTCCCGCTACATTCCATATGATGTTGTATCATTGTTTATCCCTGTATCCCTACCCCAACCCCGCCTTCTTCTTTCTGTACCCCTCCCCATTCCATTGATAAAACTTATCAATAAAAACCTTGAATTTAAAAAAAATATATCCAAAGACTTGAAAATGCCAGTCAGTACTATTCAATCACTTATTAAGAAGTAAAAATTCGGGGACCTCTTGATACCAAGCCCAGGTCAGGTAGACCAAGAAAGATTTCAGCCACAACTGCCAGAAGAAGTGTTCAGCATACAAAGAAAAAAACACAGGTTACCTCAGGAAAAATACAGGCTGCTCTGGAAAAAGATGGTGTGGTTGTTTCAAGGCGCACAATGCGATGATACATGAACAAAAATGAGCTGCATGGTCAAGTTACAAGAAAGAAGTCTTTACTGTGCCAATGACACAAAAAAGCGTTGTTACAATATGCCCGACAACACCTTGACATGCCTCAAAGCTTCTAGCACACTGTAATTTAGAGTGACAAGACCTATGTTTGGAAACGGTCAACAAGGCCTATAGTGAAAAGAATGCCATCTCCACTGTGAAGCATGGTGGTGGCTCACTGATGTTTATATTTGGGGGTGGGGGGTGAGCGGTAAAGGCATGGGGAATCTTGTGAAAATTGATGGCAAGAAAAATGCATCATGTTATCAGAAAATACTGGCAGACAATTTGCATTCTCCTGCATGAAGGCTGCCCATGGGGCTTTCCAGCATGACAATGCACATAAGCACAAGGCCACGTTGACCCTCAGTGGTTACAACAGAAAAATGTGAAGGTTCTGGAGTGGCCATCACAGTCTCCTGACCTTAATATCATCGAGCCACTCTGGGGAGATCTCAAACGTGCAGTTCATGCAAGACGACCAAAGACTTTGCATGACCTGGAGGCATTTTGCAAAGTCGAATGGGCAGCTATACCACCTACAAGAATTAGGGGCCTCATAGACAACTATTACAAAAGACTGCTCGCTGTCATTAATGCTAAAGTGGGAAATGCACACTATTAAGAACTAAAAGGTATGCAGACTTGTAAACAGGGGAATTTTTTTTTTATTATTTGTTGCCATAATTTTTTTTTTAATGTGTTTTGCCTTCTCACTCATATTTTCTTTTAAAATGGTACATATATTACACATTCTCCAAGGGTATTCAAACTTTTGAGTACAACTGTAGATCATATTGGGATCAGACCAAGGAATATCTGTGAGTTTAATTTTCTTAACTCTTTGTGCTATATCAAAGTCAGTCAAAATATAATCAATTCTCGAACAAGATAAATAAGACTTGGAGAAACACGTAAAATCTCTTTCATTAGCATGGAAAGTATGCCATATGTCTAAAAGAGCATTACTACAAATCAAAGATCGAAATCTCATTGCCTGGCAAGTGGAATTTCTATCCATCACCTTGTTTGAAAAGGACTGTTTATCCATCTTTACGTCCATGACAAAATTAAAAATCACCAAGCCAGATGACTGAGCCCTGTTTTAACCTGTCAAGCATTTCCCAGAAATTAGATATAACATTCATTTGTAAGCAATTAGGTGCATATACATTTGTCAATGTGTAGGATATTTGGTTAATTTCACATATAACTATTAAGTTTCTCACTTTATTGCAATATTCAACATACTTATTAGGTCTAAGGTAAGAGAAGAAGAAAGGGACACCTCTTTTATTTATTTATTTTTCAACCAAAGTATCATAAATAACAGGTTGAAAATCCTTAGAGTTAAAACTAAATGTGTCTAAATGTTTCCAATGGGATTGCTGTATGGCACATGTATCGCTTTTATGTTTTTCAAAGTTTTAAGCAGAATTCATCTTTTAAATGGGAAGTTAAAGCCCTGTATGTTCAATTAAGCAAACTTAATGATTATCATATACCTGAGGCCACCCTTTCTCTTCCTCAAAGTTCACAATTAATATAACTAAAATATTAAAATAATAATGAAAAAAAAACAGACACAAAAACGAAAATGACAAGCAAGCATTCAGATGTAAGAATTCATTCTCTAGAGAAAATCTATAGATCTAGGTACTTAAAAAGTACCATCCCAACAGATACAAAATGCAATTCAAATATGACTACGAGTGATGACTACTTAACTTTTTGCTACAAATTATCTCAAACTCTTAATAGAAATAGAACAGATATTGTAACCGTGGCAAAACAAATTTGTCATGGCTTGGCCACATAGCAGCCATTAAAATGAAAATTTTACTGAAGATCTTATGCTTATTCCGCTCACTACAAATAGCCCTGCGACAGTCATTCATAAAAAATCTACAATCCATCCAATTCAAATTGAGTTGGGCATGCAAACACTAAACTTGAAGGCTTATTACCAAGCAACACATGTTGCAAACATTCTCATTGCGCATTCCACTACCTACACCCCCCAATGGATGGAGATAGAAAAACATTGCTGTGGAACAATAGATCTAGCAGCAACATTATGGATTCCAAGGAGACTCAGGAATACATCCATAGATACTTTGCCCACACCCCGACTGATGATGAGTATTTAGGATTGTCACAGAGACAAACTATGCTCTTCTAGACCTTGGTCCTTGGCCACATAGCTAAAAACGGTTCCGTACCTTAAATGGAGGGATCATAACCTTACTCACCTGCACCAACTGTACACTAAAAGTGGAACTGCACCATGACAGATTTACAGACAACATACCTCCCAGTCTCACCTTTTCATACTGGCAATTAAAAGCACTATTAACCATAGTCCCTGAAAAATCTCCTCCCTTTGAAAAGATGTGCCTACCCGAGACCCCGATTCAGTCGGTATGCTACAAACTGGTGTATACACAGGTCAAACAACATGGAGTTTTGTTACAGAATGACAAAATGATATAGATAGAACACTAACCCAAGAATAGAAACACATATATGCAATGCACAAAGGCTTTACAGCCTGCGCATGCCTCATGCAAAATGTTGTACAGATGGTACATGGTACCACGCAATTTAAAACAATGTATCCCAACATAAGTGATAGATGTTGGAGATGCCTCTATCATGAGGGGACAACGCTCCATATGTGGTGGACATGTAACTTAGTACTGGAGATAAATTTCCAAATTAATATGGGAGGCAACGGGTTGTATACTAGAACATAGTGTTGAGACTATTCTACTCAAACTGATACCAGACACCATACCCACTTGTACTAGTAAGCTAATATTCCTCATACTTACCTCAGCTTCCATACTACTGGGAAAAAAATTGGAAAACACCAAAAATACTATCGTTCAAAGAGGTCACTATGTTGATCTCCACTACTCTAGAGTATGAGGGGATGATTTGGAACCAAACAAAAATAGGAAAAGGAATCTATACCACGAAAGGGTCTGCCTATAAAAACATTAAAGGAATAACTTAGGCCCTCCCAAATAATTGTGTATATGACAATAGTTCTTTTTATGGATATATTGATAAAAAGTTTTGCTCTAAGGCTGTCAGAAATGTGAAGCTACCACCCCACTTCATGTACACCGCATAGCAATGTGGAACACTGTTGGTTGAGAAATATTGAGTAATGGACACACATGGTTTTGCTTGTTACCCCCTTACCCTGCCACTCTGTCCTATAGGTTGTTTGTTGTGAGAGAAGTTACCCCAGTCGTTCCCAAAACACACACCTCTCAGTGCCTTAGCAAAACAGCCTTCAAATGCTCCATTCTTCGAGCTCCATAAGAAATGAGTAATATAACATTTTCGCCACCAAAACACCCAGAGTACCATGTGGACAAGACCAGGATGAAGAGGGTAACACAGTAGGACTCTGGAACACCTCCTCTCTCATGTAAACTAATGTACTTGACAACATTCATACCCATCTCCCTAAGTACCAGAAACCCCAACCGACCAAAACGCATGATTATGTCTCAATAAAGGGTTCATGAAGACAGGGTTATAACAAGCTGATCAAAATAAGGTTGATTGATTGTTAACCCCTTAACACCGCAGCCAAATGTACAAGTTGTGAACAGAACAAAACGTAAACAAAACCTGGCATTTGCGCTATATGTCTGTCCAACCGTAATTCACCTCTTTCATATTAAATGCATCCCCCCTTGTTATATATCATTTTATTCAGGGGAAACAAGGCTTTCATTTAACATCAAATATTTAGGTATTGAACATAATTTAATATAAAAAATATATAAAAAATGGGAGAAAAAAAGATTTTTTTAATTTTTTTTAGTTCTATGTGACATTTTAACTGTGGATGTCAAAATACTGTTTGCTTTTACTGCAATACAATACACATATTTGTATTCAGCGATGTCTCACGTGTAAAACAGTACCCCCTATGTACAGGTTTTATGGTGTTTTGGGAAGTTACAGGGTCAAATATAGCGTGTTACATTTGAAATTGAAATTCGCCAGATTGGTTACGTTGCCTTTGAGACTGTATAGTAGCCCAGGAATTAAATTTACACTCATAATGGCATACCATTTGCAATAGTAGACAACCCAAGGTATTGTAAATGGGGTATGTCCAGTCTTTTTTAGTAGCCATTTGGTCACAAACACTGGCCAAAGTTAGCGTTAGTATTTGTTTGTGTGTGAAAAATGCAAAAAACGCCAATTTTGGCCAGTGTTTGTGACTAAGTGGCTACTAAAAAAAGTCTGGACAAACCCCATTTGCAATACCTTGGGTTGTCTACTATTGCAAATGGTATGCCATCATAGGGGTAATTTTCATTCTTGGGCTACCATAGGGTCACAAAGGCAACGTAAGCAATCTGGCGAATTTTAATGTGAAAAAAATGAAACACAAGCCTTATATTTGACGCTGTAACTTTTGAAAACACCATAAAACCTGTACATGTGGGGTACTGTTGTACTCGGGAGACTTCGCTCAACACAAATATTTGTATTTCAAAACAGTAAAAAGTATTGCAGCAATAATATCGTCCGTGTAAGTGCTGTTTGTGCGTGAAAAATGCAGAAAACGTCACTTTTACTGGCGATATCATCGTTGTAATACATTTTACTGTTTTGAAACACTAATATCTGTGTTCAGCAAAGTCTCCCGAGTAAAACAGTACCCCCCATGTACAGGTTTTATGGTGTCTTGGAAAGTTATAGGGTTAAATATAGTGCTAGCAAATTAAATTCCCTGTACTTTCGGCATGGGTTGTCAGGCAGGTCCCGCTAATTGGAATGAATTAGGATACCTAATTATGTAAAATTATTACATAAATATATGTGTAGAATTAATATATGTATATATATACATATGTGTATATATACGTATATATATATATATATATATATAATTTTTTTTAAATATTTTTATTTATATATAGGTATATATAGTGATATATACGTATATATTTATGTATATAGATATATATATTATGATATATATATTATTTTGTTCTACGTGTATTTTGATATAAATATATATATATTATTATCACAATACAGTTAGAACGAAATAACACACATCTATATATTTTTTTATTATTTATTTTTAAATATTTTTTATTTATTTTTTTTTTACGTAATTACATATATATTTTTTTTATATATAAATATATATATATATAACAATAATTATATATATATATTTAATCAGTATCAGTCTACGTGTAATTTGATATTAATATATATATATATATTTATTAATATTTCAATACACGTCGTGTATGTATATGTGTATATATATATATATATATATATGTATTTAGATCATATATATATAATATATATGATCTAAGTATATTTTATTTGTAACTGTAATTTTTTTAATTTATTTTTTTAACTAATATTTTTTTTTTTTTACAGGACAGGGGGCAGAGACAGTGTCAGCCAGTGATTTCACATCACTGGCTGACACACAGGATCAGTGATCACAGTGACTGCCTGTCACTGTGATCACCTCCTGCAGATTGGGTAATTGACCACAGGGGGGAGTGCCTGGGTGGTACAAGCACTCCCCCCTTCCAATCTGCAGGGGGATCATTGTGCCAGTTACATGTGTCAGCCAATAGGCTGACACATGTAACACTGATCGCAGTGACAGGCTGTCACTGCAATCAGAGTGCTTTGAGATCGCAGTGACAGCCTGTCACTGCGATCAGACTTAGCAGATCGCGGTCACTGACCCCAGGGGGACTGCCTGGGGGGCCAGGTAAGTCCCCCGACCGCGATCTGCACAAGGGGAGAGCTGCCGCCACGTGTGTCAGCCGATTTGAAATCGGCTGACACACGCTGAATACTGATCGCAGTGACAGCCTGTCACTGCGATCAGAGACTGCAGATCGCGGTCACCGGCCACAGGGGGGTTGCCCGGGGGGCCAGGCATCCCCCCCGACCGCGATCTGCAGCGGGAGAATACCGCCAGCCACGTGGGCGGCAATAAAAGCGAGGACATACTATTACGCCCGCCGGCGTTTAGAGACGGTTTCTGCGTGGCGTAATAGTACGTCCTCCGGACTTAAAGGGTTAATAAGGTCATTTGATTGTCAATACTGTACTTATGTCATCCATGTATTTCCCTAAAGATGTAACGAAAATGCTGTGCCCTCATGATGACAATTACTTTTTTCCCCCTTAACCCTCCCTTTTTTCTGTATCCCTCTTTTGTTTCATTTGAAAAACAATAAAACATAAATGTGAAAACAAAGTAACATCCCTGCCGATGCCCTTCTCCCCTCCCCGCCCCTCCCCCAACACTGAAAAGGCAGGGAAAATGCCACTACCAATGGCAAAGAAAAAGGAAAGAGAATCAAGTGGTTGTTTTAACTAGAAAGCCTTTAAAAAACATAAAAATAAAAAAAGTTACAGAAAATTGAGCAGATGTTGTCACGTTTGTTTTGGTATCACTTCCAAAGCAAAATCTATCTTTCCGTTCTTTCCAACATAGTAGCAAGTGATTTTCAGGAAGATCCATCATGTTTTCAAATACTCAGGATTTAATTTTTTTGATGATGGAAAATTTTTATCCATGGCTAAAATAATTTTATTCATAGCTAAAGTACCTTTGTAATTCACAGAAGAAGCACTCATGCAGGCCCAGACCATGACACTCTCACCATCATGACACTCCCATCCCACCATCATACTTGTCTTTGTACTCCTCACCTGGTTGCTGCCACACATGCTTGACACCATCTGAACCAAATAAGTTTATCTTGGTCTCATCGGACCCCGGGACATGGTTCCAGTAATCCATGTCCTTAGTCTGCTTGTCTTCAGGAAACTGTTTTGCAAGCTTTCTTGTGCATCATCTTTAGAAGAGGATTCCATCTGGGATGACAGCCATGCAGACCAATTTGATGCAGTGTGTGGCGTATGATCTGAGCACTGACAGGCTGACCCCCGAATCCTTCAACCTCTGCAGCAATGCTGGCAGCACTCATATGTCTATTTCCCAAAGACAACCTGTGGATATGACGCTGAGCACGTGTACTCAACTTCTTTGGTCGACAATGGCTAGGCCTGTTCTGAGTGTAACCTGTTCTGTAAAACCACTGTATAGTCTTGCCCACCATACAGCAGCTCAGTTTCTGGGTCTTGGAAAATCTTCTTATAGCCTAAGTCATCTTTATGTAGAGTAACAATTCTATTTTCAGATCCTCAGAGAGTTCTTTGCCATGAGGTGCCATGTTAAACTTACAGTGACCAGTATGAGAGAGTGTGAGAGAGATAACACCATATTTAACACACCTGCTCCCCATTCACACCTGAGACCTTGTAACACTAACGAGTTACATGACACTGGGTAGGGAAAATGGCTAATTGGGCCCAATTTGAACATTTCCACTTAGGGGTGTACTTACTTTTGTTGCCAACGGTTTAGACATTAATGGCTGTGTGTTGAGTTATTTTGAGGGGACAGCAAATTTACACTGTTATCCAGGCTGTACATTTACTACTTTCAGTGTTGTCATATGAAAAGATATAATAAAATAGTTACAAAAATGTGAGGGGTGTACTCAATTTTGTAAGATACTATATGTTTTCTTATTGTTTTTTATGATTGGGTAACTAAAATTATAGATCAGGGTGGTGAAGTAGACATTGCTTACCTAGATTTAAGTAAGGCTTTTGACATTGTTGCACATAGAAGGCTTATCACTGCAATATTTAAGTTTGGATTCCAATATTGTTGAATGGGTTAGGCAGTGGCTGAGTGACAGGCAACAGAGGGTTGTAGTCAATGGAGTATATTCAAAGCTTGGGCTTGTCACCAGTGGGGTACCTCAGGGATCTGTACTTGGACCCATTCTCTTTAATATTTTTATTAGTGATATTGCAGAAGGTATTGATGGTAAGGTATGTCTTTTTGCTGATAATACTAAGATATGTAACAGGGTTGATGTTCCAGGAGGGATAAGCCAAATGGCTAATGATTTAGGTAAACTAGAAAAATGGACAGAGTTGTGGTAACTGACATTTAATGTGGATAAGTGCAAGATAATGCATCTTGGACGTAAAAACCCAAGGGCAGAGTACAGATTATTTGATAGAGTCCTAACCTCAACATCTGAGGAAAGGGATTTAGGGGTGATTATTTCTGATGACTTGAAGGTAGGCAGACGATGTAATAGAGCAGCAGGAAATGCTAGCAGAATGCTTGGTTGTATAGGGAGAGGTATTAGCAGTAGAAAAAGGGACGTGCTCATGCCATCATACAGAACACTGGTGAGACCTCACTTGGAGTATTGTACGCAGTACTGGAGACCGTATCTTCAGAAGGATATTGATACCTTAGAGAGAATTCATAGAAGGGCTACTTAACTGGTTCATGGATTACAGGATAAAACTTACAAGGAAAGGTTAAAGGATCTTAACATGTATAGCTTGGAGCAAAGACGAGACAGGGGGGATATGATAGAAACATTTAAATACATAAAATAAATCAACACAGTAAAGGAGGAGACCATATTTAAAAGAAGAAAAACTACCACAACAAGAGGACATAGTCTTAAATTAGAGGGGCAAAGGTTTAAAAATAATATCAGGAAGTATTACTTTACTGAGAGGGTAGTGGATGCATGGAATAGCCTTCCAGCTGAAGTGGTAGAGGTTAACACAGTAAAGGAGTTTAAGCATGCGTGGGATAGGCATAAGGCTATCCTTACTATAAGATAAGGCCATGGAATAATGAAAGTATTTAGAAAATTGGGCAGACTAGATGGGCCGAATGGTTCTTATCTGCCGCCACATTCTATGTTTTTATGTTTCTATGTTGTTACCAAATTTGTATACCATTTTATTTGTTTGTTCGGTAACAGTGCTGCTTTTCTTGTGTTTGAGCCAGAGAAAAGAGAGAAAAAGCATAATACTTAACCTTCTGTCTTAAATAAAATATTCTATTTATCAGCACAGAAAATCAAAAATAGCAAAATCCTTTACAGCAAAAACAACTCAAAAACATAGCCACAGTAATGAAATCTAGAAGGTCTATTACACACTCTATGTCCTCCAAAAACACAAATAACAAGTCCTAACCTTTCTCCTTTTAAGCCCCCTCACTGTACAAATCGATCTCAGAGTGGCACAATTCCATCAATCCGTTGAAAACCCTATGTAGAAAAATAACCACCTGTGCACATTGTATTATATTGTAGGGAGGATTTCAAAATCGCAATATCATGAAAATATAAAAAAGATTAAAGAGAAGTGGAAACTGTGTACAACCAGAAACATTTTCATTAGAAAATGTATCTTCACACTATCTTTCAGCCAGTTTACAATCCAAGAAACATATATCTCCCTAGACCTATCTATAAGGTAAAAACATCAGGTCTTCCTATGTTCTTGGCATCTAGAGATTGTAAGGATTTTTACAGTTTTTTTTTTGCAGTATTTCAAATAATAACCTCAGATTATGGTGTATTTAATCAAAAGTCACTGAACAATATTCTGCTGGAACTTCTATCACTGCTAGTCTGCTTACTTTGAAGATAATTACAGTTGTATCTATAATTAAATTAGCATTTGCAAGATATGATTGCTGAAAAAAAAAAAAAAACAGACTAAGTCCAAAGCAAATAGTTTTCATACTACTTTGGTTGTTTGTGTTTCGATGCAATTGTTTAAATGATTTATGCACTTTTTGATAAGGTGCTTGCACAGCATGGTGCAATGGGCCAATCCCAAAAACTGAAGACAATTACTAACGTTTACATAGTATTTACAAAAGTAAAATTATACACAGGAAAAGCAATCATGTATCAAGCAGTGGGTTCAAATATTTCCTGCAAGGCACATTATGGTTTTTTTAATGGCTTGAGTTCCGAACAATAGAACAGAGAGAGGTATTATGAACATGTTGAGTTAAAACAGTATATATACATTTCAGTTGAATGTTGTGTACATCCTATAATCTAAATCTGGTATGTGAACGTTTTTAATGATCTTCTTTATAATATCAGTAACACAAGTTTTTAAGAGCATGGAAAGCAAGTTTGACTTAGAATAGGGCAGCGCCAGCTACCTCAACTACTACAGTGTCCTTTAAAGGAACACTCAATTGCCTAAATTAGAAATCACTATTCAGTAAATACACACTCAATCAGGGCTGGACTGGGACAAAAATACAGTCCGGGTCCTTAAGCACAGAGCAGCCCACTAGGAGGGGCAGGGCCAGAAATGGGGCATGTTATGTTATCACCATTGACAAGCAGGCCTCCCTTCCCCTACACCACCAAACATGAGTATGTTAGTGTGATGTCCCTTCAGTGCTCTTGAGTGAAGTACATTTTCTGTTTTTGGGGGGGGGGGGGTGTTGTGCAATGTAATTATGCGCTACTTTTGCTACCTTTTACTTGTCTCTGGTGTCCTTAATAGTGGGATACCAGAGAAACAAAGTGGAACAGGGCTAGTGTGTTGTGCATGTGTGGAAATGATCATGCGTGCGCGAGTATCGACTCATGCGTGAACACACTTCGGCATGCTGATCTAAGGTCTGTTGACTGGTCTGAGATATGCAAGGGGGGAGGCAGGTGCACTTAATTAGAGCTAACGGAAGCAGGAAGAATATTTTGCAGACAAGCATGACATGAAATGTTCGATTGGTTTGGCTTGTCTACTAAATATTAAATTATGCAGCCTGTTAATTTAATTCTGTATATGCAGAATTTGCTTGTTTTGTTAACATATTTGTATATACTTTATTTTTTTATTTTTATGTATGTATATGTATACAGGGAGTGCAGAATTATTAGGCAAGTTGTATTTTTGAGGATTAATTTTATTATTGAACAACAACCATGTTCTCAATGAACCCAAAAAACTCATTAATATCAAAGCTGAATATTTTTGGAAGTAGTTTTTAGTTTGTTTTTAGTTATAGCTATTTTAGGGGGATATCTGTGTGTGCAGGTGACTATTACTGTGCATAATTATTAGGCAACTTAACAAAAAACAAATATATACCCATTTCAATTATTTATTTTTACCAGTGAAACTAATATAACATCTCAACATTCACAAATATACATTTCTGACATTCAAAAACATAACAAAAACAAATCAGTGACCAATATAGCCACCTTTCTTTGCAAGGACACTCAAAAGCCTGCCATCCATGGATTCTGTCAGTGTTTTGATCTGTTCACCATCAACATTGCGTGCAGCAGCAACCACAGCCTCCCAGACACTGTTCAGAGAGGTGTACTGTTTTCCCTCCTTGTAAATCTCACATTTGATGATGGACCACAGGTTCTCAATGGGGTTCAGATCAGGTGAACAAGGAGGCCATGTGTCACGTTTAAACATTTGTTATGAAGGAACACAACTGCAGATTTCGTATAGTTGAATATTTATTAAAGAAAGTAAAAGGTAAAAACTTTAATTCCAAATTACAGGCACTGTAGCTTAAGTAGTAAATGATAACTGAAGTCCACAGTTAAAGGCACTGTAGCTTTAAGTAGCAAATGATAACTGAAGTCCACAATTACAGGCACTGTAGCTTTAAGGAGTAAACGATAGAAAATTGCAGACACTGAATCAATAAAGAGTCTCTTAATAGAGTTAACGGTTTAGGTGAGCAGTAATTACAATAGCTGTTCCATACTTTAACTTAAGCAAGCCAGATGCAGATAACTGATATGAAGTATGAGTTGAGTTTAGCTGTAACAGGATTGTTTTTACCGAAGGACTTTTGGAGACAGGTAATAACAGCTTTTAGATGCAACTCTTATCACATTGGTTTTACTTAGCTTCCTGCACATAGAACACTGGTTCCCGAGATATCCTCAGAGGCGTATGAAGATTGTTTAATCTTTAGTCTTGGATGAGGAGAGGTGAAGGGAACTTTGCAGAGTCTTTCAGTCCGGTTTGGTAGCAGAGGCTTTCACAATGAAGTTGTAGCCTGGTTGTGAGTAAGGAACGTAGTTCAATAATCCAGCCCTGATCAGCTGGTGCAGTCAGATTAAATAGGCAGACCGTGTCATAGAGGGGTGTGGCTAGACTCCGTGGAACCAGGAAGTAAGAGGATACCGTAGTTAAGGCATTACAGTACCCCCTCTCTAATGAGCAACCTCAGGGTGCTATTGACTTGGCTTAGAAGGGTAACGCTTGTGAAATTTGGAAATTAATTTGTCAGCATGAACGACAGATGAGTTTTCCCATGTATCTTCATCAATTCCATATCCTTTCCATCTGATGAGGTATTGTAAGGAGCCACGATGGATCCTTGAATCCAGTATACTTTGAATTTCGTATTCTTCTTCACCCTGGACCAATATGGGATCAGGAGAAGTAGTGACATTTCTTTGGAAAGGATCAGGATGATGAGGCTTCAACAAGGACACATGAAAAACAGGATGTAGCTTTAACGTTGGTGGAAGTTTCAATTTAACGACATTACGGTTGATAACCGATATTATTGGAAAAGGACCAAGGAAAAGAGAACTTAACTTCTTTGATGGACGATTTGTAGAGATGTTCTTTGAGGAAAGCCAGACAAGATCACCGATTTTATAAGAAGGTGAAGGTTGTCTTTTTGTATCAAAAAACTTCTTTTGATTGGAGGAGGCCAATTCTAGATTCTCATGCAATTTCTTGAATAAAGAGGACATATGAGAGATTTGATTCGAATCGGAAAGATTAGATGAAGAAACTGTCTGAGCAGGAAATGAGGAAGGATGGAATCCATAATTGGATAGAAATGGAGTCATTTTACTGCTGGTATGAAAAGAGTTATTGTATGCGAATTCTGCCATGGGTAACCATGTTATCCAATCGTCTTGTAAGTGAGAGCAATAACATCGTAGATATTGTTCTAGGCATTGGTTGACTCTTTCAGTTTGTCCATCTGTTTGAGGATGATATGCAGATGATAGTTTACGTTGGATATGAAGAGTGGCACACAAAGCATTCCAGAATTTGGAGGTAAATTGAGTTCCTCGGTCTGAAATGATTTCGTCTGGCAGTCCGTGAAGTTTAACTATGTTATCAAGAAATATTTTCGAAAGTTCAGAGGATGTGGGTAACTTCTTTAAAGGAATGAAATGAGACATTTTCGTGAAGCGGTCTACCACCACTAAAATGGTGGTATGATGATGAGAAGGAGGTAATTCTACCAGAAAGTCCATAGAAATGGATTGCCAAGGTCGTTCAGGAATTGGTAAATTCAATAATTGACCAAATGGTTGATGATGGGCATGTTTTGATCTTTGGCATACAGAACAAGATTTGACATAAGATTCAATAGTTTGGTCTTGACGAGGCCACCAATAGTATCTTTTAGACAATTCAAGGGTCTTTTTTATACCTGGATGACCTGCCAGAGGAGAATCATGAATAAATTCGAGTACTTTAATTCTGAAAGAGGGAGGTACGTAAATCCGGTCTTTGAAGTAGTAGAGACCGTTTTTCTTGGATAATTGAATTGATTTAGGAAGTTCGAGAGCATCTTCACTGAGATCTTTAATGTCATCAATAAGAGAAGATAAGATTCCAATGACTTTAGGCGAAGGAGGTTCAATTTGAGTGTCTTTATGGATCCTGGAAAGGGCATCAGCCTTTTTGTTTCTAGACCCAGGTCTAAAGACGATTTGGAAGTTGAACCGGGAAAAAAAGAGATTCCATCTCACTTGTCGAGCAGACAGTGTTTTATTGGAGTGAAGATATTCGAGATTTTTATGGTCAGTATATATGATTAAAGAGTTCTGAGCACCTTCAAGAAGGTGTCTCCAGGTTTCTAAAGCCGCTTTGATACTTAATAATTCTTTTTCTCCTGTAGGATAATTCTTTTCGGCAGGAGATAATGATCGTGAGAAGAAGGCAACAGGATGAAGAGGTTCTTGAGGAGTTTTGTGTTGAGAAAGGACAGCTCCAATTGCAAATTCCGAAGCATCCGTTTCAAGGACATAAAGACATGAAGGATTTGGAAGTTGAAGAATAGGAGCTGTTGTAAATTTTCTCTTTAATTCAGTGAAGGCAGTTTGAGCCTTCTCGTTCCAATTGAAGGGATGTTTTTTACTGTTAAGTTGATTGAGTGGGTGAGCTATTTCAGAGTAGTTTTTAATAAATTTTCTGTAGAAGTTGGCGAACCCTAGAAATCGCTGTAATTCTTTTACTGTAGAGGGAACAGGCCAGTTGATGATACAATCGACTTTTGAATTATCCATACCTATTGAATGAGGGGAGATGACATAACCTAAGAAGGTTATTTCTTTGACGTGAAAAACACATTTTTCGGGTTTAGCGAATAATTTGTGAGTTCTGAGTCTTGATAACACCCATCTGACATGTTTTCTATGTTCCTCAGGAGTGTTGGAGTATATGAGAATATCATCTAAATAAATGATGACACAGACGTCCAATAGGTCTCTAAAGATATCATTTATGAAATGTTGAAAAGTTGCAGGGGCGTTGCAGAGGCCAAAAGGCATCACCAGATATTCGAAGAGGCCATATCTTGTTCGGAAAGCAGTTTTCCATTCATCATTAGCCTTTATCCTGATGAGATTATATGCCCCGCGAAGGTCAAGCTTAGTGTAGATGGTAGCAGTTTTTAATCGTTCAACCAGTTCATTGATGAGGGGAAGAGGATAACGATTTTTAACTGTTATTTTGTTTAAGGCTCTGTAATCAATGATAGGACGTATAGTCTGGTCTTTGTTTCTTACGAAAAACATACTTGAGGCAGCAGGTGAACTAGAGGGTCTAATGAACCCTTTCCGTAGGTTTTCATCTAGATATTCTTTGAGAATTTGTAATTCAGCCTCAGAGAGAGGGTAGATGTGCCCAAAAGGTACTGGGGCACCAGGTATGAGGTCTATAGGACAATCGTAGGAACGATGAGGCGGGAGCGTTTCAGCTTCTTTTTTACTGAAGACATCTGAAAAGTCTGAATAACAAGAAGGTATGGTTGGTTCTTTGGAGATTTGAAAAATAGGAATTTGCTGTAAACATGTTTCTTTACAATAATGTGAGTTAAAGGTGATAGAGAAAGGAGACCATGAAATTTGAGGGTTGTGGTTCCTTAACCAATTGATCCCTATTATAACGGGATAGAGAGGTGATGGAATAACATCAAATACCAGAAATTCAGTATGAATATGATTGGTGGTTACCTTTAGAGGGATGGTTTCATGAAGAATCGGTCCCGAGGAGATAAAGGAGCCGTCAATCACTTTAACAGGAACAGAAATGGCTTTTTGAACACAAGGAATTTTATTCTTTGTTACAAAGGTTGAATCGATGAATACTCCATGTGCACCAGAATCGATGAGAGCTTCAGTCACAATTCTCACCTTATCCCACTGTATTACAAGGGATACAGGTGTGAACGGAGTGGTCGATGTTGAGGGGGGTGCACTGAAGATCGCAGAGGTATAGGCTTGTCTACCGGCCTTTGTCCGTTTTAGTAAGGGACAATCAGAGACCAGATGATCTTGAGAGGCACAATACATGCATAGGTTTAATTGACGTCTTCGGTTCTTTTCTGCAGGAGTGAGAGGACTTCTTATTACCCCTAATTCCATGGGTTCACTTGGTAAAGAAGTTTTTTCTGGAGCTTTTGAGGGAGTAAAAGATTTTCGGTCTTTAGAATGAAAAAGGGCTTTTTCTGCCTTTCTTTCTCTTAATCTTCTGTCAATGCTGATTGATAAGTGAATTAGAGCGTTCAAAGTAGTAGGGAGTTCTGTTCTAGAGAGTTCATCTTTTACAGCTTCAGATAAACCAATTCGAAACTGGTTGCGCAATGTGATGTCATTCCATTGCGTTTCAACAGCCCATCTTTTGAATTCAGCAATATAATCTTCAACGGGTCTATTTCTTTGCTGTAGTGTTCTGATTGTTAAATCAGCTGTAGCTTGTTTATTAGGATCTTCATAGAGAAGAGACATGGCTTCAAAAAATTCATCCAGTGAGCCTAAGATGGGGTCATCATTGTCCAAAAAGGTATGGGCCCAGAACATAGGTTCACCTCTTAGAAAGGAAATAACTGAAAAAACCTTAGATCTTTCTGTGGGATAAGCTCTAGGTTTTAAAGCAATCAATAGTTTGCAGGAATAAAAAAACTCCTTATATTTGGAACGATCACCATAGAATTTTTCAGGGTTACATACAGCAGGATCACTAGCCGAGAGCAGAGTAGTATGAGGAGTACGAGTTTGTAAATCTCTGACATAAGTGAGAAGTCTTTCGTTAGTGACTTGCAGGTCTTGCACATCTTGGGTTAGTGTATCAACTCTTTGATTCAGCGTAGTTATAGTAGAATCGAAATCTGCTGGATCCATTACAATGGCTGGATTATTCTGTCACGTTTAAACATTTGTTATGAAGGAACACAACTGCAGATTTCGTATAGTTGAATATTTATTAAAGAAAGTAAAAGGTAAAAACTTTAATTCCAAATTACAGGCACTGTAGCTTAAGTAGTAAATGATAACTGAAGTCCACAGTTAAAGGCACTGTAGCTTTAAGTAGCAAATGATAACTGAAGTCCACAATTACAGGCACTGTAGCTTTAAGGAGTAAACGATAGAAAATTGCAGACACTGAATCAATAAAGAGTCTCTTAATAGAGTTAACGGTTTAGGTGAGCAGTAATTACAATAGCTGTTCCATACTTTAACTTAAGCAAGCCAGATGCAGATAACTGATATGAAGTATGAGTTGAGTTTAGCTGTAACAGGATTGTTTTTACCGAAGGACTTTTGGAGACAGGTAATAACAGCTTTTAGATGCAACTCTTATCACATTGGTTTTACTTAGCTTCCTGCACATAGAACACTGGTTCCCGAGATATCCTCAGAGGCGTATGAAGATTGTTTAATCTTTAGTCTTGGATGAGGAGAGGTGAAGGGAACTTTGCAGAGTCTTTCAGTCCGGTTTGGTAGCAGAGGCTTTCACAATGAAGTTGTAGCCTGGTTGTGAGTAAGGAACGTAGTTCAATAATCCAGCCCTGATCAGCTGGTGCAGTCAGATTAAATAGGCAGACCGTGTCATAGAGGGGTGTGGCTAGACTTCGTGGAACCAGGAAGTAAGAGGATACCGTAGTTAAGGCATTACACCATGTCATTAGATTTTCTTCTTTTATACCCTTTCTTGACAGCCACGCTGTGGAGTACTTGAACGCGTGTGATGGAGCATTGTCCTGCATGAAAATCATGTTTTTCTTGAAGGATGCAGACTTCTTCCTGTACCACTGCTTGAAGAAGGTGTCTTCCAGAAACTGGCAGTAGGACTGGGAGTTGAGCTTGACTCCATCCTCAACCCAAAAAGGCCCCACAAGCTCATCTTTGATGATACCAGCCCAAACCAGTACTCCACCTCCACCTTGCTGGCGTCTGAGTCGGACTGGAGCTCTCTGCCCTTTACCAATCCATCCATCTGGCACATCAAGACTCACTCTCATTTCATCAGTCCATAAAACCTTAGAAAAATCAGTCTTGAGATATTTCTTGGCCCAGTCTTGACGTTTCAGCTTGTGTGTCTTGTTCAGTGGTGGTCGTCTTTCAGCCTTTCTTACCTTGGCCATGTCTCTGAGTATTGCACACCTTGTGCTTTTGGGCACTCCAGTGATGTTGCAGCTCTGAAATATGGCCAAACTGGTGGCAAGTAGCATCTTGGCAGCTGCACGCTTGACTTTTCTCAGTTCATGGGCAGTTATTTTGCGCCTTGGTTTCTCCACACGCTTCTTGCGACCCTGTTGACTATTTTGAATGAAACGCTTGATTGTTCGATGATCACGCTTCAGAAGCTTTGCAATTTTAAGAGTGCTGTATCCCTCTGCAAGATATCTCACTATTTTTGACTTTTCTGAGCCTGTCAAGTCCTTCTTTTGACCCATTTTGCCAAAGGAAAGGAAGTTGCCTAATAATTATGCACACCTGATATAGGGTGTTGATGTCATTAGACCACACCCCTTCTCATTACAGAGATGCACATCACCTAATATGCTTAATTGGTAGTAGGCTTTCGAGCCTATACAGCTTGGAGTAAGACAACATGCATAAAGAGGATGATGTGGTCAAAATACTCATTTGCCTAATAAGTCTGCACTCCCTGTATATTACTTTTTGGTATATATATTTTTTACTTTTTTCCAGTAACTGTATGTTTTTGATGTAGCTTTTACCTAATTTAATTAAAAGTGAATTTTTAACACTTAGTTATAACCATTAAGTCTGAGCTACTTCCCTTTCTTATAAACTCACCTAGCGTTAACCCCTTTAATATTATAACATAACAGGAGGCTTCATATTTGCTTAAGTCTCTCTTTACTAGAACTCCACAGCAGCACATTAACACAGAGAAAAACAACCAATCAGAAAAAAGTAAGGCACTATAAACCTCCCCTCCCCCACACATAACTTCCTCTTTTTTTGCTGCTCCACATCAGTACAGGTCTGAGTACCACTGCCTCCTGCTCTTAGTGGGTGGCTGTGAATGCCTTCTTTTATTGTGTTTGGACTTTAGGGGTTTTGTTTTACTCCACTGTTTACTCCATTACTTTCTACCTATTTTTGCTATCTGTTTCCCTTAGGCTTGTGTAACCTTCTCTGGCTGACTTGAGTTACCCTTGCAACCCTTTGTACTTTGCAGCAAGGAACTAAGTAAGGGCTGGGATCTCTGTATCTTACGGTATTTCTGGTTGTTGCTACATTTCATTGGCTAACCAACCTTTTCGATTCTGTTTTTCTCTCGTTTCAGTTTACAGTCAGTCGACGCTACCTGGTTTGACATTTCTTCACGGATGGTGGACATTGTTGTATTCATTGTATCTAGGACTTTGTTTTTCTTTACATTGTTTTTCTGTCTTTCTTCTGTTTTTGTCACAGCTTGAAAGAGGAAGTTATGTGTGGGGAGGGGAGTTTTATAGTACCTTACTTTTTTCTGATTGGTTGCTTTTCTCTGTTTTAATGTGCTGCTGTGGAGTTCTAGTAAAGAGAGACTTAAGGAAATATGAATCCTCCTGTCCTTAATACAATTAAGATTATAGGTACACTAACGCTAGCATAATCTACAATTGTCTAGCATTACTTTCTAGTTCCCATTTTTCTTTTTTGTAAATCACTGAAGTGGTCATAGTGCATGGATTAACAAGCAAGAGACTTAACAAGGATGAGTAGAAAGCAAGAGTTAGACAAAGAGCCAGCAGTGGTACTGTAATTCAAATCACGCAGCTAAAGTAGTATTGCTCCCTCCACTACACCCCTTATCACCCCACTACTGCCCCTATTCCCCCAATTACAGCTCCTGTCTAGACCACTAAAGCTTTTATCCTGCATTGCAGCCTCTATCCCACATTACAGCTCCTATTCCCCCACATTATATTCCAGGTGTACCTAGAGCACCTGGCACCCAGTGCAGTTCGTAAATTTGCCACCCCCCAACTTTAAATGTAAGGGGAAAAAACACAAAATGTTAATGTATTTAGTACTGAGCAGTGTTTGGGTATGTGTGTATTTTTAAATGTATTTAGCACTGGGCAGAGTTGGTATGTTTGACTATAAGCATGCTTTTGCATGGAGTGTGTGAGTTAATGTAGGCATGTGTTTGTATGTAGTGTTAACATTTGAATGCAGGCATGCATTTGTGTGTAGTGTGGTTGTTGAATACAGTGGTATATTTATAAGTAATGGTGGTGTTTTAATACATAGGTTTGTTGGTAGTGTTGAGGTTTGAATACAGGGGTGTATTTGTGTGTAGTGTTTACAGGATGCTGAGATGTATGCACGTACACACACACATACATATATACACACTGACACTTGCAGATATATAGACATACAGATTGACACTTACAGACAGATATACAGACACACTAACACATACAGGCACATAGTTACACACATGCAGATACATAGACACACAGTCCCACACAGATACAGACACACACTCACACACAGGCAGCTACACAGATACAAACACACATACAGATACAAACAGACACACAGGTACACACCTCCAGAATCAAACACACATACTGACACACATACAAATACAGACATACAAACACTGACACACATACAGATACACAAATACACAGACACACATACAGATAGACAGGCACACAGTGTGTGTGTGTGGTTTTATAGTGGATACAAAGTGTGTGTGTATAGTGCATGCAATGTGTGAAGTGGATGCACTGTGTGTAGTAGATGCAGTGTCTGTGTGTAGTTAATGCAGTGTGTAGTAGGTGTGTGGATGCAGTGTGTGTGTGGATGCAGTGACTGTGCAGTTTTTTTAATTAAAAAAACTGCACACACCCAGCACTTATAACACACAACAAACACACACACTATATGCACGGCACAAACACACTGCATCCACACATTCTTTCCCCCTCCGCCTGTTACCTGTTGCCAGGAAGGCCCAGAGTCATCTTGCACCTCTAGCAGCATCACCATGCCATACAGATGGCCAAACGTGGCCACTCAATAAGTGCCCAACAGGGGATTTGAACCTGGTTACTACCTGGCTATTTTAAACCTGCTGTCGTACCACTGAGCCACAATTCAGCATATATTAGCCTGAAGTCCGATCTTGCCTTACCTCCAGCACTTTACCTGTGTACCTGAGATTGACAGGCTGCTCCGGTCAATCTCAATCCACCTGAAGCAGATGCCTAATTAGCCAGGCATAAAACACTGCCTCACCCTAAGGGCAATGTCAGTTCATTGACTCTGGTTCCTGTTATTGTGTATCTTGACCCAGTGTTCTCCAGACTGTTTCCGGCTTCCGACCTTGGCTTATTTCTTCGTTTACTCTGACTTTGGTTTTCCTGGTATACTCTTCAGCTTGTCCTTGCCTGTACTGCGACTTGGAGCACTATTCCTGCACAGCCCCCGTGCACAGGCTCACAGCCCAGGTGGTCTGTGTTTATTTCCAAAGATGAGCGTATAACTCTGCACGTCAGACTCCACACCAGGTAAGATCCTGAAAGCAAGAGGACAGCGCATGCTGCTGCTGGGGTTACAAGATTACTTGTGGGCCCCTCTTAATCATGAAAGAAGATACAAGGGGGGGGGGGAAGGCTGCCCATGTCAATGTGCGCCCCAGGCACTCTCCTAGTCAGTGGCACTAAGGGTGGTTCTCCCCTCCCCGCCGCCCCTTAGTATGCCACTGCCCCTACTCCCCAACTACAGCCCCAGTCCTATACACTGCAGTATCATATGTGCAAAATAAAATAGGGGAAAATGCTGTCTCTACCTAAAAAGAAATGAACAATACATAGCATGGAGCCGAATGGGTTAAATGTGGATATAGATTTGGTTTGTTTTCTTTAATATTGTTTAGTCCATTGGGTTAGTTTGTATATATTTTATGATTATTTAGGTATGGTAGTACATTCATTAAAGGGACACTATAGTCACCTGAACAACTTCAGCTTAATGAGGTTGTTTAGGTGAGTGCTACAGCTACCCGGAGCCTTTTTCTTGTAAGCACTGTATTTTCTGAGAAAATGCAGTGTTTACATTGGAAGCTTGGAACACCTCTTGTTGCAGTCAATCAGACGGCCACCAGAGGGACTTCCGAGTTCAGAGGCACTAAAAAGGCCTCTCGTCCGATGCATTCTGGGTGAATGCATCAGACGGGCTATCAGCACACAAAGCACTGTGAACGCGCTTTGTGTGCTGACAGCCTGTCAGCACTGCTGTGGGCGTGGCTTCAGCTGACAGCTGAAGCCCGAACCCACAGGGATGCTGTCTGGCCACAATAGTGGTTGAAGGGGGGGGGGGGACCTACTCTCCTCCCCCCCCCCCCGACCCCCACCCCTGAGCGGTGGGTGGGGGCCCTAAAAATAAGGGTGGCACATAGTGCCCCCCCGGCCCCCACCCCTGTGCGGCGGGTGGGGGCCCTAAAATTATCAATAAGGGGGGACCTATTACCCCCCACCCCTGTGCGGCGGGTGGGGGCCTTAAAATAAAAAATGAGGGGGGACATACTACCCCCCCCAGCCCCCACCCCTGTGCGGCGGGTGGGGGCCCTAAAATTCACAATAAGGGGGGCCTACTGCCCCCCCCCGGCCCCCACCCCTGAGCGGTGGGTGGGGGCCCTAAAATTCACAATAGGGGGGGGACCTACTGTCCCCCCCGGCCCCCACCCCTGTGCGGCGGGTGGGCGCCCTAAAATTCACAATAAGGGGGGGGGACCTACTGCCCCCCCCGGCCCCCACCCCTGAGCGGTGGGTGGGGGCCCTAAAATTATCAATAGGGGGGGGACCTATTGTCCCCCCCCGGCCCCCACCCCTGAGCGGTGGGTGGGGGCCCTAAATACAAAGGGGGTGGGGACCCTAGTTAACCCTCTCCCCCCCTCCCCCCCAAAAAAAACTTATCTCCCTACCTACCCCCCTCACCCTAAAAATAATGAGGGGGGACCCTTTAACTAAAAACCTGTAAAGAAAAAAAAAATAAGATAAAAACAACTTACCATTCGATGTTTTCTTTCTTCTAAAATCTTTTCTTCAGCCCCAAAAAAGGCCAAATAAAAATCCATAATAACCGACGCAATAAAAAAAAAAAAAAAAAAACCCGAGCGCAAAAATAATAATCCATCTTCACCCATGGAGGGCTCCGCGCAGACTGAGCTCCGCAGGGCGGGGGAAGGCTTATAAAGCCTTGCCCCGCCCTGCAATTAGGCTAAGAACACTCTGATTGGTGGGTTTAAGCCAATCAGAGTGCTCTTTGTCATTTTACAAGCATGGGAAAGTTCTTTGGAATTTTCCCACGCTTGTAAAATGACACAGAGCAATGTGATTGGATGGCTTGAAATCCATCCAATCACAGTGCTCTGTGTCATTTTACAAGCGTGGGAAAATTCCAAAGAACTTTCCCACGCTTGTAAAATGACAAAGAGCACTGTGATTGGATGGATTTCAAGCCATCCAATCACAGTGCTCTTTGTCATTTTACAAGCGTGGGAAAGTTCTTTGGAATTTTCCCACGCTTGTAAAATGACACAGAGCACTGTGATTGGATGGATTTCAAGCCATCCAATCACAGTGCTCTTTGTCATTTTACAAGCGTGGGAAAGTTCTTTGGAATTTTCCCACGCTTGTAAAATGATACAGAGCAATGTGATTGGATGGCTTGAAATCCATCCAATCACAGTGCTCTGTGTCATTTTACAAGCGTGGGAAAATTCCAAAGAACTTACCCACGCTTATAAAAAATACTGTTATGTTTTTTATATATTTTGTATTTGGTGTTTTTTCTACATACTGCAGTACCAGTCCCCCATCCTAAAACTTATATCCCCCACTAAAAACCTTACATTACAACACCTGTCTGTGTGCTTGTGCCAATGAGCTTGTGTATGTATATGTATAACTGTGTGTAGCTGTGAGTGTATAATTGTGTAATCGTGTAAAAGTGTGTTTATGTGTAGCTGTGTAATTAATACCAGGTAACGAGGATCAAGGTCTATCTGTGGTAAAAGGCTCCAACAATAGCAACAGCAGAAAAAAGAATCCAGCACAGTGCCAACAGCAACTATAGAAAAAGGAAGCCAATAGAGGTAGTTGAAAAAATGATGAAGTTTGGGGCAGGGTATTAGGTGGAGTTTGGGCAGGGAATTGGACTGGTTCAAGGTACAATGTAGGAGAAGTGAAGCACCTGGTCTTTCTGTAACGTGTGTGTGTGCGTGTGTATGTGAGAGAATGGGGCTTATATGGGTGTAGCTTGCAAGTGGGCAGGCACAAGCAGGCACCATAATCTCTTTTGGATCCCATGAGTTTTCAGTCTGCCTCTGTTAGTATTAATCACTTTATACTGCCTAATGTGTTGGAGGGCTAACTGTTTTTTGTAGCATGTGTCTCTTCTCTATCATCTCTCTGGTGCTGGAAATGTCAACAAGCACTGTATTTCAGCTCTGTGTAATCCATCACAGTGACCGAGGCTGTATGGGATAGTTAAGGGTATCTCCTTATTATGCCTAGCTCTATGCTTAAGGCCTGTGCATTTCGGATTTTTTGGCGATTGGCAGGTCATGTGAATCACATAAATCTGAAGTGCCATAGGAATGCTTCATGATTCTGAGTTCCATCCATGGCACCAACAAAAAAGTTGATTGAGGATAAATATCAAGTACGAAGTAATACATTGATAAACTGATTGGCCTGTTTTTGCTACTTTTTGGTTCATCAAAACCAGTGTTCAAATATTTTTTTTAAGGGGTGCCCACGAAGGCACGTTAGAGAACTATTTTGAGCTACATGTAATCCCTTCCCTTAATCATGATTTAGCCTTCTCCCCTCGATCTAGACATAGATAGCAAAGCAAATGTAGACAAAGATAGCAAACCTTTCCTTTAAAACTAAGAAGGTTTCTCCCATTAGTATCTTTGTATTATTCATATAAATATATACTGTATATCATACACGTTCTGTCGTGCACATTATTTTTATCTCCTCAGTATCACTGCACTAATCATTGCAAACTTTATATGTCTTTAAGATGATGTTGGATATGGAAAATCACCTATAATATGCCTACTGCTCTGAAAGGGTGAATACAAGGTGAATATCTCAAACTGCAGAGAACAAATGTGACATGTCTTCTGCTGTCACCTTATGTATCAGGTTGCTTGCCTTGAGAATGGAGTGCCCAGACAGATGACAGGAGCCACATTAAAAACTCTCGAACATGTGAGTGGAATTTAAATTAAAGCCACTGAGCTAAAAAAAAAAAAATCCATCATACATTTTGTATGCTCTGTATTTTTTTTTTTTCATTTTTGCATGCCACAGGGCCTTGTAAAATGCACGTAACAAAGAGCAAACCGGTATTTAGGGCAATTAGCACACTTTAGATTCAGTTATGCTGAGTTCCATTTTTTACATATTTCAATTACTACATTTTTGTAGTATAAAAAAATACATTATTTTTAAGTAACCATCTACATATTCAGAAAAGATATACTACTTCTATTAAAAGTAGGGTACACATTTACACATTTTTATTTATAAAAAATTTTTAAGCAAGACAAACTGAGAAAGTAGGTATTTGCAAAAAAAAATATTGGTAATTAATAACAGCTAAATGTTTTCACGAATGCAATAATATCCGGCTCCAGCTGCACAAATATTTTACTGCAGCCATGCAGTGGTAAGTAACTGGGTTAAATGAAGGATAGCATGTAGTATGTTATCATAAACTGGTGCCCCCCATTAATTAGCTATAAATGTTTAGTGGCAATAGGAATTAATTTGGTGTAAAATATGCATGCTTGAGTAGGTTAGGAATACAGCCATGAACATATGAATGTGCAAGCAGTCATTAAATCAATAAGGTAGTGGCCAAAATAGAATACAAAGTGCCTGTCTCTGCCAATCAAATTGAAAAAATAACAGAAATTACCAACACAAACCCTAAGTGGAATGATCCTTTATGTAAAGGGACACTATAGTCATCAGAACAACTACAGCTTAAGTGTCACGCACTGACCCAACACGCAGATAATAAACCTACCAGAATAGAGAGAGAGGACGTAATTATACCGATACTTAGAATGGCTGAATAAAAATAGGACTAAATATAAAATGAGAAAGAGACGCAAGACAAACCAAGGTCAAAGGAAACCAGAAAATCACTATAATTATAGCCAAAGTCGGGTCAAGGGAGCCATAAAACAGGATAGTCAGAATAAGCTGAGTCAATAACAAAAAGGACCAAATGTAGAACAAAAATACACTCTTGGGACACTATAAATCTAGGAACCATGACAGGACACGGTGTACCAGCCAAGGAACGTTTTCATATGACTGAGATTTGTGTTTAGCATAACCCCGCCCCCAAAATGTGAGATCTTTGGTGTGTTTTTTTTTTGTCTCAGTGGCATCATGACGCCGGCTAGGGGCGTGTGAACAGCTGCCGACATCCAGGAGACTGTTTGATTGCCAAAGAGGTATAGCAGCGCCGGTCCGCCAGATCGGTGAAACAGCTGATCAGTGGAAATAGGATGTCTTACATAATGTAGTTGTTCTGGTGAATTAGACATATGGGGAAGGAGAGCTGGGAGATTTAAAAACATGTGGTGGCTCACTGGGAGATTAAGACACATGGTGGAAGTGTCTGGGGGATTTAAATGTGTGGGGGTGGCTGGGGGATTTAAACACATGGTGGGTGGGTAGCTGGGGGATTTAAACATGTGGGGGGCATGGGGGATTGAGACACATGGTGGGCGTGTCTGGGGATTGAGACACATGGTGGGGGGTGGCTTGAAAATTGAGACACATGGTGGAGGGTGGTGGGGGGATTTCGACACATGGTGGTGGTGAAACATACAAATTAGTAGGAATGCAGAAAATCCAAGGTGTAAACAATAAATGATAATACAACCTTGCTCAGAGAAATCGTGGTCTCTGATATCTAATGAAAACACAGACTGAACATAATGTGATCAGTAAATACTGAGAATAAGACACACAATGTTATAAGGAAAACTCACAGGAGATAAAGAAATATCAGGCACATCATCCTAAGTCAGATATGGAGTATGAGATCGTCAATGTATAGGAATCTTCTTACACTTGAAAGGTTAAAAAAAAAAAACCAAAAATTAGTGCAGATAGAAATAAAAACACAGAACATTTATTACAATTGCACTTGCAAGATAAAAAGGTCATACAGGCATATCTCCACTTCCTAGTGGAACTGGTATAGCAAATGGATGTAAGTCCCCAGTGTCTGTATCCTATGCGGTTGGACTAGAGAATTTAGACACATATGGTGAGTGGCTAGGGGATTGAGACACATAGTGGGGATTGAGGGATTATCTGTAATATTGTTAAGCGAGCAAAGCAGGAAGGTGAATTGGATGTACTTGTCCATCTAGGGACAAATGACTTGCTTGCAATGAGGTTTTAGAGGTTAAGGAAGTTTTTAGTGTTTTTGCCAATGATATATGGCAGGTTGCTTCCACACTGTCATTCTCTGAAGTTCTGCCTGTGCATAACACTCAGAACGACAGGCGGATGCGTATTAGGGACTTTAACTTGTGGCTTGGTGAATGGTGTCGGGAGCAAGGATTTGGCTTTATTTCTCATGGTAGCTCTGTTTGGAATGGAAATAAACTGTACAAAAAAGATGGTTTGCATCTTTCTCAAAAGTGAACAAATGTTCTCAGTGAGCAGTTTAGAGGTTTTGCTAGGATGTATTTAAACTTGGAGGGGGCGGCAAAAGGGTGATAAAACATCAATCCAATTGTCCCCCAAAACAAGGACAGAAGGTGCCTGTAGCAAGTGTGTTAAAAAATGATAAGCTTAGAGTCATGTCTACAAATGCTCGCAGTTTAGGGAAAAAGATCCATGAACTTGTGGCCATAATGGCAACTGATAATGTAGATTTAGTCGCTGTTACTGAGACATGGTATAATGACAAAAATGACTGGGACATAGCAATACCAGGGTACTATAGAAAAGACAGGGAAGGCATGAAAGGGGGAGGGGTGGCCCTGTATGTGAAGGATAGCATAAAATCTAGCCTAATAAAGGTTAGTGAGGCGAACATAGTCTGTTTGGGTTACGTTAGAATTTGGCAATCACACAGTAATTCGTGTAGGTGTGATTTATAGGCCCCCAGGACAAATTGAAGAGTTAGATAATCTACTAGTTGAGGAAATAGCTACAATGACAATGAAGGGGGAAGTTATCATCATGGGTGACTTTAATCTTCCTGGTGTGAATTGGAAAACAAAAATAGCTGCTTGTGCCAGGAGCACACAACTTCTAAACTCCCTACTGGGATTGTCTCTAAAACAAGTCGTTGAGGAGCCAACTCGTAAAGAGGCCATACTAGATTTAGTGTTAACAAATGGAGATTTGGTATCCGATATTACTGTAAGTGAAAGTTTAGGATCCAGTGATCATCAGTCAGTGTGGTTTAATATAAGAACAGTGACTGAGTCACACCACACAAAAACAAAAGTTTTAGACTTTAGAAAAACAGACTTTTCTAAAATTAGAATATGTGTAAAGGAGTCATTATCAGACTGGAGCAATTTAAAAGTTGCACTACTGAAGGCAACAGAAAATTGCATTAGGCTTGTCAGTAAAAGCAAAAAATTCAAGAAACCACTGTGGCAGATATGGCCAAAATAGTAAAAAATAAAAAGTTAGCATTTAGTAATTATAAAAAAAAAAACAGAGTGAGGAAGACAGAATGATCTATAAGATTAGGCAGAAAGAGGCTAAGCAAGTTATAAGAGCTTCCAAATCACACACAGAAGAGAAAATAGCACAGTCAGTAAAAAAAGGGGACAAAACTTTTTTTAGATACATAAATGAGAAAAAAAAAGTAAAACAAGGATTAGTTAGATTAAAAACAAAATAAGGAAGGTATGTAAAAGAGGATAAAGGTCTAGCTGACTGCCTCAATGAATATTTTTGTTCAGCATTTACAGATGAAAATGAAGAAGAGGGACCTCAGTTAAGAAAAAGGATAAATGAGTCATTTATTACACGTGAGTTTACAGAGGAAGAGGTTCTATTTCAACTGTCAAAAGTAAAGACAAATAAGTCAATGGGACCTGATGGAATACACCCAAAGCTATTAAAAGAGCTTAGTGGTGTACTAGCAAAACCATTAACAGATTTATTTAACCAATCATTGATAACAGGGGTAGTCCCAGAAGATTGGAAGTTGGCGAATGTTGTGCCCATTCACAAGAAAGGTAATAAGGAGGAGTCGGGCAACTATAGGCCAGTAAGCCTTACTTCAGTAGTGGGGAAAGTGATGGAAACCATTTTAAAGGATAGGATTGTTGAACATCTAAAAACACATGGATTTCAAGATCAGAGACAACATGGGTTTACTTCAGGGAGATCATGCCAAACTAATCTTATTGATTTTTTTGATTGGGTAACTAAAATTATAGATCAGGGTGGTGAAGTAGACATTGCTTACCTAGATTTCAGTAAGGCTTTTGACACTTGCACATAGAAGGCTTATCAATAAACTGCAATCTTTAAGTTTGGATTCCAATATTGTTGAATGGGTGAGGCAGTGGCTGAGTGACAGGCAACAGAGGGTTGTAGTCAATGGTGTATATTCGAAGCTTGGGCTTGTCACCAGTGGGGTACCTCAGGGATCTGTACTTGGACCCATTCTCTTTAATATTTTTATTAGTGATATTACAGAAGGTCTTGATGTTAAGGTATGTCTTTTTGCTGATGATACTAAGATATGTAACAGGGTTGATGTTCCAGGAGGGATAAGCCAAATGGCTAATGATTTAGTTAAACTAGAAAAATGGTCAGAGTTGTGGCAACTGACATTTAATGTGGATAAGTACAAGATAATGCATCTTGGACGTAAAAACCCAAGGGCAGAGTACAGAATATTTGATAGAGTCCTAACCTCAACATCTGAGGAAAGGGATTTAGGGGTGATTATTTCTGATGACTTAAAGGTAGGCAGACAATGTAATAGAGCAGCAGGAAATGCTAGCAGAATACTTGGTTGTATAGGGAGAGGTATTAGCAGTAGAAAAAGGGAAGTGCTCATGCCATCGTACCGAACACCGGTGAGACCTCACTTGGAGTATTGTACGCAGTACTGGAGACCGCATCTTCAGAAGGATATTGATACCTTAGAGAGAGTTCAGAGAAGGGCTACTAAACTGGTTCATGGATTGCAGGATAAAACATACCAGGAAAGGTTAAAGGATCTTAACATGTATAGCTTGGAGGAAAGACGAGACAAGGGGGATATGATAGAAACCTTTAAATATATAAAGGGAATCAACACAGTAAAGGAGGAGACTATATTTAAAAGAAGAAAAACTACCACAACAAGAGGATATAGTCTTAAATTTGAGGGACAAAGGTTTAAAAATAATATCAGGAAGTATTACTGTATTACTTTACTGAGAGGGTAGTGGATGCATGGAATATCCTTCCAGCTGAAGTGGAAGAGGATAACGCAGTAAAGGAGTTTAAGCATGCGTGGGAAAGGCATAAGGCTATCCTAACTATAAGATAAGGCCAGAGACTAATGAAAGTATTTCGAAAATTTGGACAAACTAGATGGGCCGAATGGTTCTTATCTGCCATCAAAGTCTATGTTTCTATGTTTCTATGAGACACATGCTGGGGGATTGAGATACATGGTGGGGGGAGGCTGGTGGATTGAGACACATGTGGGGTTACTGGGGGATTGAGACACATGTGGGGTTGGTTGGGGGATTAAGACAAATGGTGGGGGGTGGCTGTGGGATTGAGACACATGGATGTGTGGCTGGTAAATTGATACACATGGTGGGAAGACCTGGGGATTGAGCTACACGGTGGAGAGATGCTGGGGGATTAAGAGACATGTTGTGGGGGTGGCTGGGAGCCTGAGACACATGGTGTGGGTGGCTGGGTGTCTGAGACATATGGTGGTGATGGCTGGGGGTCTGAGGGATTGAGACACATGGTGGGAGGTGACTGGGGGATTGAGACACATGGTAGGAATGCCTGGGGATTGAGACACATCATAGGGGGGTGGCTGGGGGGTTGAGAAACATGGTGAGGGGCTGAGGAAATAAGACATGGGGGACTGGGAGAATGAGATATGGAAGGCATGGGGATTGTGGCACATGATGGGGGGCTGTAGGATTGAGACGTGGGGGCTGGAGGATTGAGACATGAGTGGAGGGACTGGGGATTGAGACACATGTGGGAGTAGCTGGGGGATTGAGACACATGGTGGAGGGTGGTTGGGAGATTAAGACACATGGTGGAGGTGGCTGGGGGTTGAGACACATGGTGGGGGAATGCTGGGGGATTGAGACACATGGTGGGGGATTGCTGGGAGATTGAGACACATGGTGGGGTGGGCTGGGGATTGAGAACACATGGTGGGGCTGGGAGAATGAGAAATGGGGATCTTGGGGATGGAGACACATGAGTGGAGGGGTAGGGGATTGTGACATGGGGATCTGGGGGACTGCAATGTGGTGGCTGGGGGATTGAGACACAAGTGGAGGGACTGGGGGATTGAGACGCATGAGTGGTGAAATTGGGTGATTGAGACACAAGGGGGAGCTTGGGGATTGACACATGAGTTGTGGGGTGGGAGATTGTGACATGAGGGGCTGGGGGAATGAGACATGGGGGACTAAAGTATTAAGACACATAAATGGAGGATTGAGACACGTGTGGCTGGGGGATTGAGACACATGGGGGGCTGGGGGATTGAGACACATGGGGGGCTGGGGGATTGAGACACATGGGGGGCTGGGGGATTGAGACACATGGGGTGGTTGGGGAAATTTAGACACGGAGGGGCTGAGGGAATGAGACACATTGCTGCAGGAAGGGTTATGAAACACATAGAGGGTCTGGGAAGGGGAGAAGGAGACACATATACGGTATGGGAAGGGGAGAAAGAGTCACACAAAGGGGATGGGGTATAAAGAGACAATAAAAATGGACTGGAGGGAATTAAGAGACACAGAAAGGGGATGTAAGAGACACAAAGGGTAAAAAAAATGGGGGAATTAAATATACTAAAGGGAAGTGTGAGACAAAAGGGAGATAAGATATACTAAAGGACATTCAAAGGACAGGATGATAAACACAAAAGAGGGTAAGAGATTCAAAAGGGGGATTAAGGTGAAGAAGCATTTTGGGGGGGGAGAAGGGGGCTGGGGAGGGTGGCAAAATGCATCTCCCACGGAGCCAAAAATCCTTGCATGGACCCTGGACCTTGCACAGGTAATATGTCTGAGTTGGTAGAATATGTCTGTGGCGGGTTTCTTGGGGAAATATAACTTTGAGTGAATAGCTGTGTGGGAGAATATGCTTATTGGGTAAAACTATTGGATGCAAGTGAAAACAAATATAATTCAAGAGAATGTGTACACATTTTGGGGTGCAATATGAGTGTGCTAAGGAGTGTATGCGGGCACATGGCCAGCAGAGCACTGTATAGTTCTAGGATGGGGCACATGGTTGAATGTGCAGAATATGGCTGTTGGAGAAGGGTTTACAGAATAGGGTTCTGTGGTGAGTATATGGCCTGGGGTGTAAAATATTGTTTTGAGGTGCGTGAGTGTGGATGTGAGTGTTTGATGGTTTCCTGTTTCTTACAAACCACACTGGAACTTGGTGTCAGTGATCTATGTCTAATAAAAAGTGTAGCCTAAACAAGAGGCAGAGTCATGAACAGACAGGGCTGTTTGAAGGAATTTGGGGGCCCCAAGCAAAACGGACATGGAGGCCCCCCCAAACTCCAACCCCCCCCCCCCCCGCCCTCCACAAGCACGCAAGGCCTACAGGGCGCCTGCACCCGGGTCCTTCCCCACCTCCCCCCCCGAGTCCACCCACAGGGATGCAGTGTCTGCAGGGCCGGTGCAAGGATTTTTGCCGCCCTAGGCAAAAGTAAAGTTTGCCGCCCCCCATGTGACATCACAGTGCCCCACCCATATGATCTGCCATGTTAACTAACACAGTGCTGCAGTGCCGCCGTGTTTACAATAAAAGGCCTGCAGGGACAGGCTATAGACACCAGAACCACTACATTAAGCTGCAGTGGTTCTGGGGAATATAGTGTCCCTTTAATGTGAGGTAAATTAGAGATTAGTGCCACGAATAATATAGTAGATTGCCTACTTACAACCAGATGAGGATGAAGATGGGCTTCAGCTGCCGTCTGGCTCCACTGGTCTGGTGTAGAACAGGCTCTCTGGAGGCGGTTTGTAACTGTGGTCACAAAAAATCAATGTTCTGGGAGAACGGGAAGCAGCTCCATTTTTTGAGGGCCATTTGCACAGCTCAAGGTCTGGGTCCCAGGGTCCACCTTCATGTTCCACCAATGAGTTTGTTCACCAGGGTGTGTGTGTGTGGGGGGGATGTCCTGATGTGTGTAAGGAATGCATTGTGTGAATCTGTGTTTGTATGTGTAAGGGCTGCAAGGTGAGTTTGTGTATGTATGGGATGCAGTGTGTGTGTCTGTAAGGCAGTGTTTCCCAACCCAGTCCTCAAGGCACACCTACCAGTCCAGGATTTAAGGATTACCCAGTTTTGTCTAAGGTGTTTTTAGAAAAACAAGAAAAAACACCTTAGACACAACTGGGTCACCCCTAAATCCTGGACTGGTAGGTGTGCCTTGAGGACTGGGTTGGGAAACACTGCTGTAAGGGATGCACTGAGTGTGTGGAAGGGGTGCATTGTGTGTTGCTGTGTGTAAGGGATGCATTGCTTGTGTATGTGTGTCTGTGTGTAATGCATTGTGTGTTTTTCTGTGTGCAAGGGGTGCATTGTGTGTGTGTGTGTGTGTGTGTGTGTGATGGATGTCAATCTCTCCCCCTACCCCGTCAATTTCCTTCTTCTCCCCCTTCCTCTCATTGCCTTCTCCCCCCTCCAATTTCCTTCTTCTCCCCCTCCCTCTCATTTCCTTCCTTCTCCCCCCTCCAATTTCCTTCCTCCCCCTCCAATTTCCTTCCTCCCCCCTCCAATTTCCTTCCTCCCCCCTCCAATTTCCTTCCTCCCCCCTCCCTCAAATTTCCTTCCTATCCCCCCTCCAATTTCCTCCCTTCCTCTCCCCCCTCCCTCAAATTTCCTTCCTCTCCCCTTCAAATTCCCTCCCTTCCTCTCCCCCACAAATTTCCTTCCTCTCCCCCCTTCAAATTTCCTCCCTCTCCCCCCTTCAAATTTCCTCCCTTCCTCTCCCCCCCAAATTTCCTCCCTTCCTCTCCCCACCCAAATTTCCTCCCTCCCTCTCCCCCCCACCCACTCAAATGTCCTCCCTCCCTCTCCCCCCCACTCCCTCAAATTTCCTCCTTCCCTCTCCCCCCCACCCACTCAAATTTCCTCCCTCCCCCCCACTCCATCAAATTTCCTCCCTCCCTCTCCCCCCCACCCACTCAAATTTCCTCCCTCTCCCCCCCACCCACTCAAATTTTCTTCCCCCTCCCCCCGCTTAATCAAATTTTTCCCTCCCTCTCCCCCACCCCACTCACTCAAATTTCTCCCTCCCTCTCCCCCACCCCCACTCACTCAAATTTCTCCCTCCCTCTCCCCCACTCACTCAAATTTCTCCCTCCCTCTCCCCCACCCCCACTCACTCAAATTTCTCCCTGACACCCGGCGGGCGCACGAGGGAGCACTCTCCCTGGCTGAGTGCTTCCTCTTCAGCTCCCTCGCGCGCCGCGTACTGATGCCGGAGCCGGAAGATGACATCATCTTCCGGCTCCGGCATCAGTACGGTGCGCGAGGGAGCTGAAGAGGAAGCACTCAGAGGAGAGTGCTCCCTCGCGCGCCTGCCGGGTGTCAGCAGGGCCAGCCTCTGGGGGGCCCTGAGGTGACCGGCTGCTGGGCCCCCCAGGAGAAGAGGCTGGCCCAGTGGGTACATACCGGGGTCGCAGGGCCCCCTGCGACCCGGTATGTACCCACTGAATGTGGGGTCCGGACGACCTGCCGGCTCTGCTTGGGGCCCTGGGCCAGCTCGGGGCCCCAAGCAGTTGCTTGGTTTGCCTGTCGGGTAGCGACGGGCCTGTGAACAGACAAACATTTCCATTCAACTGGTCATAAATGAATGAGTGCCTATCTATTAATAAATCAATATCTATTATTCCAATAACACATCTGTCCCATGCTCATTCCCAAAATGTCATTTTATGTTAGTGGATGAAGTATCTGAGAAGAGCTTGGTTTGAGGTAATAAAGTTATGTCAAGGGAAAGGAGGTTGTTACTTTTGTGAAGTCCTGCAAATAATGTTAACCACTATGTCTTACCGTGAATATATCAATTTATAAAATTATTTTTATTTTTTTTAAATTGCTTACCTGTCCTACCTTTGAAAACACGGTAACCAAACACTACTGCATATATCAACATGCAATAATAGGGACAAGCTGTCAGTCAGCAAAGCTGTCAGTCAGCTGTCAGTCAGGTAAACAAATTGACTATTTTGACTTTCTGGCTTTTCCAATTTTGTAGAAAGAAACAAAAATGCCGCGAATTAAAGACGGTAAACAAAAACAGCTGATTTAGGAATAAAAGTAGAATTGGGCCATTTTTCCAACTCATTTGTAAATTTTGCAAATCAGTTTTAAAACTTTTACAAAATTCACTGCTTAGTGAATAGTTTCACAAGTACCAATTGAATATTTGCATTTGGTGTCAGAGGGGCAAATATGTTGTGCACCCTCACAATAACCGAGGGTTAAATTGCAACTATATACTTAATCATGGCTCTAGTATAATCCTAGGTGTGACTGCACTGTAAACATACTTCTTTCTTTTTATTTATCATTACTATTAACATTTTATTTTAATTTGTACTTTCACCCCCAAGGGAGATTGTGCTGTATAAGAAGTGAGTCATTTAAAAAGAAATGTATTTAACAGACCAGCCCCAAGTAACAGAGAGTTGGCTTCACGCATTCCTGCATGTTCACTAATCCCTTTGCACCTGCTTTGGCTTGAAATACAGAGAGGTGACAGAAACTACAGCCCATCCTACAAATCTCCTAAAAATTACCTCCCGCTAAGTTGCTTGAGGAGTATCAAGAAAACAACATAGCACATATGTAACTACAAAAATCTTGGTACTTTACATTGTGTAAGACCTCAGGCAAAAAAAAACTCACATTGCTTAAGTTATTTTTGACTAGAAGTGCTTATCTCTCAATACCAAATATGTACAGAGTATATAATGAGTATATCAGTCTACCTTTCACTCGTGCATTTGTTATGGAGTGTTACTCTGCTAAAATAATCCAGCCCATGTGAGGTAAAACACTGTTTACTTAATAATGTTCAGCCATTTAGATGTTATGGGCTACATACCCATAGCCGGGTTTATTTTGCTTAGTGAATAGCAATTTCTCCATAGAATGGGAAATTGCTATTCAGTAATGGATGAGTTGTTATTTACTAAGTAAACCCTTACTCTTCTAAGAGAATTCAGCCCTGTATATAGTTAAAGGACCACTCTAGGCACCCAGACCACTTCAGCTTAATGAAGTGGTATGGGTGCCAGGTCCAGCTAGGGTTAACTAATTTTTTTATAAACATAGCAGTTTCAGAGAAACTGCTATGTTTATCAATTAGTTAAGCCTTCCCCTTTTTCCTCTAGTGGCTGTCTCAATGACAGCCGCTAGAGGCGCTTGCGTGATTCTCACTGTGAAAATCACAGTGAGAGCAAGCAAGCGTCCATAGGAAAGCATTATGAATGCTTTCCTATGCGACCGGCTGAATGCGCGCGCAGCTCTTGCCGCGCGTGAGCATTCAGCCGACGGGGAGGAACGGAGGCGGAGAGGAGGAGGAGAGCTCCCTGCCTAGCGCTGGAAAAAGGTAAGTTTTAACCCTTTTCCCCTTTTCAGAGCCTGGCGGGAGGGGGTCCCTGAGGGTGGGGGCACCCTCAGGGCACTCTAGTGCCAGGAAAACGAGTATGCTTTCCTGGCACTAGAGTGGTCCTTTAAACATTAAAAAATGTCTAGTCACAGAAGAAGTTGAACTGACTTGAGAACCAATTAACAAAATCTATACCAGAATATCTCATTTAGAGGAGAAGGGGGGGGGGGATAAATTATTATTATACATTGGTGATTAGAAGGGAGACCTCAAAGTGCATTTTAAATTTAAGGCCAAAGTAGCTGACCTGGAAGTATCTCTGACTCCGAGAATGTTTCCAGTTCGGCTAATTTTATCTTGAATTTGAAATTCACTTTGAATTCTCACTTTAGTGAATGACCTAGTGTATGTTTAAACTCATTGTTTTATTCTAGATTTCACAAGCCTGTGCTTTTCACTTCTACCTGCTGCTTTGTGAATAAACCGACAAAGTATGGCCTAATATAATGTGATTTTCTGCTCATAGAATGCGCAGATATTGGATGAAGCTTAAAACATCGCTCCATAAGGTCACAACATTTTCTGGTGAATTGATAACTAAAGTGCAAAATTTAAAGCAATAAAGTACAACTCTTCAACTGAACTACAGTCACAGCTTATTAATTTTACCCTGAATTTTGCAACCATTTTCACTTCATCGCAACTCTTATTATGAATAATGGTGAATAAACACCTGCTTCAAACACATACAATTATGGTCACCTCAGATCATTGTTTTAAATATAAAAACCTTTTAATCAAGTATTTTTGTAAAATTAAGTACCGTATTTATCAGCCTATAACACGCCCCGGCGTATAACACGCACCTCATTTTCAGAAGGAAATTCCAGGAAATTTCCACCCCTCCCATAGTATTCCCCCTCATCCCACAGTGTTCCCCCCCTTTCCATAGTATTCTCCCCCCCCCTCCCATAGTATTCTCCCCCCTCATCCCATAGTGTCCCCCCCTTCAATAGTATTCTCCCCCCCATAGTATTCTCCACCCCCTCCCATAGTGTCCCCCCCCCCTTTCCATAGTATTCTTCCCCCCCTCCCATAGTATTCTCCACCCCCCATAGTGTGTGTCCCCCCCTCCCATAGTGTCCCCCCTCCCATAGTGTCCCCTAGTGCACTTTCCCTCTTGTCCCATATTTACTTACCTGTCTTGAAGCGTGGGCCGGCTTCACAGCTTGCACCGCGGTACTGGAACTTAAATTTCAGGTTCCGGTTTCCGGCGGGACTGAAAGGAAGTGTGCACACAATAGTGTGCACACTTCCTTTCAGTCCCGCCGGAAACCGGAACCTGAAATTTAAGTTCCAGTACCGGCGGGACTGAAAGGAAGTGTGCACACAATAGTTCCAGTACCGCAGTGCGCGCTGTGAAGCCGGCCCACGCTTCAAGACAGGTAAGTAAATATGGGATATCGGCGTATAACACGCACCCATGATTTCCCCCCTATTTTCAGGGAGAAAAAGTGCGTGTTATACGCCGATAAATACGGTATATGGAAAAACATGAGAAAATCACATCACTACCATTAGTACCAGGATCATTCAGCCATGTACATGCACATTTGGGTTAGACAGTGTTTGAACTCAGATGATGTCACTGCACTGTGCAGTGAAGCAGGGAATACCATATAGAGACTAGCTGCAGGTTTTCAATAGTGATGTCGCGAACATAAAATTTTCGGTTCGCGAAACCGCGAACGCGAACTTCCGCAAATGTTCCCGAACCGGGCGAACCGCCATAGACTTCAGTAGGCAGGCGAATTTTAAAACCCACAGGGACTCTATCTGGCCACAATAGTGGTTGAAGGGGGGAGGAGACCTACTCTCCTTCCCCCCCCGCCCCCCACCACTGGGCGGCGGGTGGGGGCCATAAAGATAATGAGGGGGGGACCTACTGTCCTCCCCCTCTCCGGCCCCCACCCCTGGGCGGCGGGTGGGGGCCATAATGATAATGAGGGGGGGGACCTACTGTCCTCTCCCCCCCCGGCCCCCACCCCTGGGCGGCGGGTGGGGGCCAAAAAGATAATGAGGGGGGACTTACTGTCCTCCCCCTCTCCGGCCCCCACCCCTGTGCGGCGGGTGAGGGCCCTAAAAATAACAATAAGGGGGGACCTACTGTCCCCCCCAGCCCCCACCCCTGAGCGGTGGGTGGGGGCCCTAAAATTAACAATAAGGGGGGACTTATTGTCCCCCCCGGCCCCCACCCCTGAGCGGTGGGTGGGGGCCCTAAAATTAACAATAAGGGGGGACCTACTGTCCCCCCCGGCCCCCACCCCTGAGCGGTGGGTGGGGGCCCTAAAATTAACAATAAGGGGGACCTACTGTCCCCCCCGGCCCCCACCCCTGAGCGGTGGGTGGGTGCCCTAAAATTAACAATAAGGGGGGGAACTACTGTCCCCCCTGGCCCCCACCACTGAGCGGTGGGTGGGGGCCCTAAAATTAACAATAAGGGGGGACCTACTGTCCCCCCCAGCCCCCACCCCTGAGCGGTGGGTGGGGTCTAAAGGGGGGACCTACTGTCCCCCCCAGCCCCCACCCCTGAGCGGTGGGTGGGGGCCCTAAAATTCTAAAATTAACAATAAGGGGGACCTACTGTCCCCCCCCCCCGGCCCCCACCCCTGAGCGGTGGGTGGGGGCCCTAAAATTAACAATAAGGGGGGACCTACTGTCACCCCCAGCCCCCACCCCTGAGCGGTGGGTGGGGGCTAAAAGGGGGACCTACTGTCCCCCCCTCAGCCCCCACCCCTGAGCGGTGGGTGGGGGCCCTAAAATTAACAATAAGGGGGGACCTATTGTCCCCCCCGGCCCCCACCCCTGAGCAGTGGGTGGGGGCCCTAAATACAAAGGGGGGAGGACCCTAGTCACCCCTCCCCACCAAAAAAAAAATTATCCCCCTACCTACCCCCCTCACCCTAAAAATAATGAGGGGGGACCTTTAACTAAAAACCTGTAAAAAAAAATTAGATAAAAACAACTTACCATTCAATGTTTTCTTTAATTTTAGGGCCCCCACCCACCGCTCAGGGGTGGGGGCCGGGGAGGACAATAGGTCCCCCCCCCCTTATTGTTAATTTTAGGGCCCCTACCCACTGTTCAGGGGTGGGGGCTGGGGGGGACAATAGGTCCCCCCTTATTGTTAATTTAATGGGGCGCCCACACACCGCTCAGGGGTGGGGGCCGGGGGGACAGTAGGTCCTCCCCTTATTGTTATTTTTAGGGCCCCCAATCACCGCTCAGGGGTGGGGGCCAGCTGGGGGGGCAGTAAGTCCCCCTTATTGTTATTTTTAGGGCCCCCACCCACCGCTCATGGGTTTGGGCCAGGGGGGACAGTAGGTCCCCCCCTTATTGTTATTTTTAGGGCCCCCACCCACCGCTCAGGGGTGGGGGCCAGAGGGAGGACAATAGGTCCCCTCCTTATTGTTAATTTTAGGGCCACAGGCTGCTCACTGTTTAATAGACATGTCCCTACTCGCGGTATTGCGAGTAGGGTCACAATTTACTAATACTAAGTAATTTTTACTTAGTATTAGTAAATTTGCCCACAAAAAAAAAATAGGGGGCGGACCGAACATCGCATATGTTCGCCATCCGTGGCGAACGCGAACACGCTATGTTCGCCAGGAACTATTCGCCAGCGAACCGTTTGGGACATCACTAGTTTTCAAACACTGTCCGACCCAAGGTGTATGTATTTGGCTGAAGGATCCTGTCATATACTAAAGGTACAGCTGAGTTTTTCTTATTATTTTTTTTACCTATACATCATTTAACACAGAATCTATTTCCTTTCAAAAATTGATGAATGGATTATTATATTAAAAATAGTGTTAAGGTGACAGTTGTCCTTAAAGGAATGTGCATGTGTAGGAAGGCTGACTGCCATCTCAGAACTGTATGACATTCTTTGGAGAGAGAAGGTTTATGCATAACTTGACAGCATACCTTACTGTTACCAGTCTTTAACTAAAAGGGTTCTGCTCCAAGGCGCAAAGCAAAACAAAAATTCAAATACTGCACGATCAGAAAAATTGCTGAAAAACTTTCTTACATATTTATTTAGGACCAAAAAATCTCCAAAATGTTTTTTTTCCCCAGTTATGAGAAATTCTGAGAAGTTAGAATATCAGTTTTAATGTGCTCTTAAATAGTAAAAAGAAAACATCATAGGCAATATATCATAAGGAAGGTAGCATTTTTATAATACTGATAAGTAAATAAGTAACAGGGGCAGTCGCCATCTATCCATTTTAATTTCTACATCAATATTATTTAATTACTGTGAGGAGCAATGTTATTAAAGCCATCAAAATGTTTAATTAATTATTTAACATAAATGTGTTTACATTTCTTTGCTTTATGAAACATTATCTTCATGTTCCGTATCACTCACTTCTGCAAATGATGTCAAAATTTGATCTCTTATGAGGTTCAGTGCCAACACTGTAAGGACATTTCCTCTTATACAAATGTAATTGTACCCTACCTAACATAATGAGAAGTGTAAATATAACCAATAGACTTAGTTAAATTATTAAGTAAATTATTATTATTATTTTTTTTGGGGGGGGGAGGGGGGGAAGAGGACCGCATGTATTCTTAATTTGCACATGTTTTTAGAGGTCTAACAAGTATTTCCAGAGAAAGATTGGAAATGAATAGTAAGTGCAGAGAATGCCAGTTCTTTCCTTTAAAGAACAAAAAAAAAAAAAAAAATTGGCCTGGTCATAAAAAGGCAGAGCAGCCCAATAGGATAATAGGATGGAGGCACGTACAGAGAGAAGGAGTGTTATGTCATCACCAATGATGTGAACGCCCCTTTTAGTGATAATGTTAGTTTGATATCCCTCCATGGAAATGCCTTGTGTCTGTTTTAGGCAGCACAATCACATTTAATAACATGCCTGTGCTGGTCTTATTGGTGAATTGTCTCTAGTGAATTGTCTCTAGTGGTATACCAGAGGTCAAAAGTGTGACAGGGCTGGTAAAGGGTGCTGTGCATGTGTTAACAGGCTGCCTGTGGTGCTGTATGCATTTGAATGCTGCTTGTAGAATTGTGTGCATGTGTGTGTAGAGGTAGCTGTTTGTGGTGTAGGGTGTGTGAATAGGTTTATCTGTGGTGTACTATGTGTGAGTACAGTGTAGGGATTGTAGAGTGCATGTGTGTCCATGAGCTGCAAAAAAGTGTGTGTGTCTAGTGGCTATAGAGAGAGAGAGAGTGTGTGTCTAGAGCAGGGGTAGGCAACCTACGGCACTAGTGCCAGGCACGGAACTCGAGGTGTCTTTGCACGGCACTCAAGGCTGCTAGAGCCAAACGCAGTCTGGCCTATCAGGAGTCCCAGTAAAACTTCAGATATCTGCTAATATGAAGAGGTGGTGAAGGACAATCCTCAATTTATGCATTGCAGCACATAGAGGAAGTGATCTCAGATCACTTCCTCCCTGCACTTGTGAATGGGAATCCACACTGTAGTAGAGCAGCCCTCGACAGCTATCGCAGCTCCTGTCATTGACCTGTAGCTGGCCAGCCTGGTCCCCACTGGAACCCACCCACACTGCTAGATATACACAGACCTGCAGAATAAGCCTCCCCTCATACAAATAATATGAACAGCCCCCCCCCCCACACACACACACACACACCACACAATCCCCACAAACGCAACAACACTAACAATCACACAACCCCATGCAGCCTCTCATGTGCAATACCCCAAACAGCCCCCACATTTACACACACTACCAAACACACAATGTGACATATCCATCCACACACAATTCCACAAGCAGCCCTCATACACAGCCCACATTCATATGTATCATACACGATACCAATGAACATATACAATATAAAAGCTCATATATGCACAAATACAACGATACAAAGCAATAACAGTAAAAATAACACAATCAGAATACGACAGCATACACACCTCAATTTAAAAAAAATAGGATCGGCACGCTACGGGACATCACAATCATATTTCGGCACAGTGCTGCTAAAAGGTTGCCTACCCCTGGTCTAGAGGGTGTAGTATGCATGGGCGTCCGCAGGAATTTTTCCGGGGGGGGCATAATTGTACTGACATCTATGCTTGGCCCCTTTTTGACAATGTCATAAAGGGAGAAGCATAGTCATTATCACATAAAGCCAGGGTGAATAGCGTTTTCACAACTACGGTGTCAGGAATACATGTTTGTATTCCTGACACTATAGTGTTCCTTTAAGCAAATTAAAGGAACATTCTGGTCACCATAACAACTTCATCTAAATGAAAATGCTATGATGCCAGGAAGCCCCTGGGTGCGCTTTCCTTTGAGGGGTTAAACCGCTCTCAAATGGTTTAACCCCAAAGGCTTCCTCCAGCTCCAGGTCCGTCAGTGGTATTCGGCATCTGAAACGGAGTGTCAGGAAGTGCAGATTGACGTCAGGCATGGGTGCCGCTGATTGGCTAGAGTTGACAGTTGACGCTCTAAGCCAATCACTAGTTCCCAGTTCATAATTTTTTTTTACTTTTTTATGAATGGGGAGCTACTGATTGGCTTAGAGTGCCAGCTGACCGCTCTAGCCAATCAGCAACACCCCTACCCAGCGGCACTCTGTGCTTCCTGACACTCAGTAAATAAAAGTAAACACATTAACAGTGATATAGGTCCAGAGTTTCCCTGCCAGGCCCAGGTACACCAAAGCCTTATGATGTGGTGTCCAGAATAAAGTGGAGGGTTCACTTCATTTGTCCTTCCTGCTCCGATCTCCTTTTCTTCTCCTTCATTTGACAGTCTTCTTTTTCTTCTGACACTGTCTTCTATATTTGGCTCCTTCTGCTCCTTTACTTTTCTGCTCCTTTCTGCTTATTTTACGCCCATCTGCTCCTTTTTCATTCTGATTCCTTTCTGCTCCTTGCTGTCCCTTTCTGCTCCTTCTTCAACTTTACCTTTGTGCTCCTTCTGATTCTTTCTGCTCCTTTACATTTGTGCTCCTTCGGTCCCTTTCTGCTCCTTGCAGACCCTTGCTGCCCCTGCTCCTTGCATACCCTTCCTGCTCCTTGCTGACCCTTCCTGCTCCTTGCAGACTCTTCATTTAGCCCTCCCCCCCACCATGCCTCAGTTGCCTAATCTATAGGCTGCCCCCCCATGCCTCAGTTGCCTAATCTATAGGCTGCCCCCCCATGCCTCACTGTCCAAATCTATAGGCTGCCCCCCCCCATGCCTCACTCCCCTAATCTATAGGGTGCCCCCCCATGCCTCACTCCCCTAATATATAGGCTGCCCCCCATGCCTCACTCCCCTAATATATAGGCTGCCCCCCATGCCTTACTCCCCTAATATATAGGCTCCCCCCCATGCCTTACTCCCCTAATATATAGGCTGCCCCCCATGCCTTACTCCCCTAATATATAGGCTGCCCCCCATGCCTTACTCCCCAAATATATAGGCTGCCCCCCATGCCTTACTCCCCTAATATATAGGCTGACCCCCATGCCTTACTCCCCTAATATATAGGCTGCCCCCCCATGCCTTACTCCCCTAATATATAGGCTGCCCCCCATGCCTTACTCCCCTAATATATAGGCTATTTTAACCCCCCCCCATGCCATACCTCACTTACCTGATCTGTAGGCTGTCTCTGTTGCCTGAATGTGTTGCTCCCCTGAAGTTTCAATCAGCAGAGAGAAGCATGGATAGATGCAGCTTCCTGTCCCTGTCTCTCTTCATACACAGCGCCACCTACTGGCCGGCGCCGGTATTGCAGTTCATTTTAAATCTCACACGAAAAATAGCAGAACAAGCTGAAAAATCCAGGGGGGGGGGGCAAGTGCCCCCCTCCCCCCCCCCCCCCGCGGACGCCCATGGTAGTATGTATTGATCTATGAGGTATAGTGTGTATAAAGGGGTTGTAGTATGTGTGTATGTGTGTGTGTGTCTTTAGGAGCTGTGGTGTGTGAGTATGCACACAGCAGCTGTAGAATGTGCATAAGGGCTGTAATGTGCATAATTGTGTATGTGCTTATGGTCTTTAGAATGCATGCACATGGGGTGCAGTGTATTTATATGTAAAGGGCTGCAGTGTGCGTGTATTTGTTTAGAAAATTCAGCGATGGCAATCACAGTCATGTGACTTAAACCAGTTGGTGCAGATGATTATTCCTTTATTTATTGCTGCATAGTCATTGGAGTGGAGATAAGTAAATACTCACAGAGCAATCCAAAACACTGCATGTCTGTCTAAAATATACCCAATGTAAGCCCTTCATGAATTTTATCTACTGAGTTAACTTTTTTTAATTTATGAACTATAGTCTTATGCGGTTGAAACTGACATTGCATCAAAGCTATGCTGCAAACAAAAAATAGTTAGCAAAAGTTTCTGACCAGAGCAAAATCGCTCCAAGAGGAAACCATAAATTCCACAAAATTTGCTTCTTTGGCAGAAAAAGAAAATTTTTGGCACTTTGTGTTACACATAGAAGCTAGCTTTCAGGCTGATAGTCACAGATCCCTAAGCTGACTTCCAAGAGAAGCTTATTTTATTCCACTTAGTGAATTGAGCTGTTAGCATTTATGCAAACATATCTATAAAATTATGAGCATTTTGTAAATTATTAATCTGAGCTCATTCAGAATCATTACATGCATTCTGCTCTGTATCTTTCAAGACATGAAATTTACCCTTTTAAGCCTTTTTACTGGTGGAAACAAGAAAATGTTTTTAATACCAAGCAGGTACGTAAGTCAATTCTGCTGGCTTCATCTTGTACAGTTCCACGTTGGCATTGACTAATGCAATGATTACCACTCATGTTGGTCTAAATTACAAAGCGATATTTAATATGAATGATGTCACATTATAGACAGAGTTGAAGGTACATTTACTCTGCAAATACATGCAGCACATCACTGACACATAGCACAATACAGTCTTTTCATCATTACTCATGGCATCATGCTAGATTTGCATTAAATGTACTTTCCATAGCCTGCCCATGCACCCCATATGTTTGCCTAATTATTGATGAACACAAATAATTATGTATTACTTCTCTTTCTCTACCTCTCACTAAAATTCTCAATCTCTCTCGCTCCTCTGGCATATTTCCATCGCCCTTCAAACAAACCCCAATTCTAAAGAAGATCAACCTTGACCCTAACTCCCCATCCTACTACTGTCCTATCTCACTACTGCCTTTTGTGTCCAAGATCCTTGAAAGAGTTGTGTATGTGAGATTGACAGACTTCCTTGAGTCCAACTCTCTGCTAGACCCGCTTCAGTCTGGTTTCCCCGCTCAGCACTCTGTGGAAACGGCACGAACCAAAGTATCCAATGATCTAATCACTGCAAAATCTCACGGTCACTACTCTATCCTAATTCTCCTTGACTTTTCTGCGACTTGTGACACTATTGATCATCAACAGCTTCTTCTCATCCTCCGCAATATCGGTCAACAAGATATTGCTCTCTCCTGGTGCTCATCCTATCTCTCCCAGCACTCTTTCAGTGTTTCTTTCTCTGGTTCTGCTTGTTCTCCCCAACTCCTCTCTGTTGGTGTCCCCCAAGTTTCAGTCCTTGGTCCCCTATTGTTCTCCATCTATACTGCCTCCCTTGGTAAACTCATTAGCTCCTTTTGGCTTCCAATATAATTTCTATGCGGATGACAAATCTATCCGACCTCTCCTTCACGCCTCATGTTCAGTCTATCACTAAATCCTGCCGCTTCCATCTCAAAAACATTGCGCGCATCTGACCCTACGTAACGCCAGATGCGACTAAGGTACTGGTCCATTCCACTGTCCTTTCTCGCCTTAACTACTGTAATCTGTTTCTCAGTGGTCTTACTTGCTCCCAACTTGCGCCGTTACAGTCCATAATGAATGCGGCAGCAAGGCTCATCTTCCTGTACCCCCGCACCTCCCACGCCTCACCCTTCTGTCAGTCAATACATTGGCTTCCTGTAAGATATAGGGCTCAATTTAAAATTCTGGTTCTTGCTTTAAAATCTCTACATAACGCTGCTCCCACCTATCTATCCTCTCTAATACACAATTATGTCCTGTCTAGGCCCTTACACTCTGCTGAAGACTTATGTCTATCTTCTGTCCGTACTCCCACCTCTCGAGGGCTGCACCGTTCCTGTGGAACTCACTTTCCTCCTCCATTAGATGCTCACCCAGTCGTCATTCCTTCAAAAAAATCATTAAAAACCCACTTCTTCATAAAAGCGTATCAATTAAACTGTTAATAGCTCCTGACTGATTCCTCTCTTGCAACTGTCATTAGTCTAATACCTTTTGTGTCACTTTACCCCACTCCCTCTAGCATGTAAGCTCATTGAGCAGGGCCCTCAACCCCTCTGTTCCTGTTTATCCAACTTGTCTGGTTATAACTACATGTTTGTTCGTCCACCCACTGTAAAGCGCTGCAGAATTTGTTGGCGCTATATAAAGAACATAATAATAATTTATTGAGTAGACATTTAAATACCAAGTACAGAATCGTTTAAATCTTTAGAAATGGTTATAATGGTTGCTTTATAACTTTGCCTTTACAATTTTGTGTATTTGTATAAGGCTGTTGTGCATTTGTACACAAGGAGTGTAGCGTGTGGTGGGAATATGGGCTTCAGGATGCAAAGGTGGAGCAAAATATTAATAAATATTATTAATTGTATTTTTTTAGTTGATATTTATTTAAAAATATATATATATATCCCCTTACTTTTACCATTGGCACTCCAGTTTTGCAGACCATGTTTTTCTTCTGAGCACCAGCATCCAAGAGCATTGCCATGGTAACTAAAGCATACTACCGTATATACTCGAGTATAAGCCGAGTTTTTCAGCACATTTTTTGTGCTGAAAAACCCCAACTCGGCTTATACTCGAGTCAGAGTCTGTATTATGGCAATTTGCATTGCCATAATACAGACTGGGGGGAGAGGGGTGCTGGCAGAGCTGTACTTACCTTTCCTGCAGCTCCTGTCAGCTCTCTCCTCCTCCACGCCGTCCATTCAGCACCTCGGTCAGCTCCCAGTGTAAGTCTCGCGAGAGCCGCGGCTCTCGCGAGACTTACACTGGGAGCTGACAGAGGGAGCTGCACAGACCGCGCGGAGGAGGAGGGAGCTGACAGGAGCTGCAGGAAAGGTAAGTACAGCTCTGCCAGCACCCCTCTCCCCCACTGAACTACCAATGACACTGGACCACCAGGGAAGGAGCCCCCCTCCCTGGCCAGCTAGCAAGCAGGGAGGGGGGACGAAAAAAAAAAAGATAATAAAAAAAATAATAATAATAATTAAATAAATAATAATAATAAAAAAAATAATAATATAAAAAATTAAAAAAAAATAATAATTAATATATCAAATGCCCACCCCCACCAACACATACACAAACACACACTGCATCACACACTGCATCACACACTCACACTTCATTCATATACACACACTGCATCACACACTCACACTTCATTCATATACACACACTGCACTCACACACACTGCACTCACACACACTGCACTCACACACACACTGCACTCACACACACACTGCACTCACACACACTGCATCACACACACTGCATCACACACACTGCATCACACACTCACACTTCATTCATATACACACACTGCACTCACACACACACTGCACTCACACACTGCACTCACACACACACTGCACTCACACACACACTGCACTCACACACACACTGCACTCACACACACTGCACTCATACACACACACACTGCACTCATTATATACACACACTGGAAATAAATATTCAATTAATATATACGCACACACACTGCACTCATACACACACACACTGCACTCATAAACACGCACTGCACTCATACGCGCACTGCACTCATACGCGCACTGCACTCATACGCGCACTGCACTCATACGCGCACTGCACTCATCCGCGCACTGCACTCATCCGCACACTGCACTCATCCGCACACTGCGCTCATCTGCACACTGCACTCATCCGCACACTGCACTCATCCGCACACTGTATTCATACGCACACACTGCATTCATACGCACACACTGCATTCATACGCACACACTGCATTCATTATATACACACACTGTAAATAAATATTCAATTAATATAATTTTTTTAGGATCTAATTTTATTTAGAAATTTACCAGTAGCTGCTGCATTTCCCACCATAGTCTTATGCTCGAGTCAATAAGTTTTCCCAGTTTTTTGGGGTAAAATTAGGGGCCTCGGCTTATATTCGGGTCGGCTTATACTCGAGTATATACGGTAATTTAAATTATTGTAGAATAAATGGTGGAGAATATTTAAAGATAGATTTTTATGAAGTATTGTGAATTGTATGAAGAATAATTTATAGAGTGCCCCTGGTAACATTAGATGTATAGGGCATAATCCTGCATCAATACATATGTCTACTCCATTCCATGTATCATGGGCCCAGGAATCTAGGCATTTTCAATAGAGGGTATTATCCTTTACCTATCCTCTTCCCCCGGTAGAATGGCAGTATTACAGTTAACAGAGACATAGAACTAATGTTGGGTCTGGGATTACTAACTCACCAATTGACAGACCGAGACTGTCCTAGGGCTTGACCCTAAATGTTAAGTAACATGGTTGATATAATACCCCTCTCGATTGTCTTAATTAAAATAGGTCAATGGTATAAAAATAATAACAAGTGTATAGCAAGAGAAGTAGGGGGATTTCTGAGTGATGTATATAGTGTAGCACCCTACATTCAATAATTCTAAACACCCATTATGACACAACTTTACAACTTTAACAACTCTCAACCTTTAAATTCTTTAACCACCCTATAATCTAGCTCCGATGTGTATCCCTTTAACCTTAAACCCCTTTTACCCAGTGTTAATTTTGTCGACTAACAATTTTAGTCATATTTTAATTGACTAAAATTTTGAGATTTAGTTGGCTAAAACTAAAACAATTCAGATGGCTAAAACTAAAATGGCTTTTTAGTCAAAAGACTACGACCAAATCTAAATGTAAATTTGCTGCCAACATTAACACTTGCAGTTAAGACACATGGGGGAGAGAGGAGAGGAAATTAGACACCTGAGGGGCTGGAGGAATAAAACACACGGGGAGCTGGTGAATTGAGTCACATGGGGGGGTTGGGGGATTAAGAAACATTGGGGGCTGGGGTAATGAGACACATGAGATGGCTGGGAGAATGAGATACATGGATGGACGGCATGGGAATGACCACATGGAGGGGCTTGGGTGGAATGAGAGACGTGGGGAGATGAGATGCATGGAGGGGCTGGGGGCACCCAAAGCGACATACAGGGACTGGAGGTGAAAGAGACACACAAATGGGGTTATGGAGAGAAAGAGACACACAGAGGAGCTGGGAGGGGGGCAAAGAGCCACAGAGGGGTTGTGGAAGGGGCAAAATAGACAGAACCGGCTTGGGAGATAGACACCCAGCTGTTGGGACACAAGGAGACACACAGGGGATGGGGCCGGGGACAGGGCAAAATATACAGACAGGGACTTTGGGGGGCACCCAGAGGGGCTGGAGGGACACAAGGAGACACACAGGGGATGGGGCCAGGGTAAAAGATACAGACAGGGACTTTGGGGGGAACCCAGAGGGGATGGAGGGACACAAAGATGAGCTGGGGAATGGGCATAAGACAGGGGCTTGAGGGGGAGACACTTAGAGGGGCTGGTGGGACACATAGCGACACAGAGGGGTGTTGTGGAGGGGCAAAAGAGACAGACTGGACCTTGGGAGAGAGACACACAGAGGGGCTGGTGGGAAAAGGTTTTGATAAAGTATTTTGCTGGGACGAAATGTGTACATGCTTTGGTCCTTTATCCATTTACCATAGACAACATGTACTGTTTCTTTAAGGAAGCTGCTGCCTTTTTTTGAAGATACCGGCCGCAGCACACCACGCTACTCCAGCTTTGTGTGCTCCCCTTCTCTGTTTGTGCCATATGTGGTGACTTGCATGATCGGAACTTGACCTGTTTAGATAGAGCTGAGGTGACTTGAGCTAGCTGGTTGTATCCATCCCTGCTACAGAATCTTTCGGCTTGGTCTGAGGTTGTTAGCTACATACAAGCTTACCATCCTTGCAGGTTTTATACTTGATTTATTTTTTAATTTGTTTTGTGATTATAGCACTATATATATATTTTTGCTTCACACTATTTACCTTTTTTGGGGGGTTTATAGACCCTGTGTTGGTTCACCACTTAGGTGATAAACCCCTTCCTTCCTTTTTGGGAGGATAGTGCCTCAGCCTACATCTTTGAGCTGTTTGCTTGTAACAGTGTCTACATTGTGATACATTTTTTGGCTCTCTATTTATGTGACTGCAGTTGTTTATTTACGGCATTGCAATCAGAATTTAATTTATGTTCATTCATGGTACTTATATAGTGTTTATTTTTTATTATTGCTTACATACTTACTCCCCCTGCAGGTTTTTAGATTTGTATTATATTTTGATTTGTTTTGCGATTATAGCAATATATATATAATATATATATATATATATATATATATATATATATATTTGGCATCATACTGTTTGCTTTTTAGGGTGGGGTTTATAGACCCAGTATTGGTGGACCGCCTGGCACCCCAACTAGTGCCACGAGTACTCTTAAGCACTCCACCAGACACCATAACAACTGTAATCCCACATACAGCGTTACAGCTTGGTTGGGGTCTCGCTGTCCTCCAACCACCCTGGACCCAAGAGGTCTTCCTGTGGGTAGACCTCTCCCAATCCAGAGAGTAAAGTAGGATAGTGCTTACAAAAACTAGTGATTATAATCAAAGGGAATATAATGAGTATAGCAATCCACAGAGTGAATATAGCTGTTACCTCCACACATGAGACGAGGCTCTATGTTGAGGGTGAAGAGGAACTGTTTAATGGCAGCCACAACTGGCCTTAAATGCAGGTCCCAATGCAATGGGTTTACTATAACATATTCCAGGGGCATTCCCCACTGGACCTGAGAGGGAACTATGACAAAGTACACACTGTAATGACATTGGTTTTCAGGTCCAGGACACTTCCACACAAATAGGATAATCCCTCCCCTGTGCCTAAGAGATAATTAAGTCAGGAACTGTACTAAACTCAATTATCTCCAGGCACAGAAAACATAAATTTTAAAATATCATGAAAGTACCCCCAAAACACATGGAAACCCCACAACTAGCCCCGATCTGGGGGACCAACATATCTAAAAATCAACCAGATTGGTTCTGGGGTTTGGGATTTCCATAGACGTCATACTTTTGACCGACTATCCACATGCCCAAAACAGTTCTAGGGAATTAGGGCTAATGGTCGGTCTCTCTTTCTGGAGAACAAAAGTACATAGATCAAATACGTTTTTAAAGGGCCAATAGTCTTTTGGCAAGAGGCTGGCCAGCAGGCTCCTTCAAAAGCCTGTGGCGAGGTTACTTTCGCCACAGTTCACCACTTGGGTGATAAACCCCTTCCTTCCTTTTTGGTCGGATAGTGCTACAAAATAAAAAAGAAAGAATCTGGACTACCTGTAGCGTTACTTACCTTATCCGGGGGCCAGACGCGGTCCTCTCTTCAAGACGCGCGCGGTCCTGCGGCTGCACGAGCCGCGCGCGGCTCATCCAACTCTCCTAACAGGAAGGCGGGCAGTGACCGCGAGATGCTACTTATACTTACCCTTTTCCCTTAGTTCCTTGCCCTATCGTGGTTTCTGTTTCAGTTCCCTTTAGCGCTTGTTATGTTCAGTAGTGTTCCTCCGTATTTGACCTTGGCTTTGTATTCTGACTTCGTTTTCGCTTTATCCTTGTCTGTTCTGTTTGCCGGCTTGCTGATTCCTGTGTACCAGACCCCGGCTAGTTCTCGTTTACGCTGTCTCTTTGTGCCCTTGACCTCGGATCGTTCCTGACTCTGTACTTCTCCTATATACGTCGAGTCCGGCCATTCTAAGGTCCGGTAGACGTATCTCTCCTCTGTGCTGTCTTCTGGATCCTGCGTGTAGGGGTATATTCTCGTTAAACTGCCCTTATGGGTGGGACCAGTCTCATATGATTTAGATATGTTCTCTCTGTAATGGCACAAGTGAGCAAAAACAATTTTGAGATCTGAGTGGGGATGTACCGAAGGGCAAGCCATCGAGTCTAAGCTTTTGCCTGTTCTCAGAGTTCTCATCCTTTCTTTTTTAGGATAGTGCTACAGCCTACATTTTTGAGCTGTTTGTATGGTGTTATATAGTTATATTTTATCAATTACTCTTGCGTGTGTGTTGATACATTAAATATCATTATTATATATTATTGGTTCACATTTTATCAATAAGCGCGCACACACTAATACTTTTTGAATATAGTTACATAGTTACATAGTTAGATAGCTGAAAAGAGACTTGCGTCCATCAAGTTCAGCCTTCCTCACACCTGTTTTTTGCTGTTGATCCAAAAAAAAAAAAAAAAAACCCAGTTTGAAGCACAATTTTGCAACAAGCTAGGACAAAAAATTCCTTCTTGACCCCAGAATGGCAGTCAGATTTATCCTTGAATCAAGCAGTTATTACCCTACATTGAAAGATTATATCCTTGAATATTCTGTCTTTGCAAGTATGCATCTAGTAGCTGTTTGAACATCTGTATGGACTCTGATAAAACCACTTCTTCAGGCAGAGAATTCCACATCCTGATTGTTCTTACAGTAAAAAACCCTTTCCTTTGCCTTAGACGAAATCTTCTTTCTTCCAGTCTAAACGCATGGCCTCGTGTCCTATGTAAAGTCCGGTTTGTGAATAGATTTCCACACAATGGTTTGTATTGGCCCCGAATATATTTGTATAATGTTATCATATCCCCTCTCAGGCGATGTTTTTCTAAACTAAATAGGTTTAAATTTGTTAACCTTTCTTCATAGCTGATATGTTCCATTCCTTTTATTAATTTTGTAGCCCGCCTCTGCACTTTTTCTAGTGCCATGATATCCTTCTTTAGAACAGGTGCCCAAAATTGCACAGCATATTCAATATGTGGTCTTACCAGTGATTTATAGAGAGGCAAAATGATATTCTCGTCCCGAGAATGAATGCCCTTTTTCATGCATGACAATACCTTACTGGCCTTGGCCACTGCTGATTGACATTGCACATTGTTGCATAGTTTGTTGTCTATAACAATTCCCAAGTCCTTTTCGTGTGTTGTTATCCCTAATTCGCTTCCATTAAGGGTATACGTTGCTTGTGTATTCTTTACGCCGAAGTGCATAACTTTGCATTTTTCAACATTAAATTTCATCTGCCATTTGAGTGCCCAGTCCTCCAGTCTATCTAAATCCTTCTGCAGCAAAGTAATATCTTGCTCACATTGTATTATTTTACAAAGTTTTGTGTCATCTGCAAACACTGAAACATGACTTTCAATGCTGTCTTCAAGATCATTTATAAAAATGTTAAATAGAAGGGGTCCCAGAACAGACCCCTGAGGGACACCACTTGCCACCTCTGTCCAGCTTGAAAATTTACCATTAACGACAACTCTTTGTATTCTGTTTTTAAGCCAATGTTCTACCCAAGAACAAGCATTTTCATCGAGACCGATTTCCTTGAGTTTGAACACTAATCTTTTGTGTGGAACTGTATCAAATGCCTTGGCAAAATCCAAATAGATCACATCCACTGCAACACCCTGATCTATACTTCTACTTACTTCTTCGTAGAACGCAATCAAGTTAGTTTGACATGACCTGTGCTTCATAAAACCGTGCTGATTTTTGCTGATAACCATATTCTTCTCAAGGAATTATTGAATAATATCAATTTTCTTTCAAGACGTTCAACTAGGTGTGTAGCTGCCCACATTGATTTGGTATTTTATATGATTCTGTGTTAGGTCAACCTCTATTTTAGTTTTTGTAGAGGCTTTAACTAAACCCATTAGATTTCAGCAGGGCCAGATTAAAGGAAAATCATAGTGAGAAGCGCCTCTAGCGGCTGTCAATGAGACAGCCACTAGAGGCTGGATTAACCCATAAGTAAACATAGCAGTTTCTTTAAAACTGCTATGTTTACAGCAGGCAGGGTTAATCCTAAATGGACCTGGTACCCAGACCACTTCATTAAGCTGAAGTGGTCTGGGTGCCTTTAGTGGTCCTTTAAGAACCGATTCGGCCTGGTTCTGACAATTATCATGGGCCTAATTACAGAATCTTTTCTACAGAAAACAATAAAACAGCTATACCTCCCAAGCATCATGTATCAGGCAGAGGTGGTGCTGGAGGGACACTGACAGGATATAGCTATAGGAACACACATACCCTATGCTAATCTCTTGCTTTCATCTTTCAAATCCATAATCCATACCCCTAACAACAGATGAAGCAGGATTTCGGTGGGCAGGGTAAAAGGGTGTGCCACTGATGTGAATCATGTATTCAGAACCGCCCAAAGGGGAGAACATGCCCAAAGAGGGAGCGTGTCTGCCCAAACAATTGGAAGGCCAGGCTGTCATGTACTTGTCAGACTGCCTGCTAATCATGCCAAGGGCATACTATGCAGACAGCATCCTGAGCTTGGCATAAATGCGTCTAATGATGCGCTCGCTCCACGCTTTTTAAGGACTGTCCCCTAGCACTCATTTGTCGAAACCTCTCCTTACCTTCTTACAAGCAGGCAGAAGCTCTGTTATACAGTCTGGGACAGAGAAAAGGTATAACTAGTGAGTGTAGAAAAATAGTAACATGCCACAGTGGTAGAGAGATTGAAGCAGCATAGTTCACAAAGACAGCTTTACCTTAACTAATTTCATTGTCAGCCAATCCACACAAGTTTTGTTTACCTAGATCCAATAGCATGTGCGGAGTAGTAAAAAAAAACAAGCCAAATTTATTTTCAAAGAATACATTTTTTTTTTTTTAAATAAATGGGTCTACTCCATGAGCATGGGCTTTGAGCTGTAACTCCATCAGCCCCTGAATCTGGCCCTGAATTTCAGTCGTGTCAACTAAAATCTACTGGAGATTTAGTCGACTTAAATTAAAACAATTTAAATTACTAAAATATGGCTAAAATTAAAATGGCTTTTTAGTCAAAAGACTGTGACTAAAACTAAATTTAAATTTGGTGCCAAAATGAACACTGCTTTTACCCTAACCACTTTTAAAATTATCTTTATCCTTGCATTAATTTACTTACTATATTTCATAGCAAAAAAATATGCAAGAATATGTCATAAAAGTATTTATTTAATCCTATGTTACAAAAGGGTTACATGACTTAATATCCTCAGTCTTGTGTAGCATTCTTATTACAATAATTTGGAAAGAATAACAGGTTTGTTGGTCTGATTAGTAAAAACATGTGATTTTTGTAGCATTTCTCATAATGATCTGGTTATATTGCTCAGATGTTTTGTTGCTGTAGATATGTGTCTATAATTATCTTGACTATCTTTATTGGAGTTATGTAAATGATTATGCAAGCAAGCAGGGGAATTTTTCCCAACAAATCCTGGCATATTCTGCACATCAAGAGCAATGTCGTATCACAAAAAGCAAAATGCAAGGTGTAAGAAAAATAGAAACAGCAACAGATACATATGTAAGTACTGAGTCTTATATGATGGGGATCCCAGCACCTGCCAAGAAGAAACTTGCTTGTACTTTAAAAGGAACTTGGCTAACAAATGTAATCCCTGCACACCTGCACACTTCTTTTAAAGAGGTGTTACTCTCATCCTTGTGCACACAACATATGCTGGCGATCTCAAACCTTCACGTTCAGTCATGTTCATTTGCTTTCCCCTTATGATCTGAGCCATTCAAAATGTGTCATAGTTTGTAAGTTTGTTTCTCCAAGGGACGTGACGTGTATTTATTGAAATAGCGTTTTGGGTCAGGGCATTGGGATTTGGCTTGTTATACTGCAGGTGTAATCTAAAGAACAGCTAATCCTTATCTTGACATTGTTCCTGTCTTTGTCAGACAAGATCTGTAATTGTTTTAAAGATGCAGTTTATAAGACAGGCAAGTGGTGTGATGGAGAGAAAGTACTTAGTCATGTACTCACTTCTGCTTCCTGCGAGTATTTCCATATTTTCATATAGCCTTAGTAATACTTCTATTTATAATTCCTATGTCTGGTGCTAATATTATTTTTGGATACAATACAGCTCGTGGTCCCCTTGAATAAGCCATGTTATCAGTCCAATGCAGTCAATCCCAAGCTATTTTTTGTTCCAGCTCAAAATTTCACGTCTAGTTGTTTTGGCCCACAACTTTATGGCCAAAATTGCTTGCACTGGTTCGTCGGCAATACTTGTTTTCTGGTGCTATCGAGTTCCTTGATGAGGCTAGGTACCTTTTCCATATCCTATGAATACATCACCTTACTTTATGAGACCTGGATTTGTTTCTGACCAAGTCTTCACCTGGCTCTTGCCTTTCTCCGACGTTTAAGTGCATCACCCAAAAAGTCCTTGCTTAAATAAATGACATTCTTATCTTTCTCTGATGTATTCAAAACTTCTTTTTTTTTTTTTTAAGAGAGAACCTTAACACAGAAAATGTTATCAAAAGAAGGTAGAGCAACATTTTAACTCGGTTATTGAGTCTTTATCATGCCATGTTAATTATTTGAACTGATCAGTCCATTTCACTTCTAAAACAAAAATTGCAAAAGTATATTAAAATGGAAATAACTCTTCATATGGTCCTCAGTAGTGATGTCCCGAACGGTTCGCTGGCGAATAGCGTGTTCGCGTTCGCCACGGATGGTGAACATATGCGATGTTCGGTCCGCCCCCTTTTTTTTTTGTGGCCAAATTTACTAATACTAAGTAAAAATTACTTAGTATTAGTAAATTGTGCCCCTACTCGCAATAGCAGCCTGTGGCTGCTCACTGTTAAAAAAAAAAAAGAAAAAAGGGTCCCCCCTTCCTGAGCGGGTGGGGGCCCTAAATACCAATAGGGGGGGACCTATTGTCCTCCCCCCAGCCCCCACCCCTGAGTGGCTTGTGGGGGCCCTAAAAATAACAATAAGGGGGACCTACTGTCCCCCCGGCCCCCACCACTGAGCGGTGGGTGGGGGCCCTAAAAATAACAATAAGGGGGGACCTACTGTCCCCCCCGGGCCCCCACCCCTGAGCGGTGGGTGGGGGCCCTAAAAATAACAAAAAGGGGGGGACCTACTGTCCCCCCCTGCCCCCACCCCTGAGCGGTGGGTGGGGGCCCTAAAAATAACAATAAGGGGGGGGGACCTATTGTCCCCCCCGGCCCCCACCCCTGAGCAGTGGGTGGGGGCCCTAAATACAAAGTACCCTAGTCACCCCTTCCCCCCCCCAAAAAAAAATTATCTCCCTACCTAACCCCCTCACCCTAAAAATAATGAGGGGGGGACCTTTAACTAAAAACCTGTAAAAAAAAAAAAACTTACCATTCGATGTTTTCTTTCTTCTAAAATCTTCTTCTTCAGCCCCCAAAAAGGCCAAATAAAAAGCCATAATAACCGACGCAATTAAAAAAATAATCCATGTTCACCCATGGAGGGCTCCGCGCAGACTGAGCTCTGCAGGGCGGGGGAAGGCTTATAAAACCTTGCCATGCCCTGCAATTAGGCTAATAACACTCTGATTGGCTGGTTTAAGCCAATCAGAGTGCTCTTTGTCATTTTACACAGCGTGGGAAAATTCCAAAGAACTTTCCCACGCTGTGTGAAATGACACAGAGCACTGTGATTGGATGGCTTGAAACACTATCTACAATCTATGGAATGGTGGGAAAGCCAATTCATTTGGAAAAACAACCCATTTTAAGATCAACTGATTTTCTGTAAGCGATTGATTGATGACATCATACTAATATGGCGAGGAGAAGAAAAAGACCTACTCAGATTTATAAATCACATCAACTCCAGCACCATGAACCTGAAATTCACCCATGAAGTAAGCAATACAAACATCACTTTTTTAGACCTAAATATCTTCACGGATGAAAATGGAATACTCCAAACTAGTAACCACCGGAAAACAGTAGACTCTAATGGCTTCCTCGATGCTCCAAGTGCACACCATCAAGGCTGGATCCGAAACATTCCTAAAAGTCAATACATGAGAATCAAAAGAAACTGCAGTAGACCCAAAGAACTAGAGGATGAATTCCAAAACCTCACTACAAAGTTTGTGCTCAAACACTACAACCACTGTCATCTACAAACAAATATGCATTGAAGTTCGAAATATGAACTTCTCCAAAGTCCTTCTCCAAAAGAAAAAAACATCAGAAACCAATAAAGAATCTCTTAATATAAAAGACAAACCACTACTAGTCTTTGTGACCACTTATAACACAGCGGCAGAAGCCATTAAGAAAATGATGTGGAAACACTGGCCAATCATCGCCCAGGATAAAGACATGTGGGCAGGGGCGGACTGAGAGCCTTTGGGGCCCCCGGGCAAAATTAGATCCCAGGCCCTTTGAATGCACAAATATATGTGCATTAAATAAATGTTAAAGGATCACTATAGTGTCAGGAAAACCGCTTTGTTTTCCTGACACTAGAGTGCCCTAAGGGTGCTCCCACCCTCAGGGTCCCCCTCCCGTTGCGCTGAAGGGGTTAAAACCCCTTCAGCAGCTTACCTTTATCCAGCACCGGGCCCCCTCGGCGCTGGTGACCTCTCCTCCCCCGCCGATGTCAGCTCATGAGTGGAGCGAAATGCGCATGCGCGGCAAGTGCGCTTTCAAACAGTCCATAGGAAAGCATTTCTCAATGCTTTCCTATAGACGTTCTGCACGTCAGGATGACACCCACTAGAGGTTTGATTAACCCTGCTAAGTAAACATAGCAGTTTCTCTGAAACTGCTATGTTTACATCTGAAGGGTTAAAACCTGAGGGACCTGGCACCCAGACCACTTCATTGAGCTGAAGTGGTCTGGGTGACTATAGTGTCCCTTTAAATACAACTCTCATATAATACAGCATTCCTTTGGATGTGTATATTGTGAAGACCTGTGTATTAATGCATGTTTGTATTTGAGTCTGTGTGAATGCACTTGTGCATGTCTGGATGTAGTGTCAGTGTGAATGCATATGTGACAGGTGACAGAGTGTGTGAGGGAGAGGGTGACAGGTGGCAGAGTGAGGGGGTACCTGGAGGCAGAGTCAGGGAGGGAGGGGGTGACTAGTGACAGAGTGAGGGAGGGGGTGACTGTCCCCCTTACTCTGTCACTAGTCACCACCTCCCTCCCTCACTCTGTCACCAGTCATCCCCTCACTCACTCTGTCACTAGAGTGAGGGGGTGACTACTGACAGAGTGAGGGAGGGGGTGACTAGTGACAGAGTAAGGAAGGGAAGGGGTGACTAGTGACAGTGACAGAGTGAGTGAGGGGGTGACTAGTGACAGAGTGAGGGGGTGACTAGTGACAGAGTGAGTGAGGGGGTGACTAGTGACAGAGTAATGGAGGGAAGGGTTGACTAGTGACAGAGGGAGGGAGAGGGTGACTGTCACTAGTCACACCCTCCCTCTGTCCCTAGTCACCCCCTCCCTCCCTCACTCTGTCACTAGTCACCCCCTCCCTCACTCTGTCACTAGTCACCCCCTCCCTCCCTCTGTCACTAGTCACCCCCTCCCTCCCTCTGTCACTAGTCACCCTATGCCTCCCTCACTCTGTCACTAGTCATCTCCTCCCTCTATCACTAGTCACACCCTCCCCCTCACTCACGGTCACTAGAGTGAGGGGGTGACTAGTGACAGAGTGAGGGAGGGGGTGACTAGTGACAGAGTAAGGGAGGGGGTGACTAGTGACAGAGTAAGGGAGGGAGGGGGTGACACAGTGACAGAGGGAGGGGTGACTAGTGACAGAGGGAGGGAGGGGGTGACACAGTGACAGAGGGAGGGGTGACTAGTGACAGAGGGAGGGATGGGGTGACTAGTGACGGAGGGAGGGGGTGACTAAGGACAGAGTGAGGGAGGGAAGGGGTGACTAATGACAGAGAGAGGGGGTGACTAGTGACAGAGGGAGGGGTGACTAATGACAGAGGGAGGGGGTGACACAATGACAGAGGGAGGGAAGGGGTGACAGAGGGTGGGGTGACTAGTGACAGAGGGAGGGTGGGGGTGACACAGTGACACAGGGAGGGAGTGATTAGTGACACAGTGACGGAGGGAGTGAGTGATTAGTGACACAGTGACGGAGGGAGTGGTGACTTGTGGCAGTGAGGGAGGGGGTGACACAGTGACAGAGAGAGGGGGTGACTAGTGACAGAGGGGGGTGACTAGTGACAGAGGGGGGTGACTAGTGACAGAGGGGGGTGACTGTGACAGGGGAGGGGTGACAGTGACAGGGGAGGGGTGACAGTGACAGAGGGGGGGTGACAGTGACAGAGGGGGGGTGACAGTGACAGAGGTGGGGTGACAGTGACAGAGGTGGGGTGACAGTGACAGAGGTGGGGTGACAGTGACAGAGGTGGGGTGACAGTGACAGAGGGAGGGATGACAGTGACAGAGGGGGGGGTAACCAGTGACAGGGGTGTGACCAGTGACAGAGGGAGGGGTGACCAGTGACAGGGGGGGTGACAGTGACAGAGGGGGGTGACTAGTGACAGAGGGAGGGGTGACAGTGACAGAGCGGGGGTGACAGTGACAGAGGGGGGGTGACAGTGACAGAGGGGGGTGACAGTGACAGAGGGGGGTGACTAGTGACAGAGGGGGGTGACTAGTGACAGAGGGGGGTGACTGTGACAGGGGAGGGGTGACAGTGACAGAGGGGGGGTGACAGTGACAGAGGGGGGGTGACAGTGACAGAGGGGGGTGACAGTGACAGAGGTGGGGTGACAGTGACAGAGGTGGGGTGACAGTGACAGAGGGGGGGTGACAGTGACAGAGGGGGGGTGACAGTGACAGAGGGAGGGGTGACAGTGACAGAGGGGGGTAACCAGTGAAAGGGGTGTGACCAGTGACAGAGGGGGGTGACTAGTGACAGAGGGAGGGGTGACAGTGACAGACCGGGGGTGACAGTGACAGGGGGGGTGACAGTGACAGAGGGGGGGTGACAGTGACAGAGGGGGGTGACTAGTGACAGAGGGGGGTGACTAGTGACAGAGGGGGGTGACTGTGACAGGGGAGGGGTGACAGTGACAGGGGAGGGGTGACAGTGACAGGGGAGGGGTGACAGTGACAGAGGGGGGGTGACAGTGACAGAGGGGGGGTGACAGTGACAGAGGGGGGGTGACAGTGACAGAGGGGGGGTGACAGTGACAGAGGTGGGGTGACAGTGACAGAGGGGGGGTGACAGTGACAGAGGGGGGGTGACAGTGACAGAGGTGGGGTGACAGTGACAGAGGTGGGGTGACAGTGACAGAGGTGGGGTGACAGTGACAGAGGGAGGGGTGACAGTGACAGAGGGAGGGGTGACAGTGACAGAGGGGGGGTAACCAGTGACAGGGGTGTGACCAGTGACAGGGGGGGTGACAGTGACAGGGGGGTGACTAGTGACAGAGGGAGGGGTGACTAGTGACAGAGGCGGGGGTGACAGTGACAGAGCGGGGGTGACAGTGACAGAGGGGGGGTGACAGTGACAGAGGGGGGGTGACAGTGACAGAGGGGGGGTGACAGTGACAGAGGGGGGTGACAGTGACAGAGGGGGGGTGACAGTGACAGAGGGGGGGGTGACAGTGACAGAGGGGGGGTGACAGTGAAAGGGGGGGGTGACTAGTGACAGAGGGAGGGGTGACAATGAAAGGGGGGGGTGACTAGTGACAGAGGGAGGGGTGACCGTGACGGGGGGTGACTAGTGACAGGGGGGGTGACCAATGACAGAGGGGGGTGACTAGTGACAGAGGGAGGGTGACAGTGACAGGGGGGTGACTAGTGACAGAGTGGGGGTGACTAGTGACAGGGGGGGGGTGATTAGTGCCTACCTGTCTCTCTGCTCCCTCTTCTCTCCCAGGCTGCTGCTCCCTCCCCTGGTGGCTGTGATCGGGCTCTGTGTGAGAGGAGAATACAGGAAGTGATGTCACTTCCTGGCTCCGCCTCTCCCATCACACAGAGCCGCATGGGACAGGAAGGAGGAGACCTGGCAGAGAGGAGGTGAAGCTGCCAGGTCTCGGGTGAGGGTGAGAGGGGGGTGATTTAAAGAGCGGTAGGTTGCTGGGGCCCTGCGCTGCATCAGGGGCGCCAGCAACCTAATAAAGGAAAATACTTTTTTTATTTTTTTGCCGTTCCAGTTGGAGAGATCTCTGATCTCTCCAGCTGGAGCATGGCTTTGCTGCCGGGCCCCTGGCTGCCTCGGGCCCTCGGTCCATGACCGATATGCCCGAGTGGTCAGTCCGCCCCTGCATGTGGGTCAACAACACAAAACCCAGAATAGTTTTCAGAAAAAAACAAACAATAAAGAACCTAGTAGCACCAAGTATGCCACACAAGAAAAAGAACAACCCTCTTAGAAACCTATCACTAAAAGGAACATATAGATGCGGAAGGAAAAATTGCACCACCTGTCCATTAATAAAACAAAAGAACAATAAATATTTCTCATCTAACCATAACAATGAAAGAAAACAACATGAGATAGAAGGATTAATCAACTGCAACACATCATATGTCGTTTACCTCATGGAATGCCCCTGCGGCAAACAGTATATAGGCCGAACATGCCGTAAGCTAAAAAACAGAATATGCAAACATATAAGAGCAAAAAAAAAGAAAGTGCACTAATCATGGAGTCCAATTACACTTCCTAGAAGCGCACAATCGAGACCCTCGAGGCCTCTCTGTAAATGGAATAGAAACTATCCATCCAACTAAAAGAGGTGGGGACCGATTAAGAACCCTGAGACAAAGGGAATCCTATTGGATATTTAAGATGGGCACCCTCTATAATGGAGGACTCAACAAAGATCTTGACCTGGCAGCTTTCTAGCCCTCAAAAGAAAGATACATACATTATCCACAAATTTCCATAAACCTAACAAACTCTAAACCCTTTACAATTCTATATGTAATTGTAGTCCTGGATCCATATCTACATTTCTCTTATTTATCTATCTCGACTTTTATTTCAATTTAAATTTTATTTTTATTTATTTTATTTTATTTTGCATATGTTTTTCTCCATAATAGCGTTGATTTGGTGAGATCTTGAAAAAAGTTCAAGTTGGCATTCTCGAAGGGGAGAGGAGTTTTGCCTTTTACAGCAGTTATTATGTGTATTTTGTCCTGTACCGTGTGGCAGCGCAGAATGACATCCCGGTTCAGGTTGGTATTAGTGTTGGTTGTGGTATAGGCCATCCACTGTTAACTTGCATGCCAATGTGGGAGTTAGTATGGAGGCCAAAAGGCGTCTGATATGATGGGGTAATTCCTCTGCGGACACAGCTGCAGGGATGCCCCTGATTTTGAAATTTGCGCGGCGTTGTCTGTCCTCCATGGTTGTGAGCTTTGCATTCAGAATTCTGTTTGAGGATAGAGTCCTGCATAGCATGTATGGTAGATTGAGTGTCCACTATATCTTCCTCGGTGGCTCTGACTCTTTCTGTAACGGCTTGCAGTCCACCGCCAGTAGCTTGTGGATGTCGACCAGGAGGACCTTCAAGTCTCGTTTTGTCGTCGGGGCCGAATCATCTGAGGAGTCCGCTGGTGTGGTAGGTTTTGCCGGTGGGTGTTGCGATGTCTCCGGCTCTTGGCGGTTCGGGTCCTGTTTCCCGCTTGTCTCCGGCAGGGGTTTGTCTGTGCCTCTGCAGCATTGCCCCTATGTCCCTATGTACCTGTTGTCCATCCCTGCGGCGGGTTTCTGTGACCTGCGGCCCATGGCCGATGTACAGGGTGTTGTATGTGGCAAGGCCTCCCTTGGGCGATCTACGAAGTCTCCGCAGAGGAGTGACTCGAGGTTGGGGATCTGTAGGCAGTGGTAGGCCTCAATTTTGCGTCGCCATTTATGCTGCTTTTGTGGCTGGAAAAAAATGCATCTACATATGCAGCTCGGGCAGTAGAGTCCGATTTTGCTGGTTATTAGGCTGGATTGGCCCCAGTTTTGCCGTTATCAGGCGGATTGTAAGTTTGCTTGGAGGAGCTCCAGAAAATGGCGTCTGGCTGGGTCTGCAAGCTGGCCCCGCCCCCACTATTTCTATTTATTTTTATTTTCACTTTTGTTCTTACTGATATATATATATTTAATTTTATTTTTGTATTTCACACTACAATACAAAGAACTCCATCAATAATATTCAACAGTAACATAAGCAACATACTACGTATCATCTAAGTAAGAAAACAAAACCAATATACTACGGAACTAAAAATGTGCAACAACCAAACAAAGTATGTACAACATAAACCCCATATATACCTCATATCCCCTAATGTATACTGTAAATATGTATATGATTTGTAATTATAAATATAAAAAATGGCCTTAATAATAAATTGTTACATTTTTGTAACATTTTTGTATTGTACAATCTGATTGCTGTATACTCTGAACCTAGTTCACTTCCACAGATGAAACAAATTAAAACAAAGACTGGAGACATATAAAAGAAACTCTTCTCACTACTCGGTATTCAGTACTATTCCCTGAGGAATTAAGCACAGACTTACGAAATGCGTAGGACTTGAACGAATACCGTACCACATGCACAACGGGGGAATCCAGAGAGCCACTGTACTCATTTCAGTTGCCCTAGCACGACAGATTACAGTGATATTAAGGTGGAGGGAAGTCCTCCCTCACAGCTTGTGGACCCTCTAATTGTAATCTCCACAGACATCATACTGTCGTCTACAAAGAAATCTTCATCACGTAACCAAGCATCTTTACGTGTTACCATCGACGGATTTAGTGGACATCCAGCCCACAAAATGTGTTCTCTAGCTCCAGAAGACCTACGAACATACCGGGCTATTTACCCACAACCTCACATCAGTATCTGAGACAGATGGGACAACCGGGCATACAACCAATATCTGTATACCCAGGATGGACTCCCATTGCCACTTTCTTGGCAATTCTCCTTTATTTATTTTTTTTATTTTTTTAAATTCTTTATTTTTCAGTGCCATAGTATTAGTACAGACATTTCTTTACTTGCCACAACAGCAATGAGTGAACTTGGATGTTAAACATGTCAATACAGTGGAATGGTTAAAACATAGTATGCACAATTTTAGTATAATGGACTGATAGGTTATAACGATTGACCTACTTTGGTACAGGTGTGAGCTAGGCTGTAAGTTACGCTAGGGCGGCTCAACCACTGTGTGTTGTCTACTTAGGGTTAGGTGTTTGTGAGATATCAGTCTCGTACCCTGGTGTTGGTGATCTTGTGGACCTGAGACCTTGTGCCCCCTGCCTGCCCTCCCCGTGTGGTAGAGGGTGTGTAGTTTTCCCATTAGTGTCGGGTGCTCCTAGTCATATGGCTGTTGGGTTGCGGATGAGGGTTCAGGTGCGTGAGAGCGTGGTGGTCGTGGCTAGTGGTGCCCTAGTACAATTGTCTAGCAGGCCCGCGTCACTATGTGGCGCTAGGGTCTGGCTGGTTCCTGCATGTGTTGAGCCAGTGTAGGGTGGCCTGTGGCCTAGCTGGTAGGGTGTCGTCTATATGGGGGACGAGTTGTAGCTCGAAGCGTGGCTCTCTATGTAGTATGTTTATAGGGGTACGCCTATTGGGTCTGTGCGCTATGGTCATGTGTTCCCTATATGGTGAAGTCTAGGTGTGGAGTGTGGCGCTCCGTGTGTGACTGTGTCCCTTGACCCCAGGGCATTGGGGGGGGGGGGGAGTGCTGGAGTCGGTGTGCGGGGCTGTCGCCATGTTGTTTGGGACTATGGAGGAGAGTGTGTGTGGCATCTCCGAGCGGAGATTTTGCGATATGATAAACACGGTAACAGTGTGTGCATTGAGAGGAGAGATCACATCATAAAAAAAAACAACAAAAATACAAAACACAAGCGAAACCAGGAACAACAAGATTAAAAACTGTGTGTCATTTCCTTTGGGCGAGTTCAGGTTTCCGGGTCTCGTCCTCCTCTATGCGTGAGAGAGGGGGAGTCCTCAGAGTCTCTCTGCTGGGTATTAGGTGAGCCTTGAATGGGCAACCCTTGTGGTGTGAGGCCCAGTGCTGTCATGAAGGCAGGGCCGTTCGCCGGGTCAGTTGCCTTATAAGTTTTCCCCTCCTTCGTGACCAGCAGCGATCTGGGGGTTGACCACCGGTACGGTAGTCCTGCTTGTTGGAGAAGTTTAGTAATGGGCTGCATTTCCTTGCGCCATATCAGAGTAGATCTGCTCAAGTCCTGAAAAAAGGAGATGTTGCTACTTTCGAACTTGTATGGTGTCTTCCCCTTAAGGGCGGCTATTAGGCCCATTTTGTCCGTCAGTGAATGGCACCGCAGGATGACGTCACGTGGTGCTGCGTTAGGGGCTTGCGGGGATTTGGTAATCCTGTAGACCCCGTCGAAGGAAAATTGTTTTACCTGTCGTGCTGGGAGCAGGGATGACGCCAGTCTTCTGATATAGTGTGGTAATTCCTCCAAAGGTACTGCCTCTGAGATTCCTCTGAGTTTAATGTTTTTTCTTCTGCCCCTATCGTCTAGTATGCCGACTTGGGTTAGTATGTTGGTCTGATTAGCTTGCATCTGTTGTACCTGATCACGTAATGTGCTCATATCTTGTTTCAGGGCTAGGACGTCTGTCTCAGTCGTTTGGGTGCGGGCTGTCAGCGTTTGTACCTCAGTTTTGAGTGCTGCCAGGTCAGCTTCCCACATGTGACGGAGGTTTTGTTGGAGGGTAGTTAACATGTCCTGGATGTCCCCCTTTGTTGCAGGCGTCCCCTCTTCCACCCGGTATGGGGTAGAGGTCCCAGTTTCTGCCGGGGCTTGTTGGTGGTGAGAGTCTATTTCCTCCGCCGGGTGAGTCTGGGCTGGGGCCGGCATTGGTGTTCTTAGTAACTGTCCAATGTCCCGGTGAGCCTGTGGAGTGGATGGCGGTTGTTTCTGCAGCTTCCTCCCCATTTCCACTGCAGAGGGTGCCTTCTGGGTCGGATCAAATGCGCAGAGACTGCCCCACACCTCCGGGGTCCAATCCAGCTCGAGTGCGCTGCTTCCCGCGTGGTAGGCCTTAGGGCCGCGGCTGCGGGTTTTTCGTGTTGCGGTATGAAAGAACGGCATCGGCGGGTTCCGTACGGTGCCCTCCGTTGTTATCCGATATTTTCGCAGTTGGTTGGGGTGCGATGTGCGCGATATTCGTGGGATTCAAGGCTATTTTCCGGGAGCTAGGGAATATGGCGACTGCTCCCTTGTGTAGTCAGGCTCCGCCCCCCAATTCTCCTTTATTTTTAATAATATTATTACTTATTATTATTTTTACTTTTATTTTTATCCTACTTTTGCAATTTTTCCAGTTTTACTTTTGCATCCCCTCAACCATATTGTTCAACCCCATTATTTTTCCGGTAAACTTTAATTTTTGAACCTCTTACAACATCCATTTTAGTATACATATACGTTTTCATTCCTTTTCTCCTTTCTTAGATCTCATATTTTTACACATTTACAGTTTTGAACTGGACTTAAGTTTTTTACCTCTCCCTCTCCATATTTTGGGAGCCCCATAAGAGTGTGCACACTCAGACCCTATTCACAATGGTACCAGAAATTAATTATTATTTTTTTGTGTTTATTTATTTTATGATCCAATAAGACACAATACATTCTTAAATTATCTAGTTCTTCTGTCCTAATATTTTTGTATATGTATATCACATTTTCGCTTTCTTTTTCAACTTGTTACAATTATTATTCATAGTTAATTAACCCGTGTCAGTAGGAGGGTTAAGTATATGGCGGCTGGCCATTGCCTACTAGCCAGCCGCGACATTCATCGGTTTAAATAGAATAAATAAAATAGCCTCGGGTTCAATAAGACCGCATATCGCTACAAGGAAGGTTTAAAAACTCATACACACATTTAACTTGACCAGTAGATATGTGCACCAGTGAAATTTTTGTAAGAATGATTTCATACTAAATAAAAATTGCATTCATCATTCCCGAATTTCTTTCACATACCATTCGTTTACGAGCGAAGTTAGTTTAAAAAAAATTGTTTTCGCACGGCGCATGCACCAAAAAAAAAGCAAGGAGGGAGCCACCAGCTCACTCAAACACTTTCCCACGCTTTACAAAATGACTCTGATTGGTTGATTGAAAGCAACCAACCAGATTGTTATAAGTCAAATTACACAGCATGGGAAAATTCCAAAGAACTCTCCCACACTGTGTAAAATGACTCAGAGTATTCTGATTGGTTGGATTCCAAGCCAACTAATCAGAGTGCTGTGACAGGTAAATATAGAGACTTCCCAATCAGAGTGCTCTAAGTCAAATTGCAAGACGTGGGAAGCTTTACAAGCCTTTCCCCACCCTGCAGAGCTCATAATGCACAGTGCCCTCACTGGGTGAAGGATTATTTTTTAGTGTCAAGATATTTTTTTTTCTGCATATTTTTTTTGGGTGCTCTGGTTTTTTTTTTTTTTTTTACATTTGCGACTGGTATTATGGATTTTTATTTAGCATTTTTTGTGTCTGAAGAAAGTAAAGAAAAGAAAAGAAGAAAGAAGACATCTAATGGTAAGTATGACATTTTATTTTACAGGGTTAGTTTATTGCCCCCTTCACTATTATTAGGGTGAGGGGGGTAGGTAAGGTATTTTTATTGGGTGGGGAGTGACATGGGGCTTTAGGACCCCTAGTCACTTTATTATTTGTGGTCCCCACCCGCTGGTAATGGGTGGGAACCTGGGGGGGACAGTAGGTACTGGGGGCGGGGGGGGGAACATTAGGTACCTCACATTATTTATTTGTTTAGGGTCCCCACCTGCCGCTTCTATATCTTCTATATTTCCAGCTCAGCTATTTTGGCCTACACTTTGTAATTCCTTTGTTTTAAAACATATGGAACCACAAATGAAAATTTGAGTCTGCAAAGCCCCCATTGTTTAAACATGGCATTGTATTCTGAATTGTTATGTTTTTCAGTTATGACATTGACAGATGAAGTGACAGTTAAATCATTGTCATATTACATACTAAAGGTCAGTTACAGAACTGTCCATTTGCTGCTCTCTAGCAAATAGCATGTCCTGGCTGCGGTCACCAAACTTGCAGGATTGTCTTAGTTTAAATATGAGCTACCTGTATGTGGGTGACAACGGATCGTACGTGCTGTCATTCTCATTGATGTTTGGACAATGCCAGCTTTGAAACGGTGGCCATTATAAAAGAAAAGCAAGAATCAAATGCATTGCTGGAATGTTGTAATCCTGGCCAGAAAACAAGATTAAAATAAAATATAATAGTAGTCATTACAGCCAGATGAACAAACAGAAAGCAACCAAAGCCCGGTGAGACTGAATACAGAAATGTTTCCCCATCAGTGAGGACAGGTTTATTAATCTCCAAGGCATGCGGTACATTAAACACTTCCAGATATAAGAGCAGTATTTGAGTCCAGTGTACACAATGTAAAGCTATAAAGTAGTTGTGTTTGATTTGTGGCACCAGTTATCTGTGACATTAGCAAACACTACAGACAAAGATATAAAAATCCCTATATCACTGGCTTTTATACACTCTAAGTCCCATCATCCCTAGCCAAAATGATTCTGAAAGTTTACAGCTGATCTGATTTTAACAAATATGTGCAGATGTTCCCACTGTTGCCCAAGTTCTGTACCACTGAACACTTATGAATTGCTTCATTTTGTGTTTTACCATGTGTGCTTCACACAGCACTATTCTTGCTGTGAACTACAATTCCTTGCATGCTCAGACCTCTGCATTCCTCTAAGCATATCTTAGGACTCAAAAGCAAACAGGAGTTCCACTCAATTTAAATGACACAGGTATCTTTGTAACTGTTCTTGATGGAGATTGTCATCGATGAAGTGAATATCTCCCAGCTCCGTGTTACAGATACAGAACATTGCCCCAAACTTTAAAACTACCACTATGATCTTGGTAACAGAATTAAAAGCAGACCGCCTCTGAGCCTCTGAGGAGGACACTGCAGACCTGAAGCAAGGCATGGCAACCCAAGGTGAAACAATTCGACACCTGCAAAACTCCCATGCCCAACAAGCTGCCAGACTGGATACAATAGAAGACAAGAGTTGACAAAAAAAACATCAAAATCCCGGGGGTAGATGACATAGAAATATAGAAACATAGAAACATAGAAACATAGAATGTGACGACAGATAAGAACCATTCGGCCCATCTAGTCTGCCCAATTTTCTAAATACTTTCATTAGTCCCTGGCCTTATCTTATAGTTAGGATAGCCTTATGCCTGTCCCACGCATGCTTAAACTCCTTTACTGTGTTAACCTCTACCACTTCAGCTGAAAGGCTATTCCATGCATTCACTACCCTCTCAGTAAAGTAATACTTCCTGACATTATTTTTAAACCTTTGTCCCTCTAATTTAAGACTATGTCCTCTTGTTGTGGTAGTTTTTCTCCTTTTAAATATAGTCTCCTCCTTTACTGTGTTGATTCCCTTTATGTATTTAAATGTTTCTATCATATCCCCCCTGTCTCGTCTTTCCTCCAAGCTATACATGTTAAGAGCCTTTAACCTTTCCTGGTAAGTTTTATCCTGCAATCAATGAACCGGTTTAGTAGCCCTTCTCTGAACTCTCTCTAAGGTATCAATATCCTTCTGAAGATACGGTCTCCAGTACTGCGTACAATACTCCAAGTGAGGTCTCACCAGTGTTCTGTACAATGGCATGAGCACTTCCCTCTTTCTACTGCTAATACCTCTCCCTACACAACCAAGCATTCTGCTAGCATTTCCTGCCGCTCTATTACCTTGTCTGCCTACCTTTAAGTCATCAGAAATAATCACCCATAAATCCCTTTCCTCAGATGCTGAGGTTAGGACTCTATCAAATATTCTGTACTCTGCCCATGGGTTTTTACGTCCAAGATGCATTATATTGCACTTATCCACATTAAATGTCAGTTGCCACAACTCTGACCATTTTTCTAGTTTACCTAAATCATTAGCCATTTGACTTATCCCTCCTGGAACATCAACCCTGTTACATATCTTAGTATCATAAGCAAAAATACATACCTTACCATCAAGACCTTCTGCAATATCACTAATAAAAATATTAAAGAGAATGGGTCCAAGTACAGATCCCTGAGGTACCCCATTGGTGACAAGCCCAAGCTTCGAATATACTCCATTGACTATAACCCTCTGTTGCCTGTCACTCAGCCACTGCCTCACCCATTCAACAATATTTGAATCCAAACTTAAAGATTGCAGTTTATTGATAAGCCTTCTATGTGCAACAGTGTCAAAAGCCTTACTGAAATCTAGGTAAGCAATGTCTACTGCACCACCCTGATCTATAATTTTAGTTACCCAATCAAAAAAATCAATAAGATTAGTTCGGCATGATCTCCCTGAAGTAAACCCATGTTGTCTCTGATCTTGAAATCCATGTGTTTTTAGATGTTCAACAATCCTATCCTTTAACATGGTTTTCATCACTTTCCCCACTACTGAAGTAAGGTTTACTGGCCTATATTTGCCCGACTCCTCCCTATTACCTTTCTTGTGAATGGGCACAACATTCGCCAACTTCCAATCTTCTGGGACTATTCCTGTTATCAATGATTGGTTAAATAAATCTGTTAATGGTTTTGCTAGTACACCACTAAGCTCTTTTAATAGCTTTGGGTGTATTCCATCAGGTCCCATTGACTTATTTTTCTTTACTTTTGACAGTTGAAATAGAACCTCTTCCTCTGTAAACTCACATGTAATAAATAACTCATTTATTCTTTTTCTTAACTGAGGTCCCTCTCCTTCATTTTCATCTGTAAATACCGAACAAAAATATTCATTTAGGCAGTCAGCTAGACCTTTATCCTCTTCTACATACCTTCCTTCTTTTGTTTTTAATCTAACTAATCCTTGTTTTACTTTTCTTTTCTCATTTATGTATCTAAAAACATTTTTGTCCCCCTGACACAGTACCCACTGACGAACTGCCACAGCCCATCAGGCGACTTATAGCATTGATCCTACCAGAAAAACATGCCTAACAGTTAGCACATGACGGACTCTATCCTATTGCTCCTTCATCACAAGCGCCAAGCAACATCATCATACTCTGCTGCAGGTCCTATTCGGACAAACAAAGGCTGCTACAGGTGCTGCGGGGGAAAAACCCCTTCCTATTTGAGACTCACTCACTTACCTTCTACCAGGACTTGAGCAAAGCCACATTAATGTTCACCACAATCAATGCACCCCATCACAGAGCCCCTACAAACAGCCGGCCTCCCCTACAGTTGGGCTAACCCAAGAGCACTCATGTGCACCAAGGACGGAAGACCCACAAAGCCACTAACCCTTCGGAGGGCCCAAAACTCCTACAGGCCCTGGGCCTCTCAACGTCTGATCCAGCAACATCTTCTCTAGGAGCTTGGGACATTGACAGCATAGCTCCATGTATTCCCAGAGGGGAAAGAGACTCAGTCACTTGAATGCTACATGACCACACACCTATACAAGTTTAATATCTACATTTTATTCCTTTGTTTTTACGTTGGTTATTAAGGTTCCTATTACACTATGAGCTTTCCACATGGTCAGTTTTGTCTCTGTGCACTACATACCTACTCACAAAAACATATGATGCTCCTGAAGCTACAGATTAATCAATATTAGAGGGCAAACTATTTACCCAGCTAATGCAAGCATTTCCTAAACGAAAAGCCCACCTGATCTTTAAACGTCACCCAGGGGGAACAATCTATGAGCCTAGAATAATATCACATAAATGTACTACTAGGATCTCACACTTGTTAATCCTAATAACTGAGCTGCACAATTACTCTGACTCAAGGTGGTTGATGGCACTCCCCCACGCACTACAATGGCCACATAAGCCAATGGGTTGAGGGAGGATGGCCTTCCAACCCATAACTTAACCACACCAACACCTCGAGAGAGGAACATACCCACACACAAAATTTCTCTTCCTTGAAAAATACACCTTTCGCAGCATATATCTTCTCTATGCTTTCTAATGTTATGTGACCATAACCTCACGTAGACAAAATTAGGTTAAGCGTAGCAATGTCGGATTCAAGTTGACTTCCCTTGTATTACAGTTGTTTCCTCTACTTAGTCATATTTTAGTGCAGATAGTTTGCCTAGCCTAGATTCTAATACCTGATTCAACTGCACCAAAATGTTCATACTTCTCATTTCCTTAAAAAAGTGCTGAAACATATGTATACGCCCACTCGCAATTTGCCTCATTATCTCATTGAAACTTGTCATGTGTATACTGTGTACACTTTGTGGAAATCAAAGCGCAACAAAATAGAGAATTAAAAAAAACATATTTAGCTTCATGACTTGTTTTGGTGTGTAGTTCATATACAATGTAGAATTTATAAGCAAAGTCAAGGCAAGATAGGAGGTGTGGGTCCAGAGAAGGGTCATGCTTCACCATTGCCAATGACAAGCACTCCTCCAAAATGACTAAAAATGGACAGACTGATCTGGCCCTTGTGAGTGGAAACTATGGAATGAACAGATACTAATAGGGTTCTACCCTGTTCAGTAATGAGAGTCAGGTAGATGTTCTCTACTAGTATAAAGAAGCCCCCATATAGGCTTAAAGAGATAAAATAATATTTATAGGAATTAAATCTTACACATACTAGGAGATCTTCTACTAGACACCTCAACACTCTATGGTTTACTTTAAGGAAAATAGTGCACATTCAAACTATGAGCAGTTTGATGTCACTTCAGGGCAACCCATGTCCTGGGCCTTGAACATTGGAAAAATACTCTGTGTTTGATTTGTGCAGTACAAGTGTCACAATTGCACTGTGTTTGTTTGTAGCTTGCCTTGGAGGTCCTCATAAGTAGGATATAAGAAGAAAAACGTGAGACAAGGCAGACCTTCAAGACTTCTCTAGGGCTGTGCTGTTCCTATGGAAATCCATTATCTGCTCCATTAGGCTTTCACTCAGTCTCAGTTCCTTCAAAAGATCATTAAAAACGAATTTCTTTATGAAAGCATATCAATTAAACTGTTAATAGCTTCCCTTCCCTGCATCTTGGTAACCCACCTTTCTTCCTCTCCTGCAACTGTGTCATCCATAAAAAAAAAAACAACCTTCATTGTAAACTATACTAGTAACCTACTTTTTCCCATACATGAAATACATCCTACCCTTACCTCTTTACCCCACTCCCTCTAGAATGTAAGCTCATTCCCTTTGTTCCTGTGCATCCAACACGTCTTGTTGCAAATACTTGTCTGTTAGTCCACCTAGCCTTTTAACTAAGTAACTGACAAATTTGTTGGCACTTTATAAATAATATTAATAAAAGGTGTTCTGTATGCATGGTGAGGCTGCCTATGTTGTTATATGTGTTTGGAGACTGCTTGTGCGATTGTGTGTGTGAAGGGGGATGATTGTGGTGTGTATGTGTTTCTAGGGCTTGTAGTGTGTGCATGTGCACAGGAATAGAGGCTTTAGAGATTGTACGTGTGTCTAGGAGCTATAGAGAGTGTGTATATGTGTGCATGTGTAGGGTTTTGTTGTGTGTTTTTGTGTATCCTTACACAAGCTTTAGTGTTTGTGTATATGGGGCTGTAGTGTGCATATTGTGAGCATGTATATATAAGGATATAGTGCGTGTGTGTTTATAGAGAGTGTAGTATGTGTAAAGAGGGTGTAGAGTTTGTGTATAAGGTTAGTTGTGTGCATAAAAGGTGGAATATGTACATGTATATGGTGTGTAGTGTGTGCATAGAGTGTCGGATAGGGGCTTTAATAATACAAATTTTAGTTATTATTAATAATAATAACATTGGTTTTCTGAGTGTAGACCACTGGTACATGTGGCCACATTCTAATTGGCCTCAAATCCCCATATAGATATGCATGGTCTGCAGCCAGTATAGGTGCAGACCGGACGCATTCTCTGTTTTACGGCCATTCAATAGAGCCATAATAGTTTGCTAAGATGGAGTGGCAGCAGGGACGGATTAACATAGGGGCTGATGGAGCTGCAGCTCCAGGCCCATGCCCATGGAATAGGCCCATTGATTTTTATTTTTTTTACTACACACTACTCTTAGGATTGCCACCTGGCCGGTATTTATTTGGCCGGTGTCAATATTGCAGTAATACCCGCAATACAAATGCCAGTATTTTTTCTCAGTTTAAATAGAGATTACTCTGCAAAACCAGCACCGACCAGTAGGGGTCACTGTGTGTGTGGAGAGAGACAGGGATAGGAAGTTACAGCATATACCTGCATCCTTCTCCTCACTGATCCGCGGGGGAACAGCTACACAGCACAGAGTCCAGACAGCAGCTCCCAGCCTGCAGAGACAGCCTTCAGCTCAGGGAAGTGAGGGATAGGGTAAAGGCTGCAGGGAGACATGGGGACACTGAGACACTAGGGGACACTGTGAGACATGAGGACATAGGGAGACCTCTGGGGATGCTGAGACACTTCGGGACACAGGCACACATAGGGACACTGAGACATGGGGACATAGGCACACATGGGGACACTTGGGAACACTGAGACATGGGGACACTGAGACACTAGGGGATGCTGGGAGACATGGGGACACACTTGGGGACACAGACAGTCATGGGGACACTTGGGGACACTGAGACATGGGGACACAGACAGACATGGGGACCATTGGGGATACAGACACACATGGGGACACTGAGACATGGGGACACTCAGTGATGTATTTACTGCGAGGCAAACAAGGCATTTGCCATGGGCGGCAATTTCCAGGGGGCGGCAAAAAGCGCTGCCCCCAAATGCCTAGGCAAATACCTTGTTTGCCTCGATTTCTGGGAGCCCAAGAGCTGTCCAGCTGGCCACCTTTGGGCTCCCCCGGGGCGGGCAGGCAGGCGGGTGGCCAGCCGGCGAAGGAGCACTTTCCCCTGAGCTCAGCTCCCTCGCGCGTCCTGCAATGATGCCAGGAGCCGTAATATGACGTCATATTCCGGCTCCCGGCAACACTCTGCGGCACGCGAGGGAGCTGAGCAGAGAGCTCAGGGGAAAGTGTTCCCTCGCCGGCCACCTCCCTGCCCAGCAGCCCCACTGAACCCCAGGTGAGAAAACCACCCAGCTATCCCAAACGTAGGGAGGCTGGGTGGATTTAAATGTCAAAAATAATAATAATAATTGTTAGTGTGGGGAAATGTGTGTGTCAGTGAATGTGAGTGTGTGTGTGTGTGTGTGTGTGTGTGTGTTTGTGCATGTCAGTGAATGTGAGTGTGTGTCTGTGAATTTGAGTGAGTGTATGTGTCAGTGAATGTGAGTGTGTGTCTGTTAGTGAGTGTGTGTCAGTGAATTTGAGTGAGTGTATGTGTCAGTGAATATGAGTTAGTGTGTGTGTCAGTGAGTGTGTGTCTGTTAGTGAATGTGTGTGTGTCGGTCAGTGAATGCGTGCGTCTGTCAGTGAGTGTGTGTCCGGGTAAGTGTATGTCTCTCTATCAGTGTGTCAAATGAGTGAGTGTGTATACATTGTGTACATTGTGTGTATGTCATTGTTTGCCGGTGTATATCAGAGTGTGTGTCTGTCAATGAGTGTATGCATCTATCAGTGAGTGTGTGCGTCTGTCAGTGAGTGAGCGTCTGTCAGTCAAAGTGCGGCCTTGACAGGAAGGGATGGGGAAAATTTAAATTAGGGGAGGGGGGGAGGGATATATGGAAACAAAACTTGTGTGGACTAGCTGAAACGAAATAAGTTTAGGTAATGCTGACTTTGGTCTCTCTAACACTGTGGCATATTCCCTTTCTTCTACACTCACTACATCTACATTTTCTCTGTCTCATACTGTATACCAGGAGCTTTTGCCAGCTAGGAAGAAGGTAAGGAGACAAGTTGACATGTGAGTGCTAGGGGACAGTCCTTAGAAAACATGGAGCGAGTGTATCATTAGACTCATTTATGCCAAGCTCATGGAGCTGTTGGCCAGCATGCATGATTGACATGCATTCATGCAAGGCTAGCATTCCAATTCTTTGGGCAGACACGCCTCCTTTTTTAGCATGTTTGTCCCTTTTGGGAGTTCTGGTTACATGATCCGCGTCCGTGGCCCATCCTTTTACACAGCCCATTCGCCTCCTGTGTCACTGGACACTGCTGTTAGGGGGTATGGATTTTCTTGAAAGATGAAAGAATTAGTTAGAGAGAGATTAGCATATTTTAAGAGAATCTGAGTTTTCTTATAGCTGCATCCTATGAGTTTCCCTCTGGCAACATCTCCACGACATAACGCTTGAGAGGTATGACTGTTTTTTTGGTCGATAAGATTCTGTACTTAGGTCCCTCATATTTGTCAGCACCAGGCCCACTGGGCTCTTAATCTGGCCCTGAGTGGCAGATCTTTAAATTCCTCATCAGCCAATAAAGGGACACAGAGCCTTCTTGGGCTGGTGCTAAACTGTTTGGATAGCAGAGGTTTCATTTGTTGGCCTTCATCCATAGGCATTACGGATCACCAGGTATTTGCCTGATGGCCAGTCTAGGCCTTAGTAGGGTCATTAATTAAAATGAGAACAGTTGGAAACTGCAAACTTTTAGTTTCATATAGAAGAGACTTTGAAAGTGCTTTGTTGGGGAATAATTGCAATAGAAACACACATGATTATTGACAGCAGACAAAACAGCTTGTCTCCCGATTTGTAACTATGCACAGTTTTATCTATTCTACCTTTGTGCAACTAAATTACATGGAATGTTTTACATGAAGTCTACCATTCAATATGTCAGTTCAACAACCATGTAACAATATACATATATACACACCTTATATTACTGCTAGCATACATAAGGTAACATAACACAAATGATTCTTAAAAGATATAACACATTGTATACAATCATGAAATAGTATCTGTCCGTGAAACTTACAGAGCATAGCTGTATTGCTGTTGTGCCAGAGTATTAGGAGAATGTTATGGTTCTGTCATCGTTAAGGTTAACAGTACAAGAGCCCTGGAGCAGCATATCTGCCCACCTTCACTTTTAATCCTACACAAACTAAGGTGAGGTGTTTGAGCTATTGCAGCTTTTACTAAGTCCTACCTAAGAGCTCTGCTGGCCTGACCTCCGGCTTCTCTTCCAAGAACTGCATCCAGTATCTCTTAGCTCAAGGTAGTCACTAATGAAAGCTGTGTTTATTTTCCTTATCTGGAGAATATTTAACGAAGATAAATTTACTGACAAGAGCATCTTGGATTAAAGGTGCAGGCAGCCTAGCTGTTTGCAGTTCAGCGTAAGCTACCTGTTTAACGGTTTATTTGCTTTGTATTATTTAGCAAACCTTACAGCAATACCGATAGAATTTATTAATCCCCACTTTTAAAAAACATTGCTTACAGAGGGTACAGTATGTAGTTTTAATGGAAAAATATTCCTAGAATCTAATTTATTGATTAAAAAAACTAAAGTCCTGTAAAAAATTTAAATAAAGTTGTTTGTTGATACATTTTCATCTACAATTTCATCCATTATTTATAGGACTATTCATGCAATTCATATGTTTAGAAGTTTGAATATTTTTTCAAAATTAAATGAGTGCTACACGGTGTAGCGGAGAGCTGATTTCCCACAGCTTAACTCCACCAATATATTAAGAGGATGCAGGAACAAGTAATAAATCCAAGAAAATATCCAGCACAATCAGCAATAAAATCCAATAGTATCCCATCACCTTTCCCAATCACTGGACGACACACAGTATCAGGAGTAGAAATCAAGTTTAATTCCTAACCACCTTCTTTTAAAGCATTCTCTCATGCAAGGGAGGGATTCACATCAATTATACAGTACACCAATCACATAGACGTTACCTCCCACACATCTCCTCCCCTTAGCTTAACAGTTAACACAATTATAATGTACATACTTTTCCCCAATTCCTGGATGTACCCCAATTATGGTTGGATCCCCTGGTAGCCCTGATCTGGGTGAGGAACATATCCAAAAATCACCCAGATCAGACCAAGGGTTCGGGAAGTTATGGGAAATACCGAATAAAATAGCTGTTGCTTGCCTTCATTTGAATCCCCTTGTTCGTATGAATATTTCTACCGAACGACGGCCCGTTCGGTAGTTTCGGCACAAATCCATTGAAGTCTGGAGGTCTCAGCGGTGTTTGCCTAGTCGAGTGTCCGATTTTAGTTCCAGACACTCGATGGCAAAACACCGCTGTTCGGGAGTTTAAGATGGCCACCGACACGTGTTCGCTTTTCAGAATGGCGGCCACACAGAGGACAAAGCCCATACTGCACGGATTGCAAATTACCCGTTTGCAACATTGTTGCAAACGGTAATTGGAGGCACACTTACTCCTGGGGTGGTCTGATTGTTCGGTAGTTTCACTCGTATAATAAACTGAATGATTTTACCAAACAATCAGGCGAATGCTGCATACAAGGTGAATACACAATACATGAAAATATATTAAAAGACACGCATTTTTGGTAGATAGCTCAATGTCCTTTACTGCATAAGGTATATGGTCCGAAGTCTCTGTAATAGTATATTATGTCCTTGGCTGGGTCTTAAAGGGCCAGTAGTGCCATCCAAAATCCCATTAATCCCAGCCATTGTACTTAAAGGGTCCCATCTTTCTGGAACCATAATCACTGGGCAGGAGGTGAGCCATCAGCCCCCTCCAGGAAACTGAGGCGTACTCTGGTATAGGACCCAGTCCGCTACACACGTTTTTTCTCATTAGATGTATTAGATTTATTTTTACGTAAGTAACCATAACTTATAAGCGTAAAACTTTATAAACTTAAACTCAAGTGTAAAAATGGGTATAAACTTTGAAAATACAATAACTACATTTTATTTACCAGAGAAATAACATAATTTACATTGTTGTTAAGCTTTCAATACTAACTGGTCTTGGTATGAGAATCACTGTACCATGCTGTAGTGGTTATGGTGCTCACAGTGCCCATTTAATGTCTTGCAATGTACATAAAAATGCAGATGATGTCAGATGTCCCTCAAATGGTATTGAAAATAAATCATAATTAGCATTTTCTACAGTAGACTACCTGACTCATTTATTTTCTGCTTTTAATTCTTGCCTAATAAATAGTTCACTGAGTTTACTTTGAAAGTGGAGGAAGGGCTAGACAAGCTTTCAAATGACTAGTACAAAACAATGAAAGGTCTCCATAGCAGAACATAGATAATAATCCATTTTAATATCTGTTTGTAAAGATACCGACCACTTGCAGATTGACCACTTGCAGATTAACCATTTGCTGGTAAGGCACAGAAACACATGCTGACTGAGTAAGAGGTCACCATTCTGATGAAAAAGGCTCTTCCCTAGCATGTGTAAATAGCCCTGTGAATGGATCGTAGCATGAAATAGCAGCAGTGTATATTGTATAAAAGACACACAGATACACACGCACACATTGACACAGATGAGCAGACAGACATGTACAGATGCACAGACACAGACATGCAGAGATAGGCACACAGAGACAGACAGGCACTGATTGGTACACACAGACACAGATGGTACACCAAGCACACACAGACAGCACAGAATCCTACAGTAATGTGCATGGTAGTGTATCGCATAAATCCATTGCTATGTGTAAATAGGTCTATTTGTTTTGTGGTTGTGGTAAAGTATGTGGCATTCACTTTTGAAAAAGCTTCGGCGAAACGCGTCAAGTGAGGAAGAACTTTGGACTTTTTTATAGAACTGGTTTTATAGTCTGTTATTCACTTTTTACTAATTGTATTAAAGTATATATATTTTTAACATATCCAGTCATTTCTCTTGTACTCCTTCCTATTTTATACTGCTTTTGCTGCTATACCTGGGTCCATTATATCCCAAGGTGGGGATTGTTCCACCTGAAACTCTTCAAACTAGAGCAGGTCGTTGCTCTAGTATATGTAAGTAGGATTATCCACTCTTTTATACTATTTTACAGCTACATACTATACCATGTGGTGCATTCTACTTCTGTTTTTCATATAACAAAAATTCACACCTACACATTCACCAACGGTTCTGAACCTCAAGAAATCCACAGACGGGGATTATTCCGTCCAGGCTCTTAACACCGAGCTGATATAGCTCTTTAAAGTGTGAGTGTGAATATAACACCTCTGGTTTACTGAATTATATTGTTCATACATACTGTACCATTATTGTATTTCCGTTCTCTTTTTTTCAAGCTACCCCATTGGCCAGTATCTCGACTAAACGTATGTACATTTTCTAAGTTTTAGCGCTGTTCACCTTTCTATTCTATCTGTCCATTTATCACAAGGTTGAGGGAACACCTTGTTGGTGAACTGCTGCTCACACCCAAGAAGAGAGCACTTATTTCTTGTTCTTTTACATTTGGTAAAGTATGTGTGCCTAGGGCCTGTAGAGAGAGAGTGTATAGTGGATACGGTGTATACCTGATGGATGTAGTGTGAGTTTAGGGGTTGCAGGATGCTTGCTTGGAGAGGGAGAGAGAGAAGAGAGAGAAGAGAGAGGGGAGAGAGGGGAGAGAGGGGGAGAGATGGGGGGAGATGGGGGAGAGTATGGGATGGAGTGTGTAGGGGATGTAGTATGTTTTTGCTGGTAATGCAGTGTGTGTATGTGTAATGTTGTAGTGAGGTTTAATACAGTTTGTGTAGGGGATGCACTGTGTGTGGGTGTAGTATGAGATTAGGGATGCAGTGTGTGGTTACCTGGGTAACAATGATTGGAGTCTTGAAATGTAATACAATCCATTGCATTCTAATGGCACTAAGATTTTATGAATGTGGTTACACTACAGGGCCACTCAAATGCCACCCGATATCTGGAAAGCACCTTTTTAAAAATACTTTTCTTATGATAGTTCATGTCTAGTTCTGCATTTCTTCCTTTGATTTTATAGTAGATTAAAATGATATTTAACTCGTTTAAGTGTTAGGACAATGAATCATAATTTTGTTAGTCTAGGTTTTATTTTGTTTTAGTTGCTGTACAACATGGAGCCAAACCAAATAATCTTAAAGCAAAGAGAATGAATGGACTGTGATTGGGAATTTTTCAAAATGTAAAAAATGGTTTATTCTAGACTAAAATGGGCATGGCCTGATTAAAGGGCTACTCAACCTTCTACCTAACCTATTGTTATTTTTTATCTATACGGCATGTAATAAGGTAATGGAAATAGCTAATACGTTAATTTGCAGTCTCCTGCATTAAACTAAAAAAAAAAAAACCTGGATAATAATCCATAAACTTACTGTGAAGCACTGACCTCCCACTTTGTTGTCACACTGCATCTTCATTCCTTGCGAACCACCAATCAGCTATTTCTTATAGAAAAGCATTGAATTCAATATTTCTCTATAAGTAGTGAACACTACACCACACATGTGTGCGGTTTGAGAGAGCGGTGGTAGCTCATCTCGCTGGTAAACCCATCTCCCAATACTGCAGACCCCAATGAGTTTAAGAAGGGAGGAAAGTACGCTTAACAAGCAGCTGCATGGAGGGAGGTGAAAGATGTTTAATAGAGCAAGTGAATTTGACTGTGTACAAATGAGTCTATTCCAATTGCAGATTCTCTTCAAGCATGTAAAACAGGAAAATAAAAAGGCAACAGAGTTACTGCACAGAAATTCACATGATTAAGGCAAATAATATTTGGACTAATGGATAATCGGTTAACTTAATCCTAAGCATTCTATCAGACTCTGCAAAGAAAAAAAAACATATGCATGTAAAAATATGATGTAAAAACATCAATAACTACATCTATACATTATTAATAAATTAATTATTACAATTAATATCATTTTAAATTCAAATAGCAAATGTATATGGCAACACTCAAAATAGTGGTCATTGGGCCTTTATTTAGTATTCCAAAGGCAAAAGATAAATGTTTAAAGCATTGCATAAACTTTTTCATAGAAATATTTTGAGACCAGTACAAAGACGTTACAAATAAATTACATACCATGAATACTATAAAAAAAAAATGGAGGAAAAACACAGAATAAGCCATCTGAATGCCTTCAAGGTGTTCAATGCATTGTGCTATATGCCGCTTTTTCAGAGAAATTGCAGGGAGAGATAAGATCAGTTGTTACAATTATGTCTTCTTTAAATGTTCAAGTTTAAAGAGATAATAGAGATGCTATCTGTGAAGTGTGCCATACCTCCTCTCGCCCCACCCATAGACACATGCTGTCCATCATTAGCAATGCGTCAAAAAGAAGAATTATTAGACAAAGACTTAAGAAATCTGGTTATTCCACATTGCTCTGTTCATTCAGTACCGGTTTGTTGTGATCTCCTGCAGAGATGTGGGAGGCTTGGCAATATTGATAATCATTGCTTGACATTGACAAATAACTCTCGGTGGCAGTCTTCCAGAGTAAAGCTTCAACCTGCTGGAAAAGTTCCCTAAGAGTCTAAACTCAGCTCTTTACAAATCCATAAATTCTATCAGGACAGAGAAAAGGTCAAGAGTGTCTTTACATGCTCAAAATAAAAAAATAAAAATAAAAAAACACAAGAAAATGTTGGGGTGTTTTTTTTAAACTTACAAATACTTTCCCTTATATAATGAGTGCTTATATGTACAATCTTTGCTTTTGCCTTGTACATTTTATAATTTGGTCTTAAACATAAACTTGGTCAGCTATATTCAGTAGAACTTTGGAAGACCAATGTTGCAATAAACAACCCAACAGAAATAATAGCGTTGACAAGTGAGTTAGGTTAATTTGCCTGCAACTAGAAGATCTATATATTGGTAACCAGACTTTATTAGAAACGAATAAGTACTAAATATAGTGAATGACAATGTATAAGAAGAAACAAGGCAAAAAGTAAAAAAACACAGACAATTTCCTATTTCACAGAAATGTCAAACTGCATACAACTAAAGATAAAAACAATGCAGCCATGCAAATATGTTAATACTGAATACAATAGCATGCGTGTATGATTATTAATGCAGCCTTTAGCATGCCAAGTCCTACTGACCAAACTGCTACATAAACCTAGTAATATGCTTTTGCACATATCATTAGAAATGCCAGTATTAATAAGAACAATAATGGCATTTGGAATATCACCATAATTTCCTCGTAAGTAGCACATTGTAATACAAAACTAATGCAGACCATTTTTAAGACTTTTTTTTTTTTTAACGTTCTACCCTCTAATTGTAAATTCGTATGACCACCAGAAGTATTCACACCATACTTTGTCCAGGATTGTTAGAGTAGGATGCATGGTTACATGATATTTTCTTCTGCCATGTCAACCAGCATCTAATGCATTTAACACAAAGAATGTAAACCCCTCATTAGGCAGCATATTATTTAATTGTACCGTACATGGAGAGTAGTTAGAATGGATATAAAAAATAAATAGTTTCATAAGTAACATTTCAAGGAAATCTGAAGATAGCTAGAATTATGTAACAAAGTATTGTGATTCTTTATTTATCCATGTCCATGAAAATATGTAATATTCATAAATCATAGATATTTTATTTATAACTTTGTAATAAAGATCAGTTTGTCTCAATCTCTTGACAAATTATGGCCATTATTTTTCAAATGTTTTTATACAGCATCAACAATTTTCATAGCATTTGATCCATGACAGGTATCAGAAACATTGTTTTACAGACTAATAAACAGGCATTAAGATATCCATCACAAAGTGTTGTGTTCAGAACTCAAACAAATGTCCCTGCGGGTTATCAAAACACCCTGCACTGTCCATGTTAAGAAACTCTGATATAGAACAAATCATTAAGTACTGAAAGTAGATTTAAGTTGAGAATATACTGATCGAAATGTTGTATTGCTAACTAAACATACTATAAACATAAAGCAAACCCATAGAAGTGAAGCAACATAATACAAGATGTTTATCTTGTTCTGTTTTAAGACGATGGCCCGAGGCCCGAGTTGAACTTTTTTTTGTCTTGTTCTGCTAACAGGACCTTAACTCCTCCGCTGTCAGAGGCCACACGTACACAGAACAGTGTCAAGTGCTAACTGACAGCAAATATTTAATTTATCCCACAGGGTGTAAAGACAAAGGCATTTACAAAGTTACTTGAAATTTAAAGACTTAGAATTGTGCTTCATCTATCAATAAATAGTCCATTAATCATATAAAACATACTGCAAAGCAGTTTAAACTGATAAGGCACAAGAGGAAGTTAAGAAAACTCTTCTAGGTTCAGTTTATGTTGGAAGTTTTTCTTTTTTTTTTAAAAAAAAAAGGTATTTAAAAATGCCGATGCTACAGACAGGAAACTATAAACAGTAATGGAGAGCATGCATTGCACACTTGTAGACATGTAGGTGTTTGTACTTATGGAATTTAATATAATGGACTAAAACAATCTCACACAATAAAGTGGTAAATAACCACATTGAAAAGTGTAACCTTAATTATGACATAAACAAGAAAGAAGAAAAAAAAAAATATATATATATATATATAAATATATATATATATTATATATTTTTTTCCTTCTTTCTCGTTTATCATAATTGAGGTTACACTCAATAAATATATATATATACACAGGTGAATATGTATTAAGTAAAGTACAAATGTGTATGCTAGGAACATAATGCAAATTCCAAATTTAAAGTGACAAGTGCAAGTAATATAAAGATAGAAAAATAGAAAAATATTTTAAATTAGTAATTCACAAAGGGATGTAAAAACATCCTTTTAAATGTGGATACAGTGACTATAAAGTGCTATCATGCAATGTAATAATAAAGTGCTGTGTAAAAAAACAACAAAAAAAATATCCACTGAAACATAAAATCTATGAAAAAAGATGGATAAGTATCCATAATCTATAATCTAATATCTATATACAAGTAGCACATGTCAAACATTATGTCTAATTATTTAAGACATATTTTCTTAAAATGTAATAGTAACAAACAGGTGCTACTAGAGGAAAGCATGATACGTTATGTTTTCATTAAGCCCCATAGGGGACACCGTATTTAACTGGTGCATCCAAAAGGCCGCTTTTTGGAGCAACATTTTACCCCTATAACCACCTCTACAGGTGGGGGGGATGTGGTCTATGCCTACAAATTTGAGGGCAGCCAGCAGATGTTTCTTATCAAGGAAGTGCTGGGCTACTGGCTTGTCTGAACAGCCATCCCTATACGCTAGCCTAATGCTAGAACGGTGTCCCCTAATCCACTCACACAAAGGCGTCTCAGTTTTTCCTACATAATAGAGACCACACAGGCACATCAATTTATACACAACAAATGGGGTTTTGCATGTGATGGTAAACCTTATATTATAGGTTTTGTTAGTGTGTGGGTGGTTGAACTTCTTCGCTGGTATCATATGACCACACGCCACACAACCCAAACAACGTATGCAGCCCCTGATGTTGTGCTTGACATGCTTCGAATAACTCTCAACAGGGTCCGTGTGCACCAAAATGTCCCTCAAGCTTCTGTTTCTCCTGAAACACATAACTGGCGGTTCTTTAAAAACTTTCGGCAAAGTGTCATCCGTGGCAACCATCTTCCAGTTTTCCTTGATCACCGTTGTTACCAAGTTGGAGGAACGATGGTGTCAGGATCGGGACAGGGATCCAACACGCAGAGTACAAACAGTAGAAAGGTACGTATACCGGACCTTAGAATGGCCGGACTAACGTACAGAGAATAACAGAGAATAGTCAGAGACAAGCCGAGGTCGAGGGAACGAGAAGACAGGTAAGCGAGAGACAAGCCGGGTCAGAGGGATAACAGAGATAAGCAGAATAGTACAACAAGCCGGGTCAGAACCAAAGAGAAAACTAGAATACAAGAGCACTGAGTGACTAGACAAGCTAGAACCACGACAGGGCAATGAGCTGACGAGGGAAGCAAGCTTAAATACCCTGAGTCCGGAGAGTAGACACGCCTCAGCTGGGTGCTGATAGGATAGAGCCAATAGAGTGACAGGTCGCTCGGGATAGCGTCAAGGCGTCACGTATCGGGCGTCATGTTAGAAAAGGAAGCGGATCCCTTGCGGCCAGCGTTAGAATGACTGGATGGACCGCGAGGAACGGAAGATATGGCGTGTCTAGACGGATAAACAACTAAGTCTCTACCCTTCTCAAAGGTAGAGACCTCAGGTACCCTGACAGTACCCCCCCTCTCAGATACGCCCACCGGGCGGAAGGAACCGGGACGAGATGGGAAGCGGGAGTGAAACGCCCTGCGGAGACGAGGAGCATGAACGTCCTCCTGAGGTACCCAACTCCTCTCCTCAGGACCATATCCCTTCCAGTTGACCAGATACTGTAATTTTCCCCGGGAGAATCGGGAATTGATAATGGAGTTGACCTCGTACTCCTCCTGACCGTCCACCTGAACCGAACGAGGTGAGGAAACCGTAGAGGAGAATCTGTTGCAAATCAGTGGTTTCAGCAAAGACACATGAAAGGAGTTGGGAATGCGTAAGGCCGATGGCAGAGCTAGGCGATACGCAACCGGGTTGATACGAGACAAAACCCTGTAAGGGCCTATGTACCGAGGCGCAAATTTCATAGAGGGAACTTTTAAACGAATGTTCTTAGTACTCAGCCATACTCTATCCCCAGGAACAAAAACTGGAGCCGCCCTTCTGTGTTTATCAGCGTGTTTTTTGAACAACATAGAATTATGCAGGAGAATATGACGAGTCTGATCCCACAACTTCTTCAGATTGGCGACATGATCATCAACCGACGGTACTCCTTGGGAAGAAGAGACCGAAGGAAAAATGGAGGGATGAAAGCCATAGTTCATGAAGAAGGGGCTGGAACGAGTAGAATCACAAACGAGATTATTGTGTGCGAACTCTGCCCAAGGAATCAAACCGACCCAATCATCCTGGTGTTCGGAAACAAAGCAGCGCAGATATTGTTCAATCTTTTGATTAGTACGCTCAGCGGCTCCGTTAGACTGAGGGTGATATGCAGAGGAAAAGTTCAATTTGATACCTAATTGAGAACAGAAGGATCTCCAGAATCGTGAGACAAATTGAGAGCCTCTATCAGAAACGATTTCAGAAGGTATCCCATGTAAGCGAAAAACTTCTCTCGCAAAAATCTCCGCCAATTCAGGAGACGTGGGGAGTTTAGGCAACGGCACAAAATGAGCCATCTTAGTGAATCTATCCACCACCGTGAGAATAACAGTCTGTCTCTTGGAAGCAGGTAAATCCACAATAAAGTCCATGGCCAAACAGGACCATGGTTTCTCAGGAATGTCCAAGGGGAGCAACAAACCACAAGGAGATGCGTGAGGTTGTTTAGTCCTGGTACAAGTCTCGCAAGCTCCGACGAACTCCTTAATATCCTTTCGTAAGGAAGGCCACCAGAAATCCTTGGAGATCAGGGAATAAGTCTTGCGAATGCCAGGATGACCAGCCACCTTGCTTTCGTGGAAACACTGTAAGAGCTCCAGTTGGAGTTCAGGAGGGACAAATTTTCTTCCCTCAGGCGTCTGTCCAGGTGCCAGATGCTGTAAGTTCAAGATCTGGGCAAGCAACGGAGAATGGATTTTGAGACTAGTGTTAGCAATAATATTGCATTGGGGTACTATAGAGGACAGAACCGGTTCAGAAGAAGCCAAAGGTTCATATTGGCGAGATAGAGCATCGGCTTTAGAATTCTTTGAACCAGGCCTATAAGTAAGAACGTAATTGAAATGGGTGAGGAATAACGACCAACGAGCTTGCCTCGAAGACAATCGCTTGGCCTCTCCAATATAGGACAAGTTCTTGTGATCCGTTAAAATAGTAACAGGATGTAGTGTCCCTTCCAATAAATGTCTCCATTCTTTTAAAGCCTTGATAACAGCTAGTAGTTCTCTATCACCAATGTCATATCTGCTCTCAGCACCAGACAATTTTTTAGAAAAAAATCCACATGGATGTAAAGGTTTATCCACACCTAGCCTTTGGGATAGGATAGCACCTACACCAGTCTCCGAGGCGTCTACCTCAAGTAGGAAAGGGAGGGTGGTATTAGGGTGAACTAAAATTGGGGCGGAAGCAAAAAGCTCCTTGAGAGTTTTGAAAGCAAGGAGAGCTTCCGTAGACCAATTCTTAGTATCAGCCCCCTGTTTGGTCATATTGGTGATGGGCGCAATAACAGAAGAATAACCCTTAATAAAGCGCCTATAATAATTGGAGAACCCAATAAATCTCTGAACGGCCTTGAGACCCTTGGGTAGAGGCCAATCCAGAATGGACTGGAGTTTATCCGGGTCCATCTTAAATCCCTCCCCAGAGATCACATAACCGAGGAAATTTACTTGGGATTGATCGAAACTACATTTCTCCAATTTGCAGTACAGACCATGTTGAAGAAGTTTGTGCAAAACCCTTCTGACCTGTTCGTGGTGAATCTCAATCTCTCTAGAATGTATGAGTATATCATCTAGGTATACAATGACACACTCCTGCTGAAATTCCCTAAGAACCTCCTTTATCAGATCCTGGAATACAGCCGGTGCATTACATAACCCAAAAGGCATAACTGTATATTCATAGTGACCGTATCGAGTATTGAACGCCGTCATCCACTCGTGTCCCTGCTGGACTCTCACCAAGTTGTATGCCCCTCTGAGATCTAACTTGGTGAAAATGTTAGAACCCTTTAAACGATCAAAGAGTTCGGTAATCAAAGGAATGGGATAAGCATTCCTAATGGTTATCTTGTTCAAACCCCGATAATCAATACAAGGCCTAAGTGAACCATCCTTCTTTTTAACAAAAAAAAATCCAGCCCCGGCAGGGGAGGAGGATCTCCTAATGAATCCTTTGTCTAAATTCTCGTGAATATACTCCTCTAGAACTGAATTCTCTTTAGTAGATAACGGGTATACATGACCCCTGGGAGGCATGGTACCAGGGAGTAGGTTAATCTTGCAATCAAAGGATCTGTGTGGAGGTAAGGTATCGGCTCTCTTTTTGTCAAATACTGCCTTTAAATCCAGGTACTGAGGCGGTATTTGTGTCTCTGTAGGATTAGGGGGGTTAGCCGACGTGTTCGCCAGGCAAAGAGGCGAGACCCTCCGCAAACATTTCTCTTGACAATTCTGGCCCCATGAAACTATCTCCCCTAACTCCCAATTAATGATAGGGTTATGTCTCTTTAACCAGGAGTACCCCAGGACTATGGGAATAGAAGGAGAGGAAATGATCAACAGGGATAGGTCCTCCTCATGCAAGATACCAACAGTTAAATTAATAGGTATGGTCTCACGGAAAATAACAGGCTCAAGTAAAGGTCTACCATCTATGGCCTCAACGGCCAGAGGTGTCTCCCTCAACTGAGATGGGATAGTATGCTTGTTAACAAAAACTTGATCGATAAAGCTCTCAGCGGCTCCAGAATCAATCAAAGCCATGGTTTTTACTACTCCCTTCTCCCAAGTCAAAGAAACGGGTAGCAGAAGCCTGTGATCTTTATAATTGTGAACAGAGGACAAAATAGATACACCCAAGGCCTGTCCTCTAGAGAAACTTAGGTGCGAGCGTTTCCCGAACGATTGGGACAATTTAGGCGTAGATGACCTCTGTCTCCACAGTACATACATAAACCCTCCCTTCTCCTGTACAGTCTCTCCTCCTCAGTGAGGTGAGTATTACCTATCTGCATAGGCTCAGGGAAACGTGAGGTCTCGATCTCAGAATTTCAAAATGCAGGAGCTAGTTTAAAGGAGGGTCTACGAGTCCTATCTCGAGTGTTCTGTCTCTCTCTTAAGCGTTCATCAATGCGAGAGATAAAATAAATTAAATCCTCCAAATTCTCAGGGAGCTCTCTAGTAGCGACCTCGTCAAGGATTACATCTGATAACCCATTTAAAAATACATCTATATAAGCCTGTTCGTTCCACTTAACTTCTGCCGCCAAGGATCTGAACTCTAGTGCATAATCCACAAGTGTTCGATTTTCCTGTCTAAGGCGCAACAGTAATCTAGCTGCATTGACCTTCCTACCAGGGGGATCAAAAGTTCTTTTAAAAGCAGCTACAAAGGCATTATAGTTATAGACTAACGGGTTATCATTCTCCCATAAAGGATTAGCCCATCTCAGAGCCTTCTCAATGAGTAACGTAACAATAAACCCAACCTTCGCTCTATCTGTAGGATAGGAGCGGGGTTGTAATTCGAAATGGATGCTGATTTGGTTCAAAAAGCCACGACACTTTTCAGGAGAACCGCCATAACGTACTGGTGGAGTAATACGAGAAGAAGCACCAACAGTAGCTACTTCTAGACCTGAACTTACAGGAGAGATCGAAGGAGTACGTGTCTCCTCTGGTGGGTTACTAGCACGAGACAATAGCGCCTGTAGTGCTAGGGCCATCTGATCCATCCTGTGTTCCATGGCATCAAACCTGGGGTCGGAAGAACCAAGCTGACTGTTTGTACCTGCAGGATCCATTGGCCCTGTCGTAATGTCAGGATCGGGACAGGGATCCAACACGCAGAGTACAAACAGTAGAAAGGTACGTATACCGGACCTTAGAATGGCCGGACTAACGTACAGAGAATAACAGAGAATAGTCAGAGACAAGCCGAGGTCGAGGGAACGAGAAGACAGGTAAGCGAGAGACAAGCCGGGTCAGAGGGATAACAGAGATAAGCAGAATAGTACAACAAGCCGGGTCAGAACCAAAGAGAAAACTAGAATACAAGAGCACTGAGTGACTAGACAAGCTAGAACCACGACAGGGCAATGAGCTGACGAGGGAAGCAAGCTTAAATACCCTGAGTCCGGAGAGTAGACACGCCTGAGCTGGGTGCTGATAGGATAGAGCCAATAGAGTGACAGGTCGCTCGGGATAGCGTCAAGGCGTCACGTATCGGGCGTCATGTTAGAAAAGGAAGCGGATCCCTTGCGGCCAGCGTTAGAATGACTGGATGGACCGCGAGGAACGGAAGATATGGCGTGTCTAGACGGATAAACAACTAAGTCTCTACCCTTCTCAAAGGTAGAGACCTCAGGTACCCTGACAGATGGAAAGTCATGGGGAAAATCATCCTTTGTGCGGGATCAATCTTTGACTGCTCGGGTGCTACCATAGCCTTCAACCGTGCATCTTCCAAAATTCGAGCATTATAGCCCCTCTCCGCAAATTTCGGAGTCATAACTTTAGCTGCATCAGAATTGTTACGGATGACCTTCTGGAACTGAGCCTTAGGGATTGATTTCTTTAATGCATTAGGATGTGCACTACGTGCATGTAGTAAGGTGTTACGATCTGTCGGCTTTGTACATAACGTATACTGGATCTCCCCTGATGTAAAGGATAGCTCCAAGTCCAGAAACAGGACAGCTTCTCCACTGATATTGGCTGTGAACCTAATAGGTGTAGGAAGTAGATTTAAATTATGTACCATACACTGTGCCTCAGTCTGTGAGCCTCGCCATATGATTAGGAGGTCGTTGATGTAACGGTAGTATCCGATGATATTATGTTGATATGAAGAGAATATATATTGGATCTCATATATATACATGTACGCATTAGCATACATTGGGGCCATGGCTGACCCCATTGACGTACCTGCCACCTGAAGGTACCACTTGTCCTCATATCTGAAGTAGTTGTTGTGGAGAATGAGGGCTAAAAGTTCCAATACGAGCTCCACTGGAGGACCCTGATATAGCGAGGATCTGCAGAGTACTTGGCACATCGCCTCAATACCTTCCGTATGCGGGATAACCGTATACAAACTTCTGACATCCATTGTGATAAAAATTGGGATTGTGTCATGGAGCTCTAGACTTTTAATTCTGTGCAACAGGGTTTGATTATCCTTGATGCATGTGTGCAAGGCCTCAACTGGCCTCTTAAAAACAAAGGCAAGCCATTGGGTTATGGGCTCTAACACTCCTTCAATAGCCGAAACAATACGACGGCCCGACGGTTTGTTCGTATCCTTATGGATCTTAGGGATACTGTAGATTACAGGAGGCCAGCAAACTTGCCTGACCTGAACCACATGGAGAATCTATGGGTCATTGCCAAGAGAAAGATAAGAGACATGAGACCGAACAATGCAGAAGAGCTGAAGGCCGCTATTGAAGCATCCTGGTCTTCCATAACGCCTCAGCAGTGCCACAGGCTGATAGCTTCCATGCCACGCCGCATTGAGTCAGTAATTGCTGCAAAAGGGGCCCAAACCAAGTACTGAGTCCATATGCATGCTTATACTTTTCAGAGGTCCGATATTGATCTATGTTCACTCCTTGTTTTATTGATTGTATGTAATATTCTAATTTACTGAGATTGTGGATTTGGGGTTTTCATGAGCTGTAAACCATAATCATCGCACTTATGACAAATCACGGCTTAAACTATCTTGCTTTGCATGCAAAGAGTCTATCTCATATATTAGTTCCCCCTTTTACATTGCATTACTGAAATAAATGAACTTTTGCACGATATTCTATTTTTTTGAGTATCACCTGTAATGGTGTAGTGTCTTTAGTATATGAATTGCAGAGTTACGTTACTATTATTATTATTATCGCCATTTATATATAGCGCCAACAGATTCCGTAGTGCTTTACAATATTATGAGAGGGGCTCACCTTGAACAGAGCCTTACAATTTCTGATTTCTAAGTAGAAATGTATACAGTGACAATTAAGGGTAGCCCTCCCCCTTTTAAAAATGGAGAAGCAGAAAGCAGATAACATGTTTTAGATCTCTACAAAATGAGAATTTATTACATTCAAATGTATACAGTTTTCTTAGCTTTTGCTCAGAGTTCTCATATTCTCTGTTTGTGCTTAATGGATTTGCTGGGGGTCTCCCTAATTTAAAGGGTTATTCCAGACACTGTCTAGAGGGATATTAGCTTCACCTTGTTGAAATGATCACCTGGGGTTGCTGTATTTCTCGTGCAGCATTCTGGGTATGTACTTCCCTTAAGGGTGGGAATAGTCTGATATGTAAATGGTATAGGTTACTTTTGTAATGGCAAAAGTGAGTGATGGCTAAAAAATTTGAGACCTGAGTAGGGACTTACTGAAGGGCAAGCTACTGAGTTTTATGAGGTTTTTGCTCATTCTCAGAGGTTTTATATTCATTGTTTTTGCTTTAATGTTATAAATTTACCACACAAAAAGGGAGATCACTAAAAGTTAAGGATCTAGATTCTGTTTGTGAACATTTTCAACATCTCAAAATATCCCTATCCCGGTTGATGATCTCACTGTCACGGTAGTTTACCCCAACTCGCAAGATTTAATCCAACAATTGACAAAATAGAGCAGAGATACGTCTTACCGGACCTTAGAATGGCCGGACTAGACGTAGAGGAGAGAAATACAGAGTCAGGAACGATCCAAGGTCAAGGGTACAAAGAGACAGCGAAAACAAGAACTAGCCAAGGTCTGGTACACAGTAAACAGTAAGCCGGCAAACAGTACAAACAGGGATAAAAAGATAAATGGAGTCAGATACAAAGCCAAGGTCAAGTACGAAGAATCACAACTGAACACAACAAGCGCTAAAGGGAACTGAAACAGAAACCACGATAGGGCAGGGAGTTAAGGGAGAGGTAAGTATAAATACCCTAGTATTTAATTTGATTGGCCACTGTATTATCCACGCCCCCAAAAGGTGAGTGTATGGGGAATGTGGGATGACAGGGGCCAATGGGAGACAGTTTTAAATTTCGGCTCCCACTGTCCCTTTAAGAGCGTGCCCGAGACATGCGGCGCGCTCTTAGAGCTAGGCGGGACACGTGACCGCATCTCACGGTCAGTGCCCGCCTTCGTCAGAACATCGAACGAGCCGCGCGCGGCTTGTGCAGTACCGCGCGCGGGAATAGAGGACCTCTGCCGGCCCCCGGATAAGGTAACGCTACACTCACTAACACTAAGCAGTTTGCACTGGGAACCTAGTCTGATGAAATGTCAATGAACCATTGATTTAAAGGCATCCTGCTGAGCATATAGGAATGTGTTAGGTCGTATCATTTCATTTTTCGTTTTGGAGAATCTCCTGAACTGCTGCCACTTGCATGCAATGAGTAAAGTAAACACTGAAAGTCAGCATTGGTTTGAGGTTAGAAAAAGTAATGGTGTAGTTGGGTCAATTGCAGCAGTCCCAGTTAATAGTAAAGTAGAAATAAATAAATGTGAGAATAAACAGTGTAGTGTTCTTAGGGATGTTGCCCTCTTCAGCTGCCCACCAACTACCTGTGATGGAGGAGTTGTATTAATTTATGGGTTGAAGAGTGGAAGTAGACTTTGTATTTGAGATATATATCATTGGGTCAAGTAGTGTATAGATGTCATCAAACCAATTAATGGTTCCTTCTGCGAAACCAGTGGAGGAGCACAGGATCCTTCTGAAGTACAAACATTTGTGGAAGTTAGGGGCATAGAGGTTTCCAAATGTACACATTTGATCTCCATTTGCCTGTGACAAATACCTATCTATATTCTATGTTTTCAAGGTTGGAGGTCTTCATATTTGGAACTTGATTAGAGAACAGGAATGAAACCCCTTAAGACTTGGGAAGCATGAAATTACTGAAGTATCACAGAAAATTCCTGATCCATAAAGTAGGTGGCACGCACTTTAAATTATTGAATGTTGTAGATCACTTCTGGGGTGTAGAGTCTATTAACCATGATACGAATGAGAGGGAGCTTCAATCGCTTGGTCTCTGTGACTCTGTCCTCTCGTGGTTTTCCTCTTATCTCTCCCAACGCTCATTCAGTGTCTCTTTTTCTAATGATATCTCCTCCCCTCGTCCTGTCTCGGTTGGAGTCCCCCAAGGCTCCGTCCTTGGTCCCCTTCTATTTTCTCTTTATACTGCCTCTCTTGGCAAACTTATTACCTCGGATCTCTGTGAATTAGTGATATGAATATAAGAACACTTAAATCCCACAGTAAGTAAGACTTGTGCACAAAAAATTATTAAAAGAAAAACTTGCTTAAGAGTCCATACAGTCCATACAGTCTTATAAGAGAGTCTTGAAGGGGTTAATCTTGTATTGAAGGGGTTAATCTTATGTTGTAGTAGATGATACACTGTAGCTTTTTTCGTAGATAATACCGTCCGCTGCTCAGCAGTATTCAAAATTCCTGCCCGATCTCAGCGCTGATACAGTGGGTTCTAGCCTGCAGGATGCGAGCATCAGCGTGTGGTCGATTCTGAGCCGGCTCAGAATCGACCACATGCTGATGCTCGCATCCTGCAGGCTAGAACCCACCGTATCAGCGCTGAGATCGGGCGGGAATTTTGAATACTGCTGAGCAGCGGACGGTATTATCTACGAAAAAAGCTACAGTGTATCTCCTACTACAACATAAGATTAACCCCTCCAATACAAGATTAACCCCTTCAAGACTCTCTTATAAGACTGTATGGACTGTATGGACTCTTAAGCAAGTTTTTCTTTTAATTAATTTTTGTGCACAAGTCTAACTTACTGTGGGATTTAAGTGTTCTTATATTCATATCACTAATTCACAGAGATCTGATTTTTTGCACATTTTCTATAGGTAGCCTCATTGTTAGACTACCGGATATAACGCTGACATTTTTTATTCATATACTTAGGGCACGATCTTTAAGGAGTTTTGCTTTATGTCTAGCTGCTGAAATTTATACCATCATATTCTTATTTTATTTTTATTTTCATTTTATCCACATTTATACTTATTAGTGCGCTCTCCTGTTTTTACATTTATCAAACTTATTACCTCGTTTGGATTCCGCTACAACCTGTACGCTGATGACACCCAGCTATATCTCTCCTCCCCGGACCTCTCCCTTGCCGTCCTGCAACGTGTCACTGCTTGCCTTTCTTCCATCTCTGACTGGATGTCCTCCCGCTTTCTGAAACTCAATCTCTCAAAAAGTGAGCTCCTTGTCTTTCCTCCTCCTAATACTGACCCTCCTCTTTCGCTCTCCCTTCAAGTTTCTAGTACTAACATCAGTCCATCCTTGCAAGCGCGATGTCTTGGCGTCATAATTGACTCTGGTCTCACCTTTGAGTCTCACATCCAGCATGTTGCCAAATCCTGTAGATTCCATGTTAAAAACATAGCCCGCACCCGCCCCTTTCTTGCACCAGATACTACCAAGGAGCTTGTCCATGCTCTAGTAATTTCCCGCATGGATTATTGTAACCCTCTCCTGATTGGTCTTCCCAAAAGCCGTACTGCACCGCTACATTCTGTAATGAACGCTGCTGCCAGACTGATTTTCCTCTCTAGTCGTTTCTCTCACACCTCACCCCTCTATCAGTCCTTACATTGGTTTCCTGTATGCTATAGGAGTCAATTCAAGGTACTAACTCACACCTATAAAGCACTGAACAACTCTAGCCCCTCTTATATCTCCTCACAGATCCATAGGTATGTCCCTTCTCGGTCTCTCCGCTCTGCCCGTGACCACCTCCTGTCCGTTGTCCGCACCCGTACGGCCAACTCGCGCTTGCAGGACTTCTCGCGGGTGGCTCCCTTCCTATGGAATAGCCTGCCTACCGCCATCAGACTCTCCCCTAGTCTTGCATCTTTTAGGAAGTGCCTTAAAACCCATCTCTTTAGGAAAGCTTATGGCCTAAGACTAACCCTTACCTCACATACCTTTCTCTTGCCCTCTCCTAAAGGGCAGCCCACCTTATTTGATTGCAAATTCCTGTCCTAATGTGTTTTACACCCCACCTCCTATAGAATGTAAGCTCGATTGAGCAGGGTCCTCTTCAACCTATTGTTCCTGTAAGTTTATTTGTAATTGTCCTATTTATAGTTAAATCCCCTCTCATAATATTGTAAAGCGCTACGGAATCTGTTGGTGCTATATAAATGGCAATAATAAATAAATAAATAAAAATAAATGCTAATTCTCACCATATTACCCAGTTGTTGGACAGAATGGAGATGGGAAGGACTATGGCGTATAAATTGGGGTGCAAGGGGAAGGATAAACCCAGATGCATACAGGATGGGGCAGAATAGACAAGCCCTCACTGCTCTGTCACCAATGTGGCATTGCAGTATTGTACCACAATATTTTCCTGTTCCCCTTTCAGCCAGTGCCCCCCTGCGGGCGCAGGTCAGCCAGCTCTCTGTCCGGCCCCAGGTGCCGACGGCCCACCGGGAAACTCAGAGGCTGTAACCCCCAAGTTAGGGGACTGGCTTCAGCAGATTCCAGGTGGGACACCTGAGATTGCTGTCTAGAAGTGCAGGTTTAGGAACAGCTAGGATACTGCACAGAACCATCAGACTCCCAAGCCTCTGACCCAAGAATGAGAAATACAGCCCCCCCCCCCAAAAAATAATTAAAAAATAAATATATATGTAAAAGGCCATAGGCGTTTTCCCTATATAAACCCTACCCCCCTACTTACCTCAGTCAGTTCCTGTTTGAGTGACGTTGCCACGACAACCAACACTTCCGGTTCGGTCTTTCCCGACAATTTTCCAGCAAGCAGCCCACGGACCCGACGTACAGCCCCTCCTATTCGGCCTGCATCTACTCCGACCTGGCCTGCAGTGTCTCTCAGTCTCCGATCCGGCTCCCATTTCCCAGACAGTGGCTTGCGGCCGCGAGACGCGGCGCACTAACGTATTTACATGTGGAAACCCGTTCGTATTGTTCCCACGTTTGGGCCTACTAATCACGGGGATGGCCTCCTTTTGCATTTTCATACACGAGGGCCATTTATTTGTTAACCTACGTTCACATGTTTTTTGTTCCCATATAGCAGGCTCATTAATTTTTTTTGTACGTTGGTCTGTTTTAATCCTTACTTTTACTGTCTTTGTCCCATTCGTACGTGTTTAAATTACTGCATCCATTCGGTTAAATCTTCCCTAGCCACTTTCACTCAGCCGTTCATAAATAGCCGTTTTTTCATCATTTTCACCATTCACATGTGTCTGGTACCATAAGATTTAGTACAGGGTATCCCTGTTCGTTCAGAGTGCACTCCCAATTCTCGCAGGCTTTGTCTGTTCGGTTCTGGCACATATTAGTAGTTTATGTGGTGCAGTTAAATACTTGCCTTTTGCGTTTTTGCTGCTCACTACCTCCGTCTGGCACCTTTCACTGTCAGGCACAGTTTAGGTACTTTGCATATGTTATATACCGCACATTTTTGTATTTTCTCTGGATTTATATAGTCTAGGTTATACTGGTTACAATTTCTTCTGGTTTCCTGTTCACAAATTATTATCTCTAGGCAGACACATATGCCTGCGTAGATGGCACTAGGTTGCTCAGAATTTCAGTGCATAGGCCACAATTACGTTATTAAGGGTTAGGAGCTGGCCTTATTGTATTACTTACTCATGTTCCCCACCTCTTGCGGAGGTATCGTCACACAGCCCCTACGTTTAGATAAATCTACACCATATCCCCTTCTTCAGGAGTTTTTAGGGGTCACATGTCATGGCCATATGCTTTTAACTCTTTACGGTCAAGAGAGGCCAACACTCTGCCACAACGATTCGTGGCCACGATCCCCCACAGGCCAAATCATAGGTAAAGCCTCTCATCGCCACTTGGCAACTAGCAAGGATTCACCTGTCACAGGGTAGTTAAGTTCTAGTACTAGCTAGCAAGCCAGTTCTATATGTGGGATACCACCTTTGGCCTTCAAAGTAGTTTTATTGACTGATTTCTTTATAGAATGTCGCAAAAATCAATCCAAGGAGATGACCCGTCTCTCCAGGGCACTCCTTGCAGGCCCAGTATGGCTGTTGGACCAAGCTCACCTACTGACTATCATACCCGCTACACCCGAGTCACTGAGATCCTGGACCATATCTAAGCTAGCCACAGAACAACATTGGGCCAACTGTAAAGTTTGGTTGAAATTATTGAATTGTAAATAGTTTTCGAAAGTTGTTAAACACTCTCTGATCCCCTGAACACTTTGTTTAATTTCACAACCTTTGGTCAGGGGTCACTTATGGCCTCATCAAGCATTAATGAGTCCAAGACACTGCGGGGGTGCCCCGATATTGTGGTTCATAAGCCTTCGTACCTGTTGCAGCGTCTAATCAAGAGTACCTAGGAATACAGATCACACGGAGATGGATACTGTACCCAGGACTATGATACTAAAACATGCACACGTAGGGACTTCCCGTAGCTCACCTGCTATCAGCCATTCCACATACCACAGCTGTGTGGGCGCACACAATGGCACAGGCTCAACCTACAGGCTCATTGGTACAAGCTGCACTGGAGAGACATGGATCTGGTGTGACAATACCTTACCTTTCTCCGCCGGACCCGCGCAGTGCGGCGGTCTCTCTGGCTGCTTCCAGAAGGTGGCGCAGCCTGTCAGGCACTAGCTGCTCGCAGCAAATCCCCTCTTATGACGTGGCGCATGCGCGCCGACGTCATCAGGATTTTGCCGCTGAAATTCAAATGTGGCCACGCTCCCGGACCTTTTGGGGGCGTGGCTTTAAAACTAAACACACCTCACCTTAAAAGGGCACCCCTGTCCTTCCCTCAGCGCCCTAGTGTGGTTCTTGTTTGTTCCCTCTAGCGCTCTTGATAAAATTTGTCTGTTTTTCTGGTATATTGACCCTTGGCTTCCTTACTGACTACTCTCCTCTCTGGCTCCCTGACTTTTGGCTTGGCTATTTCTCGTGTATTCCATTTTCCGTGCTCCCTTGACCTTTGGCTATTCATTTGACTATTCTCTGATGTTAAGCCCGGCCACCCTAAGGTCCGGTATACCTCTCTTCCTGGGTTACCATCTGCGTGAAGGGGTCACTGTCGTGACATTACACTAGGGCCATGGACCCTGCAGGTGCTAACCCTCATGGGCCGGTTCCTGATAACCGGTTTGAGGAACTGGACCATTGTATGGACCAGTTTGCTGTAGCTGTTCAGACCTTGTTAGCCCGTACTGCTCATCTCAAGCCGGAGGAACATATCCCTGGTCATAGACCCCAGGAATCTCATATGGAGATGGTTGCAGGGGGGGCTTCCGCCCACGCTACATCCCCTCTTCATTATGGGGGTGATCCCAAAGGATGTTGTGGTTTCCTCAACCAAGTTAGCATAAATTTTGAACTTCATCCTAGGGCTTATCCTACGCCTCCGACATAGACAAAACACCAGGGATAGACCTAGACGTGTGCCGGAACACCTGGCTTTAACATTCCCTTCGTCTGAGGCAACCGCTGTCGCTCCAGCAGAACCCATGCAATTGGGAACCACGCGGTTACCTGAACTAGAGAGACTATATAGACGAAGGGAGGGACTTTGTATGTATTGTGGGAAAAGAGGTCATTCCCGCTTACACTGTCCAAGCAGGCCGGAAAACTCCAACACTTAAGCCCTCAAGGAGGACAGGCTTTGGGTGTAATGTGTATGTCATCCTTCCTACCTATAACCATAGAAACATAGTAACTACCACTGCGTTAATAGATTCTGGGGCAGCCGAGAATTTTGTTGATCATACATTCAGTCAGCATCACAATCTCCCATTCCAAAAAAGATCAACACCCTTGGCCATTGAGGCCATTGATGGTAGACCACTGTCAATTCCTTTTATCACTCAGGAAACGAATCCCCTAGTCTTGACTGTAGGTTTATTGCATAAAGGAACTATAACCCTACAGCAAATAACTTCTCCCACCTTTCCTGTTATACTTGGGTTTCCTTGGCTCACCAAGCACAATCCTTTAATAGACTGGGAGAGAAAAGAGATCATGAAATGGGGCGACTTTTCTTTTAAGGAGTGTATCATTCGAGTCAAACCAATAGGTCTACTTAACGTTCCTACCATGGAACCTTTAACCACCTGAATAACCAAACAATATTGGGATCTCAAGGCGGTCTTTAAACCAAGGGAAGCAGAAAAGTTACCACCCCATTGTTCATACGACTGCACAATTGACCTATTACCCGGTACTATGCCCCCTAGGGGTACCGTGTATCACCTCTCTGTGACCGAAAATAAAGTACTTGAAGAGTACATCACAGAGAATTTGAAAAAGGGTTTTATTATGAAGTCTTCCTCCCCGGCTGGAGCCGGGTTTTTCTTTGATTTCTAAAAAGGAGGGAGACTTGAGACCTTGTATCGACTATCGGGGTTTAAACAAAATAACCATACGAAACGCTTATCCCATCCCGCTTATAACTGAGCTTTTCGATAGGTTGAAAGGAGCAACCATATTCACTAAGTTAGGTTTACGGGGAGCATATAATTTAGTTCGAATTAAGAAAGGACATGAGTGGAAGACTGCTTTCAATACTCGCTATGGCCATTATCAATACAGGGTTATGCCCTACGGCTTATGCAACGCCCCTGGAGTCTTTCAAGATTTTATAAACGATGTATTAAGGGATTATCTACAAATGTTTGTTGTTGTTTATTTAGATGACATACTCATCTACTCTAAGAATATTAAGGAACACCATAGACACGTTAGGTTGGTCCTATCTAAACTATTGAAAAACTGACTCTATTGTAAACTAGAAAAATGTCTGTTTGACGTGGAAAAAGTTAATTTCCTGGATTATATAATTTCAGGTTCGGGCTTTCAAATGGAACCTAAAAAACTGGAAGCAATCTTAAACTGGTCCCTACCCGTTGGACTTAAGGCCATCCAACATTTCCTGGGATTTGCTAATTATTATAGAAAATGTATCAGAGGGTTTTCCTCTATTACCGCTCCTATTACCGCCATGACAAAAAAGAATAGAAGTCATACGGTGTGGAGTCCCGAAGCTAAGGAAGCCTTTGAGAAATCAGAGATCCTCAAATGATCAACCCCTACATCCCTGTGGCTATTTCTCTAAAAAACTGACTGAAACGGAACGAAGATATGATATAGGAGATAGGGAACTGTTAGCTATTATTTCAGCGCTCAAAGAATGGTGTCATCTATTAGAGGGGTCATCTGAACCGATCACCATTCTCACTGACCACAAAAACCTTTCCTATTTTGGAGAGGCGAAAAGAATGTCTGACAGGCAGATTCGTTGGTCTTTGTTTTTAACACGCTTTAACTACATTGTGACGTATAGACCCGGATCTAAGAATACCAAAGCGGATGTCCTATCCCGACAACATGAACATCTATCTCCTCCCGTAACCCATTTATCCTCCATAATCCCTACCTCACACACAGTAGCCACAGTTCATGCTAAAGTCTCTTCTAGTTTAATGGAGGTATTGTCCAAATGCGAAGATCACAACTCCATGACTAGCCCTCAGGGAAAATTATACGTACCTTTAAATTATAGGAGACAAATCCTGTCCTTGGTACACGACTCTAAGGTTGCCGGTCATCCCGGTATCCATAAGACAGACTCATTATTCGAAAAACAATTCTGGTGGCCCTCTTACAAGAAGGATATCCGAGAATTTGTTTTAGCTTGTAACATCTGTTCCTCTAATAAATCTCCTAAGGGTCGCCCTTTAGGCCTCCTCATGACGTTGGCTATTCCCGATAAGCCCTGGTCTAGTATGGCCATGGATTTCATAGTGGACCTACCACTTTCCAAAAATCACCGGGTAATCCTGACTATCATAGACAGATTTTCCAAGATGACCCATCTTGTCCTTTTAATTAAATTGCCTTCGTCCTCCGAACTGGCCACGGTGTTTATAAGGGAGGTGGTTCATTTACACGGTATACCCGTGGATATAGTTTCAGACAGAGGTCCACAATTTATTTCCAGGTTTTGGAAAGCATTTTGTACTCAATTAAGTATCAAACTTAATCTCTCTTCTTCGTATAATCCCTAATCTAACGGGGTTACAGAAAGGATGAATCAATCACTCAAACAATACATTCGCTGCTTCACCTCCGATCACCAAGATGATTGGATGGAGTTACTTCCTTGGGCTGAATTTGCCCACAATAACAGGGTTCACGAATCTACGCAACATAGTCCCTTTAATATAAATTATGGCTTTGACCCTATTACTCTTCCGAGTTCCTTTTTCATCCACTGCAGTGCCAAGCGTCGACTACACTGTTAAGAATATGAAGGAAACTTGGATAGGGGTCAAACGTATCCTGACTCAAATGGCCGAAACTCAAAAATGTAAAACGGACAATCGACAAAAAAACGCTCCAAATTTTATAGATGGGGATAGAGTGTGGTTGAGTACACGCAATATTAAATTAAGAGTCCCCTCTATGAAATTCGCTCCACGTTTTATTGGTCCTTTTAAGATCCTCAAATGCATTAATCCAGTCTGTTATCGCCTGGACTTGCCGGCTAATATGAAGATACCCAATTCCTTTCATGTTTCCCTCCTGATTTGTACCTGATTTGTAATAGTTTTACTTGAATACCCAGGAGACCTCCTTCTACACTCGTTAAAGGCCAAAACGAATACGAAGTGAAATCTATTTTGGACTCTCGTGTTTCTAGAGGTCATCTCCAGTATCTATTGGATTGGAAAGGGTACGGCCCCGAGGAACGGTCGTGGGTGGATGCCTCAGATGTGCACGCTCCTCGCCTAGTTCGTTCATTTGCTGGGCGCCGTTCTCGCAGGCCGAGTCCTCCCCGCCCTGGGGGCGGTTCTCGAGGGGGGGTACTGTGACGATACCTAACCTTTCTCCGCCGGACCCGCGCAGCGCGGCGGTCTCTCTGGCTGCTTCCAGGAGGCGGCACAGCCTGTCGGGCGCTTGCCTCTCGCGGCAAAGCCCCTCTTATGATGCGCGCCATCAGGATTTTGCAGTGGAAATTCAAACGTGGCGGTCTCTCTGGCTGCTTCCAGAAGGTGGTGCAGCCTGTCAGGCACTAGCTGCTCGCAGCAAAGCCCCTCTTATGACGTGGCGCATGCGCGCCGACATCATCAGGATTTTGCCGCTGAAATTCAAACGTGGCCACACTCCCGGACCTTTTGGGGGCGTGGCTTTAAAACTAAACACACCTCACTATAAAAGGGCACCCCTGTCCTTCCCTCAGCGCCCTAGTGTGGTTCTTGTTTGTTCCCTCTAGCGCTCTTGATAAAATTTGTCTGTTTTTCTGGTATATTGACCCTTGGCTTCCTTACTGACTACTCTCCTCTCTGGCTCCCTGACTTTTGGCTTGGCTATTTCTCGTGTATTCCGTTTTCCGTGCTCCCTTGACCTTTGGCTATTCATTTGACTATTCTCTGACGTTAAGCCCGGCCACCCTAAGGTCCGGTATACGTCGTGACACCTGGCTAATATCTACCTGTTATACGAACTACTCTCCACAACACCCGGCAGGCGCATTCTTTGAGAGGAGTTCTAACTACCAGCATAGCCATGGAGAGACAGGCTACTGGGTGCTAAACACCCACCAGTCCCTACGTCTTTATTACAGGGGTCCTTGTCAGGTTAAGGGTATGATCTTAGATCACAATGGGGAGTAGCCTAGATGCCCTCGGGCCCACACTCTCTAGCAAGCAAAATAGGGGCCATATTTTGCATAATTGTAAAGTTTTGGCATTGGCTTTAACACTTGTATATTGTGACTTAAGTACTGTTCCTTTGGGGGCGAGCGAAACTATAACCCTGATGGATGTAGGGCTCTCAACTACTTATTCCTAGCTCCCCTTTCATCCACATGCATTCCATGACGGGCCAGTGGGGAGATCAAAGATCTCCCTCAACAGCCTACATGTAGTATATTGCAGCCGCCGGTGGGGGAGAAAGGGAGGGAAACAGGAGAGGAACCCGGAGGAGCTCTAACTTGCAGCTCCGCCGGATTCCTGTCGCGAGATTCAGAGAATTGCCATGGCAATGCTCCGGGTCTCGCGAGAGTGAACTGTAGTCCCACAGGCTAGACTTAACTCACCAATAGCACCACCAGGGATGGCAGCAGCACGACCCCACCCCCCTCCCAAGCTAAAGGTAATTACTCACACACACACACACTGCATGTTGAAACTCACAGCACCCTTACTCACACACACACACACACTGCACCCCTGACACTCATAGCACCCTTACTCACACACACAAACTGCACCCCTGACACTCATAGCACCCTCACTCACACTGCACCCCTGGCACTCACAGCACCCTCACTCACTCACACATACACTGCATCCCGGCACTCACAGCACCATCACTCACACACACACACTGCACCCCTGACACTCACAACACACTTACACTGCACCCCTGACACATATTTATATATTTGAAGTCTACGTGTATATTTATGAAATTATTTATGTAATTATGTATATGGACATATGTATATTTCTGTATTATTTTTATTTATTTATTTATTTATATATACATATATAAATATATTATTTCATTCTAAATGTATTTTGATATAAATATATATTTATTAATATCAATATACAGTTAGAATAAAATTACATATATACACACTTTTTTAATTTGTTTTTATTATTTTTACATTTTTTTATTTATTTGTAATTATTATTTTTTATAATATATACACACAATATATATAGTATATATATATATATATATATATATATATATATATATATACACTGTATATATAAATATATATATACACACACACACACACACACATGTGTGTAATTTTTACTCTACTTGTATTTTTATATTAATATATGTACGGTATATATTAATAAAAAAAATACACTTACTATGATGTTATAGATATATATATGTATATATATACAATATATGTTTATGTATATATATATATATATATATATATATATATATATATATATAAATAAATCCAAATGAACCGAGAGCACTCCAGGGTCTTTGTATAGTATAAAATGTAACTTTTAATTCATCAAAAAATAAAAAATAACATCAACGTTTCGGCTTGCTCTCCGTTCATTTGGATTTCTACTAACTTTGCTGGATTAGCACTGGGCAATATCTACAGTTTACCAGGAGTGCAAGCATATTGGACTTTTTTTTATATATACATCTTTTTTTTTTTCTAAATGTATTAACTTTATTTATTTATTTATATATTTATTTTAACTTTTTTCACCAGCAGGGGGACTGCCACTATGGACACCTATTGCGGCCATGTGACCAGCCATGTGACTGCTCTTTTCAAGGCCTATTGTGGCCATGTGGGCTGTCAGACAGTCCCCCCACAGAAGAAGACCGATCACCGGCGGGGGAACAGCAGCGATCGGGTAACTATATATGGAGAGAGAGGGAGGGAAAGGGTTAATTAATTTTATATATATATATATATATTTATTTATTTTTTCTTCATTGAGTGCCTCGACCCTTCGATGGCTGCCTGATGGCTTCCGTTGTTCTGCCTCACTGCCGGGTTAGAGTGTCTGGAAGTGATCACTATCCGTCCGGGGGGCCTAGATAGTCTCATGTTAGGCCGAGTGTCTCTAGCAGGGTATCCTCTTCAGGCAGCTCATGTACCGGGTAGGTGAAACCTCCGTGGGTGACTAGGAGCGTTTAAAGGGAAAAGCGAAAAATATACTTTTTACACAATTTTTTTAACTCCAAAATTATACATGCAATCACAATAAATTTTACACAGTAAATTTTCAGAACCAGCATGCTTAGGGGACAAACATATAAAAAAAATCATGCGAATTGGGCCAGTGGTTCAGGAGATAGCTGGAAGTCCCATTTGACCGACCGCACGCACGCACATTTTCATGCCCAAAACAGTTCCAGAGATTTGGGCTGTGCGGCCGGTCCATTCACCATAGTTCAAATACTGTTCAAATGCACGAACGGGGCTGTTCGTGCAAATAGGCACTGTTAATGGGGCTGTCACATCCTGTACTGTTCTGCTGAGATGTCTGGCCTTGGCTTCTGGTATCCAGTACTCTTTTTACAATTCTTGTTTCGTTTTTCTTGGTTTTTCTGGTTTTCTATTCCATGTCTGGATTTCTTTATGCTGGGTTTTCTGGGTTCTTTCCTGTATTCTGTCCCTGGAATTCCCAGTCTCCAGGATTCATTTAAATGTTTGTTTTATGTTGCCACACCCGTTCCTTTTCCATGATTCCTTTTGTTTCAGTCTGGACCTGCAGCAGTGGTTTCAAGTACTCTGCCCTTTCTTGCAGGTAAGTGCAATATGTGTTTTATTATGGTTCTTGTAGCGAGCATTAGGCAGAGTAGGACCTGCCGAATATGGGGTACATTGACGTTGTGGCAGGCTTATGCAATGTATGATCATATAATGTAACTAAATCCCCATAGTTTTCATATATAGTACTTAGTTTTGTCTCCTCTTGTTTTGCCTATTATTATCTTGTCTTGTTTAATTTTGTATTCCCAGTTCATGTGCAGTCCTGTCCTGTCCATGTTATGTTAATGTTTCATATATGTATTGTGTACATGTTCTAGGTTTAGCTTCCTATCCTATTCTGGTTCTGGGTTCTACTAGTTCTGTCTTTTTTTCATGTTTGGTGTCTATTCTTGTCTTGCCTTGTTTCTGTACTGGATACATGATTGCTGCAGAGCCTCCCTATTCAGCTCCTGGGAGGTCTGCTTATTTCCAAGCTCCTGGTTCCTGCTGCAGAGCCTCCTTATCCAGTTCCTGGGAGGTCTGCATATCTTCTAGCTATTGGGATCTGCAGTAGCTACATCAGGGACCTGGTATATGGCCGCGCAAGCCCTGGTGCTCAACACCAGGGGCGTGTGGTCACCCTGCACCAGGCACTGATTAATCCACTTCCACACTGAAGACTCCCAACATCTCATCATCAGGCACTCAGGGGTCCCGGTCACCGGACCGCCACCCGTGACAGGGGCGTTCGTATTGTTGAACACCGTTCGACTCCATTCGAAGTGTTGAAGTTCCAGAGAAAGTAGAAGTTCAGCGGTGTTCGTGCCATCGCGTATCCGATTTGAGTTCCATGAACTCGACGACCAAACACCGGTGAATGCATTCGGCTGAATTAAAATAACTGCCGCCATGTGTTCGTATGTTGAATGGCGGCCACTTCGACTACTTCGGCACTTCGGCTGTATCCGAAGGGCCAGTTCAAAAGTGCAGATCCTTTCCCATAGGATTTAAAGGCCAGACCCTGTTTTAGAATCCAATCTGCACAAATGGAGTTTTTAAAAGGCAATACACCCCAGGGGCCATAGTCACAAGGCAAAAGGCTAGCCATTAGTCCTCTCCAAGCACAAGTGGCGAAGGGCACTTCGCCACAGAGGCGTTCCCCAGACTTCTGAAGTTTCCCATTGGCTAATTTATTTAAGGTAGAGGGCCGAACCCTCCTATATAACAGAATCTAATCCTGGACACATTTGCTCTTGACAAAGGCAGGATTTACTGCCCAAACGCGCGCCGAGCTACTTTGTGTGCTGATGCACTTATTCTTTTATAGCTTGAGCCATTTCTCTGGATATCCTCCTAGCTATGGAGAGTTATTAGCAGGGCCTCCATTCAACTAGATGCACGTCTACTCCCACTGCTCTATCTGAGGGGTCTTATTCATAGACACTGGCTATTACCTATCTATGACTATATTTTCACCTACTGTCCTACACAGGCTACATGTTCTGTATGCTGCCTGCTGTGTAACTGATATCCTGAGCACCTCGGGCATTTTGCCCTTTTAAGGCTATGCTATATTGTTTTGTGTATGCAGCACACTTAGGTTTATATAGGGATTTTTTTATACCCTTTATACGTGTTGATTTTTACAACGAGACACTTTCTCCTGCTCTCCTTTTTTTACTTTACTCTATCGTATTTTAACTTTAGAATCTTGTTTAAATAAAGTTTATTATTACCTTTTGTTGTTTTGCCATTACCTTTCAATGATTCTACTTAGGAGGTAATTTCACTAAGGAGGGTTTCTACCTTTGTTAGACAGATTCCTTTACCTTATTTGTATCTTTTTTTTTTCTAACATGTAATTTGCATTACATTGAGTTTACCCATGAGTGGACATGTTGAGTATATTGTAAACCAAAAGTGTCAAGTAAACAAACAGAACTGGTAGGTCTGATGAAGTGGCTATCCCTAACTTTGTATAGCAGATTTCAGATCAGATACCAATCTTAGACAAGCAAATACTGCCATGGCTCGCTAGCTTCATTAAAATCCCAACCTGTTCATTGTTATTATCATAAGCATGTCTTTAGAAGAGATACAGTTGCCTAGGCAATAGAGATGTTATAAATAAGCCAGTAAAAGTATCTCTAGTACTTGTCCAAAACTGCCTTTTGCCATTCTGAGTTTAATAAAACTACTACGTTAGAGCTGGAAATATTGTTTAACTTTGTTATTATCCCAACTGCACTCAAAGCAAAAGCTTCCATTCCTTGCAATATCAAATCTGCCTTCGTTTTTCCGAGGTCAGTAAAATAGGACTCATTAAGTTGGAGATTATATTTAAAATGTACAGTTTTCACTTAATTTTTTTTATCAGTAAATACTATTTATACACTGCCGTCCTATGATTTATGTTGACTAAACTCGCAGAGATTCACACTTATATACTGTTTCCAGTCTAAACTTGATCTCAAGCTACATAATGCCAGACTTAACACCTTAAGGACACAGCTTCAGATCATGACGGAATATTTCTGTCATGTGTTCTTAAGGAATCCATTGTACAACATGTTGTCTACGTCCTAATGTACTGCAAGAGCAATCAAATAAGATCTTAGTTTCTTAGTTTATGTAAGGCCGTTTGTATCCTTTGTTTACATGTAAAAATCAGATTAATTCTGCAGCATTTAACTCTTTGGCTATCACTTATGTGTCCAAAGTATTCCTTTTCGATGTATAGAACACATCTCTGACACTCAGATATTTTACTTTCACTTAGTTTATATCACCTTTTACAGAAATAAGCTACGTTAAATGTACTGGAACATTTTACTACATGCAAGGATGCTCACATTATATAGTGTTTTTTTTCTGTATATACGTATATATATATATATATATATATATATATATATATATATATATATAGTAACCAAAAGATGATAGCTGCACTCCACGGTCTTCTTATGTTAAAATAAATTGCTTTATTAGATATGCATTAAAAGAGATCGACGTTTCAGCCCCATATTGGGCTTTCCTCAGGATCAGAAAAAAACATATACACGTTTTATTGTAAAAAACATATTTCTGAAAAAAAAAGTCATGTTTGGAACGATTAACTGGGAGAACGGTGTTTATTAGCCACAAGCATTCTGGCTATTGCAGCATATGACTCCCCTCTAGTGGTTAGTTTTTAACATAGCATTCTACAATATTTTCACTGTAAAATAACAGATGAGATTAGTATTGTGTAATACCTTTTTTATTGGACTAACAGGATTTTGGGATGACAAGCATTCAGGAGAACCTCTCATGGGATTTTACCCAGCCTGACCTTTCAATCAAGAACCTAAAAAAAAGTTCTCAAAAAAAGATTTTAGAAAAAACCCTTCCGCCCACCCCCAAAAAAACAACAAATTTTGAAGCCAGAATGATTCATTTCTTTTTAACAGCAAGAATAGAGGACTAAAGGTTGATTAGGGTTTCCTGTCCTACTACATAATGTTATAGGACAATCCTCCATCATTATTTTACTTTTCTATCATATGTATCCACATATTCAAATGTATGTAGGCGTATATGTGTTTGTGTGCATTTCTATATGTGTAGTCCCCAGGGCCGGCCTTAGGCATTTAGACGCCCTGTGCGAAAAATCTTCACAGCGCCCCCCCCCCCCGTCATCCATGTATGCTGTTATGTTTGTGTTGTCTGTGTATGTAATAGTACGTGTGATGACTGTGTGTGATATGTATGCTATGTGTGATATTTGTAATGGGTATATTAACAGTGTGTGATATGCGTGTATTGGTTGTATGTGACACACACACACACACACACACAGAGTCAGACGGCCATACACACACAGGAAGACATCCACACACACACAAGCAGACAGTCATACACACACACACACACACACACACACACAGGCAGACAGTCACACACACAGGCAGACAGTCACACACACACACACAGACACACACAGGCAGACAGTCAGTCATACACACAGACACACACAGACAGTAATACACACAGACACACACAGAGGCAGACAGTAATACACACAGACACACACACAGTCATACACACAGAGGCAGGCAGTCATACACACACACACACGCAGACAGTCATACACACAGACACACACAGGCAGACAGTCAGTCATACACACAGACACACACAGACAGTAATACACACAGACACACACAGAGGCAGACAGTAATACACACAGACACACACACAGTCATACACACAGAGGCAGACAGTCATACACACACACACACACACGCAGACAGATACACACACAGACACACACAGGCAGACAGTCATACACACAGACACACAGAGGCAGACAGTCATACACACAGAGGCAGTCATACACAGTCACACACACAGAGGCAGACAGTAATACACACAGACAAACACACAGAGGCAGACAGTAATACACACAGACACACAGTGGCAGACAGTCATATACACACACCCACACACGCAGACCGTCATACACACACACACACACAGACACACACAGGCAGATAGTCATACACACAGAGGCAGACAGTCATACACACAGACACACACACAGAGGCAGACAGTAATACACACAGACACAGTGGCAGACAGTCATATACACACACACACACACAGTCATACACACACACACACAGGCAGGCAGACAGTCATACATACACACACACAGAGACACACACAGGCAGACAGTCATACACAGGCAGACAGTCATACACACACACACACAGACAGTAATACACACAGAGGCAGACAGTCACACACACACACACAGACACACACAGGCAGACAGTCATACACACACAGACAGTAATACACACAGGCAGAGAGTCACACTCACCTGACAATCACACAGTTACCTGTGGAGTTCATTGTTGAGGCAGTGCAGCTCCTGGTGACTGTTTGGTGGGGAAGCAGGGACTCCTTCCTGCTTCCCCTGCAGCCGTTTTCCAGCGCTTTTAGCTCCGCCCCCGCCGCACGGTAAGCTCCGCCCCCGCTGCAAATTAAAAAAAAAAAAAAAAATAATAATTTTTTTTTTTTTTTTTAAATCGGCTGTGCGGCCGCACGGCGCCCCCTGCTCCATGGCGCCCTGTGCGGCCGCACAGCTCGCACACCCCTAAGGCCGGCCCTGGTAGTCCCCAGCTCCTTCATGTGTCTCATTTCAACTCCATCCCCTTCATGCGTTTCATTCCTCCATAGCCCCCCCATCTTCTCATTTCCCCCAGCCCCCCTTGTGTGTCATTCTGAGCCCCCCAGACTCTCCATGTGTGTCGTTCCCAACTCCCCCACCCTTCCGTGTGTCATTCCCAACCCTCCTAGCATCTCCATGTTTGTCACACACAACACCCCCAGCCCCTCCATTGGTGTCATCCCCAATCCATCCCCCTCCTGTACCGGCTTACTGCCCGTCACGGTTCCCGGTGTGACAGGAAGTGCTTCCTCAGTGAGCGCTTACTGTCAGACCACTCAACTATGCTACACACAGGGCAGGAAGGGGAGCAGCACAGCACAGCTCTACCCTCCTTCCGACAATCATGGTCCCCGGGCCAGTGTGGCTGTGCATCAGCCCAGAAAGTATGCAGATGGCCCACGGTCGCAAGGGCTGCAACTGGGGCCTGTATTGATTGGCCCGGTCGCAGCAGCGACCTCTGCAGCTGTGTTGCGAACACCACTACTGACCCAAAAGTGCAAGAAAAGATGGTTCCAATATGCTCAAAATCATATAAATAAGCCACAGAAATTGGGATTCTGTTCTGTGGAGCAATGAAACAAAGCTGGAACTGTTCAGCCCAATGGGTCAGTGGTATGTCTGGAGGGAGAAGAATTAAGCTGGGTGTCATTGGACCTTCCAACAAGACAATGATTCCAAGCATGTCTCAAACTTTACCAAGGCTTGGTTGCAGAAGAAGTCCTGAAAATTCTACAGTGATCATCACAGTCACCTGACTTGAACCACATAGAAAATCTCTGAGATTTGAAGAAGGATGTTGCAGCACGCAAACCCAGAAATATTACTGAACTGGAGGTCATTCTCATGCTCAATGAGCTAAGATTCTTAGGAACACTTTCAGAAGTTGGTATCAGGTTATGCATCTCTTTTGCAGCAGGTCATTACAGCAAAAAGGTGCTAAAGATGCTTGCCATGAAGGGGTTGAATAATTTGGAGATTATTTTTATTTGACGTCATTATAAAATGCATTTTCAGTGGAATTTGGGGAAACTACTTGAAGCATTCATTAAGTTTAGCTATTTCAATTGCTTCTGTTTGATTTGTTCATTGCAAACAAGTGGAAATCTATAAATGTTTACAATAAACCTGATTTTCAATGGTGGGTTGAATAATTTTGATTACAACTGTATAAATGCATATTTGTATATATTTGTATATGTGTCTTGTATGTATATGATGTGTGTGTTTGTGTACACATATATATTTATGCATATGTGTGCACATGTGTGCACATTTGTACATGTGTAGGTATATGTATTGGTGTTTGTGTATGGATATGTGTATAAGTGTGCATGCATGTATAGTTGTGCATTTGAGTATTTTATATTGTGATCCTTGTCAGCAGGTATCACGGTCCTCTAGGGTAAACAACAGGCACAGTCCTTTTAATTGCATATAATCCAGACACTTTATTTGTAAATCCACACAGGAGACAGCAGTAAATGAAAACATAAATATAACACAAATCCCTATAAACAAAAACCTAGCTCATCTGAGCACTAACTAACATTAGGTTCCCGATGTCTCAGGGGTTAAACTAGAACAAAATTATTGGTTTCACCAACCTAGTGTCTTTGTCCGCTCTCAGCACTCCGGTGCTCCAAGCCAGCCTTGACTGCTTTCCTTTTGCACTCCCAGTGCTCCAAGCCAGCCTTGACTGCTTTCCTTTCTGCACTCCCAGTGCTCAGTCTCCTTGACTCTCTCACTGGAGAGAACAGCCTCTCTCCTTCCTGCTTCCAGGGAGGAAGCCAGCAATCCCCCTTTACCTGCCTAGCAGGGAGGTGTTTATTCCCACTGCTACAGCTGATTATCTGCAGCTGAGCAGTGGGTTGGAGACAGTTCCAAAAAACTCTGGCCTAGACCTTAATTTTCCCAGCTGTGTATAAACGGAGGAGTGGAGCATTGGCCCACCCTGCTCTCCAAATGCTCCACCCCAGGGGCCCATAACTAAACAATGGTTTGTGTTGCCTACAACACAAACTACACATACTCCCCCTGGGGTTAAATGTTATAGGCCTATCTGCCTTCACTTTATCACAATATGTACGTGTATATGTGCATATGAATATGTGTGTGTACATTATATGGATAGGTTGGGTTCTTGGATATGAGTTCTTGCATTCTTAATCTGTATAATTTTTTTTATTCTATCCCCTCCAAGAACCATGTCCTGCATTGTTTGTTTGTTTGATTGTTTGTTTTTCTCCCCCCTCTTTACATCACTGTAATAATAAGACTACAATCTCTACGCTAAAATATTTGTACTGCATAGAATGAAAACCACATTCCAAGTGTAAATCTCGTAAAGAAACAAATTAGTCATACTATTATAATTTAAGTTTGCAAAGCGCTAACATCTCTTTCAGCCACACATCATTAAAAAAGAAAATTTGGAGACAAGAGACAAGTAATGTTACATTAAAACATTATGGCCTTTGTAGTGTTGTAAACATATCTGGATTTTATTCTTGCATATGCTATTTGGTCTATTAACTAAACATTGAGTTTTATTCAGATGAACAAAGTTCAGTGAAAATGGCTCAATTACGTCCACATTGGTAATTCTCATATTTACTAAATCCAATTTTGGTCAGAATTCTTTTAAATCAACCAAATATGCACTATTAGGCCATTTGCATTCAGTGTCAGCATTAGAATCCTATGTAAACTACAGTATTTAAACATTTTCAATAGACCAATTTGAAAGAAACTTGAGACTGAATGCATCCAGTAGTATGCATGTTTGCAGATTACTTTTTGCAATCGAATAATAATTATCAGGACTATTTGACTACTGACAGTCCTTGCCTCTGGCAGGCAAATAGTTCAAATCCACCAGCTATTTTTCACACTAACTACGAATATGTTTGATACTAAAAAGAAGTAAAATACAAATAAGCATAATTTAAATCAACAGACAAAAATAGACACTCGGTTTAACCCCTTAAGGACACATGACATGTGTGACATGTCATGATTCCCTTTTATTCCAGAAGTTTGGTCCTTAACGGGTTAAACTGCCACTCAGATGAGGGTGAGCAAAATGTGTCTTTTGAGGGTGGCAAAACAAATGTTTTCACACAATTATTTTTTTTTTTTTTATAAATTCTTTATTTATGAAGAGTTCAGATTTTTTTTTGGGGGGGGTAGGGGTACAGAAGAGAAAAAGGAGGGGGTTGACAATAACGGTTTGTTTCATACATTATTTGCAGTGGTTGTTCTTGTTGTTCGAAATACAATACAACTGTTTATAGAGTTAGTTTTTGGGCGTTTGTTCATTGGCCCAGTGTTACAGATGTGTTTCGTATCGTCTTTTCCTTGTCTAATGGTTGGGGTGGGGTACAAAAAGAAAAGAAGGGGGGGGGATTGGATATCCTAATATTTTGTCCTTTTGTCTTTGCTCTGATGTCGTATCCTCTTACTGATTTGTGGGTCGGGTTTGTCTGGCATCTGGTGTGTGTGTGAGTTTGTGGGGGATTAGCTTAGGTAATTAGGTTGTAGCACTTCTCTGTAGTGTATGGGGGTTTTGGAGGGTTTGGGTTGGGGGGTGTGAGTCTGATGTTTGTTTGTCACTGCGTCTGTGGTGGGTTTGTGTAGCCTTTTGGAAGGTTGTGCGTGTAATCGTATGTGGTGACGGTTGATCGTGTGTGTGGGTGTTGGTTCTTGTTGGAGTTTCGTTTCGAGGTGTTTTGAGGTGTCATTGTGTGTCCTGTGGGATGGGTCTTTTTGTGCAGATCTCCCCTGGTTAGTGGGAGGGTGTTTGTTGTGTAGTGGTCCTCCTCGTGAGTTCACTTTCTCTCCCTTTCTTGTGTGTGGGCTCGGGGTGAGTGCGCCCTTGGTTATTGTCTTTGCGGTTTCGGGTGTAGGTCTTTATCAATTAAGCACTCTCCGTAGGGGGGGTTTGTGGGCTTTGTGAGTGGTGGGTTAGGTTGTGTTTTGAAGGTGGTGTTGTGGGGGGGTCCTTGTCTGGTGGTGGGTGCGTGTGTTTTGCCAACGGGTGGGGATTGTTCCCTTCTTATTTCTTATGGCAGGGTTGGGAATTCATAGAACCAGGGGTCCCAGATCTTGTTGTGGTGTTTTGTAGTGTCATGGATTAAAGCGGACATTTCGTCCATTTTTATAGTGTCTTTGATTTTCCGCTTAATTGTGTCCATTGTTGGGGTATCCGGGCTACCCCATTTTTCTGCGATTGCTCTTCTAGTGGCCAGAGCTATTTTGGCGATGAGTTTGTTTTGGGCCCGTGGTGTGTCTGCCAAGGGTTTGGACAGGAGCCATATCCATGGGTCCAGCGGGATGTTAGTGTGTAAGATCTGTGAAACCATAGTAGCAATTTGGTGCCATAGTTGTGCTGTGTGGGGGCATTCCCACCACATGTGAAGGTACGTTCCCTTCTGTCCGCAGCCCTTCCAGCATGAGTCGTTGTCTGACCTGCCCATCTGCTTGAGTCTTAAGGGGGTGAGGTACCACCTCATGAGGGTCTTGTAAGCCTGCTCTTTATGGTTAACGCAAATTGAGATGGTAGCTATAGCTTCCCAAATGTCGGCCCAGTCTGATGGGTCTTCTGCCGGGCCTATGTCCCTCTCCCAAGCCGACACGTATGTGAGTGCTCCGTCTTTGGTGTGTTGTATTATGTGTGAGTATATCTCTGAGATTTGGCCTTTACGTGCTGGGGTTTGTAGGCATTGTTTTTCAAAGAGTGTCTGCTTTCTGGTCCCTCCCTGAGTTATTGTCGGGGTTTCTAGAAAGCTTTTTATTTGTATGTGGCGAAACATGTCGAAGGTGCGAAAAGGAGTGTTTTGTGGAAGTTCTGCGAATGGGATCGGGCGGCCGTCTTTGTAAAAGTGTTGTAGTCTTGTAAGGTCATTATCTTCGAAGCGGGTAAAGTCTTTGGGCGTCATGCCCGGTGGGAATTGAGTGTTCCGGAGTATGGGGGTTAGCGGGGAAATTTGGGTTGTCAGGCCATGTTTGTGTACGATTTTATCCCATACCTTAATAGTATTTAGGATTGCGGGTGATGTTTGAGGGAGGGGGGGTCTCGCTGGTTTGGGCAGCCATATATACATGGAGGGGAAATCCCTGCCAAAGATATTGTGTTCCAGGTCGACCCATCTCTTTGCCCCTGGTGGAACGTGCCAGTTCTGTGCTTGTGCCAGCTGTGCAGCCTGATAATAATGAGCGAGGTGCGGGAGGCCCAGACCTCCTTGTTTGTTGGGTACATATAGGGTCTGTCTTTTTATTCTAGCGCGTCTGTTGGCCCATATAAATTTATCGATCTTTGACTGCAGCTGTTTGAAGTCTGTGGGGCGTATTGGGATTGGAAGAGTTTGGAATAGGTATAAAAGTCGCGGTAGGGCGTTCATCTTGACAGACGCCAACCGTCCTAGCCAGGATATCGGCATGTCTTGCCATCTATCTATGTCGCGGGTGATGTTTTGGATTGTAGGTGTGTAGTTCAGGTCATAGCAAAGGGAAAGATCTGCCGGGATGGTTATACCCAGGTATTTAATGTGATCGAGAGTAAGGTCGAATGGATATATGTTGTGTATAGCTGTTTTAGTGGTGGGGTCTATGTGTATTGGTAGTACCTCCGTTTTGTTAATGTTGAGTTTATATCCCGAGACCTTGGCGTAGGCATGCAGGGCGTCTAAGAGTGGTGGTAGGGATGTGACTGGTTCTGTAATTGTTAGGAGCAGGTCGTCTGCGTACGCCGCCGTTTTGTATTCTTCCCCACGTATTGTCATTCCTTTTATATCCCTATGAAGTCTGAGGATTTGTAGGAGTGGTTCTAGGGACAAAGCAAAAAGCACTGGGGAAAGTGGGCATCCCTGGCGAGTACCGTTATGGATTGTGAAGGTTGGAGGGCGCGTGAGTGGGAGGAGGAGGTGTGCTTGTGGTGAGGCATAAAGCACGTGCAGGGCATTCATGAATTTTTGTGGGAGTCCAAATTTTTCTAGTGTGGCGAATAGGAAGGGCCATAGGAGCCTATCAAATGCCTTTTCGGCGTCTAGTGATAGGAAGAGGGCTGGGGTGTGTGTCTTGTGGGCTGACCAGATGAGGTTGTATGTCCGTCTCGTGTTGTCGCTTGCCTGTCTTGTCGGTATGAAGCCCACTTGGTCTGGGTTTATTAGTGTGGTTAGGTTGGGGCTTAGGCGGTCTGCTAGGATTTTGGTGAATATTTTAATATCCACATTTAGGAGTGAGATTGGTCGGTAATGTCCAGGGTCGAGATTAGTTTTGTTGGGCTTAGGTAGGAGGCATATATTCGCCTGTAGCATTTCATTCGGCAGTTGGTCTCCCTGTAGTATGGTGTTATATAATGTGCACAGGTGTGGTATCAGATTGGGTGCGAATGTCTTGTAATATAGCCCAGTGAACCCATCTGGACCTGGGCTTTTGTTGGGCTTTAGCTCTTTTATCGTTCTTGCGAGTTCTTCTGGTGTTATGGGGTTGGCTAGGGTCTGTGCCGCTTCTGTGGCTAGGGAGGGTAGTGGTATTTGGGCTAGGTATTGGTCTATTAGTGTTTTGGTCAGCGTTGGGTGGTGTCGTGTTTCAGGGGTGTGGTCATATAGGGTTCTGAAGTATTCTTGAAAGACTCTGGCGATTCTGTCTGGGTCCTCTGTGGTGTCCCCACTTGGGGTTGTTATTTTATGTATTTGTTTGTGTTCGTTTCTTTTTTTGAGTCTGCGGGCGAGTAGTGTGTCGGCTTTGTTAGCTTTGTCGTAGTATAATTGTTTTGTCCAGAGTATCGCTTTGGCCGAGTCTTTCACCATGTGTTCTTTTATCTCTGTCTGGCATTTTTTAATTTGTTCGTTGAGTTCTTGTGTTGGGTCTATTTTGTGTTTGGCCTCCAGGGTTCGTAGGGTCTGTAATGTTTGTTCGAGATGGGCTACCTGCTTTTTTTTGTGTATTGTTGCTTGGTTAATTAAGGCTCCTCTGATTACGGCTTTGTGTGCCGCCCATAGATTACCTTCGGAGCTTGCTGTGCCTTTGTTGATTTGGAAGTATTCCGTTATGGCTTTGTCAATTGTTTGTCTGATTTGTGGATTGTGTAGGAGGAGTGGGTTTAGGCGCCACGTCCAGGGTCTCGCCGTTCCGGGCAGGTTGAGCGTTAGTGTTATGTCTGCATGATCAGACCATGTGATGGGGCCTATTGCTGTGTTTTTGATCATGGGTGCTAGTGATGGTGACGCGAGAAAGAGGTCTATGTGGGAGTGTGATTGGTGTGGGTGCGAAAAAAAGGTGTAGTCTAGAGCTGTGGGGTGTTGAGCTCTCCATGTGTCTATGAGGCGTGTGCGTGAGAGTAGTTTATCTGCGCTCGCTGTTGGTGGTCTATTTTGTCTGCAGGTTTGTGAGCGGCGTCGGTCTACCTTTGGTGATGGGGTAGCGTTGAAGTCGCCACCGATTATGGAGTGGTGAGAGGGAAAGAGGGCTAGGTGAGCCTGTATTGTGTGCCAGAATGCGTTGGTTGGGGCGTTTGGCCCGTATAGGGTGGTGAACGCATAGGATTGTGTGCCTATCTTCCCTGCAACTGTGAGGTATCGGCCTTGAGGGTCCGCTACAGTCTTCTGTATAGAGAGGGGGCAGGATTTTCTTAGCACTATGGCTACCCCGTTATGTTTCTCTTGCGGAGAGCTGGCAAAGTGGTTAACTTTGTAGTGTCGGCTCAGGAGGGGGAACTGTTTGGCTCGAGTGTAGTGCGTTTCCTGCAGTAGGAGTACGTCGGCTTTGGTTCTATTTGCCCATCTCATAAGTTGGTGTCTCTTAGAGGGGTTGTTCAGACCTTTGCAGTTGACTGATAGGCAGGTCAGAGTGGCTGGCATGCTGGTTGGTGCTGCAATAGACCTTAGCGTGTGTGTTATCTGTCTGCGGGGGGTTGTTTTGGGTTGTGGTGTGTGGGTTGTGGATGGGGGGGGTTGGGGTGGGGTGTGGGTGAGAAGCGCTGTCTTGGGGGAGTGTTTGTGTGGGGTTAGGAAGGTTGAACCAGTGGGGTGGGTGGGGGAAGGTGTTGGGTGGGGCCTGGTCTTACCAGTCAGTTGCCAGGCGTCGAGTGGGCGGTGTGGGTCGGTGTTGTTGGTGGTTGAGTTTTGTGTATGTGGATTTGTTGTTGCCTGTATGTTTTGGTGTGTGCCAAGTGTAGATAGTTGTGTTTGGTTGTTAGAGTTTGTGGGGAGGAAGGTAGTGTGACTGTGTGTCTCTTTCCCCTCTGCCCCGGGCACGAGGTGTCGTCTCAACGGGTGCGGTGTGTTTGTGGCGGGTTGTATGATTATGTGCTATGTTGGTGCCGGGTAGTCTTCCGGGTCGTATGTATGGTAGAGTTCTGGAGTTATGCTTTTTGTGTGTGTGTTTTTGTCCTGTCTGGGGTGGGGTCTTTGTTGAGTCGGCGTATGTGTTCTGGGATTTATGTTTATGGTGGTTATAAACGTTTGTCGCTATCCTCATGATGGTGGTACTCTTGTGTGGGTGGTCGTGCTATGGCTGTCGGGTGTGTGTGCAGTCGGGTGCGATTTGGTGTGTTCGTAGTTATGGCCTGTAGGCTTTGCTGACTAACCTGTCTGTGTCTATTTTTCATTGTAAGTCCCAGTTTGCATGCTGGTGTGCTGTCTTCAGGGTGTCAGGTTTTCATGAAGCAATGGTGTAGCACTGGTAACATAACTTTAACAAGAATAAACATAAACATAAACAACATGTCATCGAAACCTTTAAACATCACATATATAGTAGGTTCTTAGTATCCTAGCATCATGTGCTCAGGGTGGGTGTTTAGGTCCTGTGTAGGTTGTGGCGGGGTGGTCAGTCCCTACTGCCCGGTTCCCGGGTTTCCCTTTTTTGTGGGGGTCATCAACCCTTTACAGTTTGGGTGTTTGTCGTGCAGCTGCACTTTAGAAATGCATGTTACCCTTTAGAAATCTAGCAAGTGGGTGCTTCGTGTCAGGTGTCGGGGGTTAACCCCCTGTTGGTTCGTGGGGTTTGTATGCTGCCCTGCGTTTCTCCGGGGTGGTGCCCTTCTCTCCCTGGCCCCCCCTTGCTATAGAGCACCCTGTATTGTCTTACGTATTGGTTTGAGTGTGATCATTATGAGCAGTAGTATAGACCTTGGTGTATAGTGGTCCCACATTGGGGTGTGACAGTATTTCTCTGGTGTGTTGTCCTGCGTTTTGCCGGGGTGGTGTCCACCCTTTTTCGGCACCCCTTGCCTTAAGTGTACCTGGTAGTGGCAACTGTATTGGTTTGATTGCGTCAGTTGCAATTATTGACCTGAGCATTGGTAAATATTAGCCCGGTATTGGGGTATAGCTGTATATTTACTGGTAAGCCATCTAGTGTGTTGTCTGGGTGTTGCCCGCCTCCCTCCGGCATCCCTTGCCTTGAGTATACCCTGTGGTGGCAACCGTATTCATTCATTGGTGTCAGTTGGAGTTCTTAGTATAAACCTTGTTGAACAGTATCCCAGGGTTGGTGTATAGCATTATTGTACCGGCATGTTACCCCTCTTTTAGTCGGGGTGGTACTATCCTCTCCCCGTTACCCCCCCGCCTTAAGTGTACCCTGTGGTGGCAATCTTGCTGGCTCGATTGTGTCAGAAGTGGGCCTGAGCATAAACATAACTATATGTGAACATTAAACCTTAACCCCATATTGGGGTATAACAGCGTGTTATAACATTGATACTACCGGTCTTGGAGTTATTAATGGAGTCCTTTTACCCGGTCCTTGGCGTGGGTGCCTGGGCTCAGGTAGAATTATATGAAGGAGTCCTATGCGCACCAAGCACTGTTGTTCAGGTGTCCTTTTGTGGATGGTCTTGCGAGGCCGATGAGATGTTCTTCTTTGACTGTGTGCGCGCCATGTTTGCGCGGGAATCAGTTCGTCGGTTTCGGCTTTCGTTTGCGGTAATTCGGGTGTCTGTCGTCGGGTATCGTAGTTGTAATCCCAGATGTGTCGCGAAATCCCGCATGTCGGAGACCTGGTGGAGGGAGTAAGTTTGATCCCCTTTTTTTACCGTGATTCGGAAGGGGTGCCCCCACGTGTATCGCCAGCCGGCTTCCAGTAGGGCCGTAGTGAGGGGCTTAAGATCCCGGCGTTTTCTTAGTGTTGAAGGGGCCAAGTCCTGGTAAAATTGGAGCTGTTGTCCCTGGTAAGTTGGTGGGTGATCTCTCGCTGCTTTCATAAGCTGTTCTTTCACCGGGAAATGTAGCAATTTGACGATGATGTCCCTTGGTGTATTTGAGTTAGGGAATGGGGGCCTCAATGCCCTGTGGGCTCTTTCGATGTAGATGTCTGGCCCTGGGGTGTCTGGTAGTAGGGACTGGAATATTGCTGTGATGGTGGGGAGTATGGCCTCCGGCAGGACAGATTCCGCCAGGCCTCTGATGCGTATATTTTGCCTGCGAGATCTGTTATTTAGATCCTCCATTCCATCTTCTAGAAATAGGATTCTGTCTTTCAGCATCCCTATGTCTTTGCTGTGATCTAGCACCTGGGTTTGTGTTTCTTTAAGCGCTCTTTCTGTGTCGCCGGTGCGTGAGGCCAGTGCCTCTATGTCGCCTTTGAGGCCTGCTATTTGTTTTTCAAGAGCTGCTGTGGTGTAGGCTTTGATGTCTGCCGACGTTTCTTTCAGCATTAGCCGCAGGTCCTCTTTGGTGAGGGGTGTCGAGTGGGTGCTCTCGTGTTCGCTCTCTTCAGAGTCTGAACCGGAGTTTCCCTGGCTCTGGGCCCAAGATGGCTGCCTGTCTTCCTTTGCCCGGAACATCGTGGCCACGGATGGTGTCGAATCCTTTTTCTTTTTTGCTCCCCCCATGAAGGTAAGTGTTATCGTTGGTTGTGGATAGTTTGGCACCTGTTTAGCACTTTTGTGGAGGCTGATGGATGCGGATTTCGTGCCCGGGGTGAGAGAGCTGAGGGAACACACGTCCTACTCCATTGACAGTTAGGCTCCGCCCCCTTCACACAATTATTAATTTCTAAATTCTTTATTTTTGTCATATGAGAACAAATGAGCTTGTATACCCACAACAGCACACCAGTAACAGCAGACATTAAAAAAACTTTAGTACTGGCATTGCAAGGAGCTAAACAATATCTAGTACTAATAATAGAGTTGTTGTCAGTATCAATGTCCCAACAGGATACACAATAATGTTAGTACACAAAGCTTTGTCTGAGACACAGCATATGTGAATATTTGAACACCTAAAAGGCTCTCGTTAAAATTAACAGGCCGCAGGCTCCACAAGCATAACATTGCTACCTACTGATAGAGCGCTAGAAAATCTGAATAACATTTAAGCAAGATTTAGTGGTTGTTAGAAGGAGAATAAACTAAAATCAAATGGGGGGTTAACAGGGCACTTGCTTGAAATTAGTACTTTGGAGCACCACCGATTTAGAACGGCCGTCTCTCCATCCGTTGCGCACAAGGCCGCATCCACCACGGTGGGGTAAAGAAGCTCCCAACTAGACTGTAACACTGACACAGCCTGGCAGCTAGGTCAGGGAAGCAAATCCTTATCTCGGCTTTACTTTGGCAAGGCAACTGAGGTCACAAGTGTGATTGTTGATCAGGATTGTAAAGGAGCTTTTTCACGATATAGCTCTCCACCATGACAGTCAGGCCTCACCCCCACTTTCACACTATTTTTATCTGTGTTCCTCTATCACAGATTTGTATCATGTAAATAGGCAATATCCTTTCTATCATTAAGTTTTCTTCAGAGTTCAGACTTTCCCCTTTATACTGGTCTGTATGAATTTTATTTTTATTACAAATGAATGTAAGTGAATGTGTCCCATGATTTCCCAATTCTATATCTATTTATCAAAGACTTTTCTAAAAATGATAATTTAGAGTCTAGTTGTATGGTAAGATTATTAGCAAGATATTATTTACTTTTTTATTTCTTCAACCTTACCTTTGTTTGCATCCATCTCTGATCACCTAAGTTGATGATGACGTAGGCCAAAGCTGGCTGTTTCTGATGCTGATAAGGGTGAAGCAGAAGATTTGAGAAGAGGAAGTATACTTTGTCAAAGAACTAGCACAACTGCGGTTAAATTTTTTTTTTTTACTTAATTCTGTAAGTAAACACTTGGCCGGTTATGACTATTTATAGATTTAATTCTTGTAGGTTTATAGAGGGTCTGGTTACCAAGACAAAATTACAACATAGAACAAAACATGCTCACTATTGAGAGGAGAGAAACCATGACTTACGGGTAATTAACAATTCACAAATATCATAAAACACCTGGGCAGCTGCACAAGTGTATTGCTCAATCCAAGAATGGCACTTATACCTCTGCAGTGAAGGAGTAGAAAATTGGAAAACGTTTTGTTTGACAACTGGTGAAAAGGTGAGTGTTCTCATCAGACCTCAACATAAATGCATAATACTAATTCATTTTTATTTGATAACATTTATGAAGCTGCTATGACATCAGTTGTATGGGTGTCAAACTGAAACATATTTTTTTTAAATGAAAATGACTAGGGAAAGGCGCAAGACGCATATGGTTGCTATGCAGTATAACGCTGGTCCGATGTCTTGTAGTCTGCTGCCCCAACTTCATATCTGATGCTGGATACTTCCACTCTACCTCCCTCTGATAAGAATTGAAATCGTCTTTTGTGCACAAGCTTTCTCATATCTTTTACCATGCTGGAATGAGGCTGGTCACTGATACTTTATACGTGCATTCTGACCTCAGCTTGTTTAGGGACCTGATAAAAAAAAATATTCTAGAATGGAGTGGAAATAAAATAAAAATTTTAGCTATCATATTTAAAAAATACCACAACAACCAAAATCAATCCTTTAAATGTCTAAAGGAAAGATATATACTTTGTTTCCTAACAGGCTGGTCCAGGCTACTTAGTGATCTTGCTAGTCTGTTTCAGCATTTCTGTTTTTTTACCTCTTTATAGTTATTTATGCTAAGTCTGGGCACCTTTATGAACGGTAAAGTGTGTCCCTGTCTTTGTTGTAATGTATTGTTTTTTTGTGAAAGCCAGGCTATTTTTGCAAGTTGGTCATGCTAAGGAGAGTGCTAACAGGCAGATGAAGGGTGCAATTCACAAATGCAACAAAAAGATGCAAACCTGGCATGATCTTTGCAGGAGGATTGCTGGGCATTTCCACAGTAATGCGAAGGCTCTTGAGACAAGAGCAAGGGAAAACAAGTCACAGAATATGACAAGATGTCAACATGTAGTAGAACTCCAGTATAAAAATGCAGGAACGAATTTTGGAACAGCAGGGGGTAATTCATAGTCTATCTTCTAACAACTCCATTGGCATTAATTTTTCACTGAGTCATAGGGATTGGACAATAATAAGGTAGCTATAGGTAGTCCTGAAACCATTTAGGGATGTCACGGAAACTTTAAGCATCAGTAGTGCCAGTTTATGACAAGCCATCCCCCTGTTCACCTGCCTCTTAAGCAGGATAGATGCCTTCCAGGAAAACAATGTTGTTCCTGGTGGTACACTCCACACCAATGCAGCAGCAGAGAACATAAAGATGAAATATCTACTCAAAGTTCATCTTCACAAAAGAGTTGGTAAAGTCCCTGAAATAATGCTAGCTTCCATGTATGGTTCTTGGATTAATAGGAAAGTGGCAGATTTATTAACATGGTCCATATTTTGTGGTTAAAGATTTTTCAGACTGGATAAAACATATTGTCATTAGGCAATACTTGCAGCAGCAGTAGCAGTCTAACCCCAACACAGCATGTTAGCATCTGAAGTTTGGGCTGAGGCTCTTGGCAATTTGGGGGACAAAACTGAATCAGCAAGCAAACAAAAAAAAATAGCAGTGCCTCTAAAATGGACAAAATTGACCTATCTGAACATATGTTATTAACTACTGATAACCCTTTGAGCTACTGGTTGCCCAGCAGTTATTGTCATTGGGATGAGTAGATGGTCAATTGCTCAATTACTTTTTTTTTTTTTTTTATAATTCTTTATTTTTGTTGTGCATGATATAACAATAGGCTTGGTCAGCCACAATAGCAGTCACAAGCAGTAATATAACAAACAGTTGAAACATATCGTGGCAAATGAGTATACAGCACATTTTTAGTTTTGTAAGAGAAAATATTAACAGTGGGTGAGCGTTGCTTGAGATTTACAGAACGTTTGACTATGCCACAATGGAGAGTTAGGAGATGTAAACACAGCTTTTGTACATTAGTGACATGGAGATATCTGTACATTTTTAAAAGTTAAGTTGTAGTTTGTATGCTAAGGTATGCTTTTATGAGCTTTAGTCTTGTGTGTCAGGTTAAAATAAAAGGAATAAAACAAGCTTGGGTCATGTAACTAGTATTTGCTGAACATATGATGGTGTTTTGAAAACGTGGGAAATACCTAAGCGAATCAGCCCCTTCACCATGATGCAGCACATCAGTCAAGCTAGGTTTACCGGTACAGTGTACTTCGGAGCACGATATATCATGCTGGGTGTTCTCGGGTGTGTAGCAAGGCTGGTAGAGACTGTATATGAAGTATCCCAGGTTAGGTTTGTGTGAGTGCGCTCTAATTGTGCATATACAGCACGGCAAAGTAGTGAGCCTAAAAAGCCGCGGTCGCCACCACCTATCCTACGCTGGTATGTAGTGGGTGCATGAGTGCGTGCGTGTCCCACTGAGTTGGTATATGTTTATGCCAGTTATTTGCCTCATGTGTGTGTTTGCAAAGTGACTATTAACCTCCGGCTAAAGACAGATCCTGCGTTGGCTAGCTGCCAACTCGGTGCCCATCCTCAACTAGCATGCATATTTACACCGTTTAACTTGTGGGCATGGGAAATACTCAAGTCTCTAAGACCTAGGTGTCAGAGTTCTCCATGGATGTACTCATGCGCAGGGATGGTAGAGATGTAGTCCAATTTGCAGGTGGTTTTGCCGACTGTCTGCGCTTTTTGGGGTGCAAAGCCCAGATTCAGCCTATGCCCCGGCTCGGTATCAGGCAAAGGGGGTGGTGCATGGACAAGAGGCAGGCGCCAAGCAGTTCCTCCCCATAGCCCCGGGCATTCGTGAAGGCCTGCACCTCTTGGCGTCGTACCTGGTCACTCACGTGGGAGGCCGAGGTCTTCCCCTGCAGGGGCCAGCTTTTGATCCCGGTGGATGGTCGCCGCCTGTGGCGTCGGGTCTGTAGCGATGAAGGCCGGTGCTCTGGGAGTGCGTCGCCGGTGACCTTCAGCCCGGGTGGGCCCATCGCGTGGGGTTGTAGTGTTATCATGGGAAGAGCGCCCAGGAGGGTCCTGCTCATCTCCCGCTCCTTCTCCAGCCACATTTTCTCTGCATCCAGTGCTTTAGGCATCTCTCTGTGGACAGTGAGCTTTTTCCAGAGGTTGTTGCACGCTTTTGCTTTATGTTGTTGCTCATACTGGCTCTGCTCTGTTTCCGTGCCATATTGTACACAGGGCTGTTGGTAGGCAGCCATCTTGTGGTACACCTCCCAGTCCATGATTCTCGGCAGGACGGGTGTTAAATCGTGGCCGTGTGTAGCGGTGGTTGGCCGCGGGGACCGGGATTACCCCCGCCCGTCCAAAGGGGGGGGGGAGCAAAGCGACGGTCGGAGAACTGGGGGAGCGGCCGTCTCGCCCCAGCTCAAGCTTTCCTAGGCCTCAGGCCTCAATCGGGTAACTTTGATGCCAGTCAGTATCCTGAAGGGTATCCCCGTGTTCACCGTCTGCTGGTGAGTATTTTAAGCACCGCTTTGGGGTTGTATCTGCTTGCAGCTCGCAGTTAGCTCCGATATTCCGGCTTAGATGCAGTAGCTCAGACGAGGCATGTCTGATCCGATCGGCGGTCAGGCTCCGCCCCCTGCTCAATTACTTTTTACTTTCATTTTTAACTCAATCCTCTATTTTGAACTTGAAATTACTCCTGCTCCCCATTTTTTATATTACAAGATAGCAATTACAAATAAGCGAGCTATCGCTTTTTTAATATTGTAAAGCGCTACAGAATCTGTTGGCGCTATATAAATGGCAATAATAATACCATGTTTCCTCGAAAATATCTCTCTCTATTATTTAATTTGCTCCTATCTCTGTCTAGTTTACCAGGGAGAGAGGCTGTATAATTAATCTTTACTGCTAGCTTTTCAAGCAGTTTTTTGTTATTCCTACTCTCTACCCGAACTATCATTTTTGTAACAGATTATACCCTTTGATACATTGTTACCTGACCAGGACCCGCAAGCCTCAATATTAAGGGCTTCATGAAGGGTTAATTCTCTGATATATTAGGTTTCATTGTATAAATAAGCTGGACTAAAGAGGACTTTCCTTAAGTATATAACAGAAGATTTAATTATATTAGGGAATGCACTGATATACTTAGAGCCAGATTTAATAAAGCTCATTTAGTATACCTGCAATAGTACTATTTTGACTAGTTATATATTTTTTTTTGTATATAGGAACATACTTACTTTAGGTTTATCATAATTTCTTTACCCTAACTACTTTGTCTCTATCATGACTTGATAGAGGCTCTCTTTTTTGACATCTATTTACCTGCAACTAATTATTATTGTATATTACTTTTTTATTTTCACATCGTTTGAGCTACGTATATCTCCAGGTGATGCAGTGGGTCACACACACACACACACACACACACACACACACACATACATATATATATATATATATATATATATATATAAGTGTGTGTGTGTGTGTGTGTGTGTGTGTGTGTGTTGTGACCACCTGTACCATTTGTCTACTTTATTTCCTTGAAAATAAGACATCCCCCGAATATATAATATAAGCCCTAGCCCAAAAATAAGCCCTAGTCGGCGTTCGCCAATCTATGTTCGGGGGATTTTTCTCGAACATAGATTCGCAGGATTCCATTCGCAAGTAAGCAAATCTATGTTCAGGAAAGTTTCCCCGAACATAGATTCACATGATTCAATTCGCAAGTAAATAGGTTTGCGGGATTCCGTTCGCAAGTAAATTAATCTATGTTCGGGGAAGTTTCCCCAAACATAGGTTTGCAGGATTTCATGCACTATTGAACTGGTCTATGTTTGTGGAAAATGTCCCCGAACGTAGACCTGCTTTCTGGCTGTGGCGGTACTTACCTTAGTTGGTGCCTGAATTGTGTATTCAGCAGTGAGTGTATGAATTTAATCCTTCTGTCTTTGCGTGTATTCAGCAATCTGTGTGTATTCAACAGACTGTATGTGTGTATTCAGCAGTCTGTCTGTGTGTATTAAGTTTTGAGTGTATTCAGCAATTTGACTGTGTGTATGTATTTAGTAGTCTAGGGGTGGGGAGCAGAAACACATAGGGAATGGAGAAGAATACAATGACAAAGAGGGGCTGGGGAAAGGGATAATGACACACAGTGAGGTGCAGGGAAGGGGATAGGAACACACAGATGGGCTGGAGTAGAAGACAATTTCACACAAAGGGGATGGGGCAGGGACAAACAGAGGGGCTGTGGATGGGGCATGGATACAGAGGAACTGGTGAAGGGGACAATGACACACAAAGGGGAAAGTAAGAGTCATACAAGGGGGTGTAAGACACAAAGGGAAAAAATGGAGGATAAAGTAAACTAAGGGTGGTAGATGCACTAAGAGGGGTAAAACATTCAAAAGATGGGATAAGAAACACAAAACAGGGGTTAAGAGACACACACTGAAATTCATTATTTTCTAAGAGACTCTCTAATGGATGCTGAGACAGTCTCTGTTAATGGGCCCCCCTCCAGGGCCCATTATTATTACTGGCATTTAAAGGGTGCAATCTAGTACTGTGGGCACATTCTGGTGCTGTGAGTGTCTCCAAGTACTGTGGCAACTGATGTGCATGCTGCCTAGTGCTGTGGCAGTAGCTTTGTGTGCAGTCATTTTTATTATTATAATTCAGTTATAGTGCCTTGATAGTGTGTATGACTAATGTGGTGCATTGAATAGTGTTAACATTAAAACAGATTAGAAATTGCAACACTCAAATCAGACAATGGCAACTTGATTGTTTTATTAATAATTTGCCTCAGGTTTCTCAAATCTTTTGCATGCCTGCACTTTATGTGATAATGACTATGCCCTTCCCCTTCATGACACTGTCAAAAAGGGGGAGAGCATGAATGTCATTACAATTATGCGCGCCCCCCCTCCCCCATAGAATATTTCCTTCAGGCGCCCTTGTACCTAATCCCCTTTTTCCCTGATGTTCTTCCTTCCCAAATGGTTTTAGAACTAAATTCTGCCATTCTGAAAGAATTTTTTTTTTCTGCCAATGTGTTTCGGAAGAACCAAAAATGTTCACTCTGCACAAGTCTAACCAGTATTGTGCTATTAGAGGTAATATTGTGCTTTGTGAAAAGAGCCATTACTGTCAGATATTTTCTATGCATATGTATTTGGCAGGGTATTGTAACAGGTTAATATTGACATTTATTCATTCAATACACTTTGACGCTCATGAGTATGCACCTGGCCCATTTAATTTTAATATGCAATAATTATTTAAACACACTCTGCACCAGACTAACCAGAGCACCCATGAACTAACATGCTGTAAAAGCTTATATTATTGACTCAAAAGAAAAAAATATAAGTCTACCAATAGGACTAATCCAAACACTCCGTAGACTATACACCTTTATTGACACTCCAGGGGTGTCATTTGGGGCTTAACCCCTATTGCTAAAGTAACAAAAAAGTATCCACACCACTGTGGAGCTAGTCCAGGTGTGTGGGTACTAACTGGAAATCTAATCAAATAATGTAGAGTATTATAAGTAAGAAATATCAATATGTGATCATATTCATCAGCAAAGGGTCAGAAGCAATCAATTTATCTCCACAGCCAAATGGCTTTGCCTCCCTAGCTTGCTATAAATGTCTAAACTGGTTCAGACTCCTGACTTTAATCATATATGTGCGGTCAATGTCTGAAAAGTAAAATTATAAATATCTTAGACTGCAAGCCTGGTCTGAGGAGTAGTGATGTCGCGAACACAAAATTTTCGGTTCGCGAACGGCGAACGGGAACTTCCGCAAACGTTTGCGAACCGGCGAACCGGGTGAACCGCCATTGACTTCAATGGGCAGGCGAATTTTAAAACCCACAGGGACTGTTTCTGGCCACAAAAGTGATGGAAAAGTTGTTTCAAGGGGACTAACACCTTGACTGTGGCATGCCGGAGGGGGATCCATGGCAAAACTCCCATGGAAAATTACACAGTTGATGTTTTTACACAGTCTGGTTTTAATCCATAAAGGGCAGAAATCACCTAACATTCCTAAATCGCAATGGATATGGATTGACACCTGACATATGACATATTGACACCTTGACATATGGATTGACACCTTGACATATGGATTGACACCTGTCCTCAGAGACCCTGATACACACTGACACAGAGCACAATAGGGACTGTTCCCCTTACATAGGGTCACTTGGCAGGTATGGATTGACACCTGTCCTCAAAGATCCTGATACACACTGACACAGAGCAGAATAGAGACTGTTCCCCGTCCTCAGAGACCATGATACACACTGACACAGAGCAGAATAGAGACTGTTCCCCCTACATAGGGTCACTTGGCAGATATGGATTGACACCTGTCCTCAAAGCCCCTGATGCACACTGACACAGAGCAGAATAGAGACTGTTCCCCGTCCTCAGAGACCATGATACACACTGACACAGAGCAGAATAGAGACTATTCCCCCTACATAGGGTCACTTGGCAGATATGGCGTGGTCGTGGCAGGAGGAGGATGACTTTCACCTCTTCCCCTGTTAGATTCCCGTTGTGCTGTGACATCACTCTTATACGCTGTGTAAAGCATACTTTTTAATTTATTTAGCAAATGCTGCATCCTTTCCGACTTGTAATTCAGTAACATTTCCGCCACTGTCTGCTTATCCCGGCTGTCTAGTAGCGTGGACACCCAGCACAGGTCGTTCTCCTTCAGCCTTTTTCTACGAGGGTCCCTCAACAGGCACGACAGCATGAAAGACCCCATTTGCACATGGTTGGATGCCGAGCTACTCATTTCCCGTTGTTCCTCCTCCTCACACAGAGCAGAATAGGGACTGTTCCCCCTACATAGGGTCACTTGGCAAAATGGATTGACACCTGTCCTCAAAGCCCCTGATACACACTGACAAAGAGCAGAATAGAGACTGTTCTCCCTACATAGGGTCACTTGGCAGGTATGGATTAACACCTGTCCTCAAAGCCCCTGATACACACTGACACAGAGCAGAATAGAGACTGTTCCCCGTCCTCAGAGATCATGATACACACTGACACAGAGCAGAATAGAGACTGTTCCCCGTCCTCAGAGACCATGATACACACTGACACAGAGCAGAATAGAGACTGTTCCCCGTCCTCAGAGACCATGATACACACTGACACAGAGCAGAATAGAGACTGTTACCCCTACATAGGGTCGATTGGCAGATATGGTGTGGTTGTGGGAGGAGGAGGATGACTTTCACCTCTTCCCCTGTTAGATTCCCGTTGTGCTGTGACATCACCCTTATACACTGTGTAAAGCATACTATTTAATTTGATCAGCATGGCCACTTGAGTTTTTATAGTTTTCACGCTGCTTGTAGTTTATATATGGTTCACAAAAATCAAACAAATGATGAAGTAAACATGTAAGGATTCAGAATTTTCTTTCAAACCCTTACGCATTGTGTGTACGTATTTTTTGTCTTAAGTTTGTGGCTTTAAAGAGGTTCACGTTGTTTCTATGATGTGCATAACATGTTCTTGTAAATGTTTGTTAAATTTTTCCTGGAATTGTAATTTTGGAATCTGAATAAAGATAGTCAAATCCCTGATACACACTGACACAGAGCAGAATTGGGACTGTTCCCCCTACATAGGGTCACTTAGTGCCTTTATTTTGGTTTGGTTTTTGAAGCCACAGTGCAGCACCAGAGGGCCTAAAAATTAGGCATGTACACATGCCTGAAAAATTTGGTATTGTTGCAGCCGCTGCTGTAGCAGCGGCCAGAAAAATTGATGTTTGTTTCACAGGAAGAAAGTGCCCTAAAACATGGCGGCATAAACCCTAGTTGGTGGCGGATAAGTCACGCAAGTCAACCGGCATTCAGAGCTAAAATACAGCAGCGTGTGGACCATTTTTAGCCCAAGACAGCTCATCTCATCAGGCCTTTTTTAATCGAATGTATCGCCCAGTGTCAGTCCCTTCGGGATCCATCCCTCATTCATCTTAATAAAGGTGAGGTAATCTAGACTTTTTTGACCTAGGTGACTTCTCTTCTCAGTGACAATACCTCCTGCTTCACTGAAGGCCCTTTCTGACAGGACACTTGAAGCGGGGCAGGCCAGAAGTTCTATCGCAAATTGGGATAGCTCAGGCCACAGGTCAAGCCTGCACACCCAGTAGTCAAGGGGTTCATCGCTCCTCAGAGTGTCGATATCTGCAGTTAAGGCGAGGTAGTCTGCTACCTGTCGGTCGAGTCGTTCTCTGAGGGTGGATCCCGAAGGGCTGTGGCGATGCATAGGACTTAAAAAGGTCCGCATGTCCTCCATCAACAACACGTCTTTAAAGCGTCCTGTCCTTGCCGGCGTGGTCGTGGGAGGAGGAGGATGACTTCCACCTCTCCCCCTGTTAGATTCCCGTTGTGCTGTGACATCACCCTTATATGCTGTGTAAAGCATACTTTTTAATTTATTTAGCAAATGCTGCAACCTTTCCAACTTGTTGTAATTCGGTAACATTTCCGCCGCTTTCTGCTTATACCGGGGGTCTAGTAGCATGGACACCCAGTACAGGTCGTTCTCCTTCAGCCTTTTTATACGAGGGTCCCTCAACAGGCACGACAGCATGAAAGACCCCATTTGCACAAGGTTGGATGCCGAGCTACTCATTTCCCGTTCCTCCTCCTCACTGATGTCAATGAAGGTATGTTCTTCCCCCAAGCCACGTACAACACCACGGGTACCAGATAGGTGACAACGAGCACCCTGGGATGCCTGTTGTGGTTGGTCTTCCTCCTCCTCCTCAAAGCCACATTCCTCCTCTGACTCCTCTTCCTCACAATCCTCTTCCAGCGTTGCCGCAGGTCCAGCAAGCGATGCTGATAAGGCTGTTTCTGGTGGTGATGGTGACCACAACTCTTCCTCTTCCTCTTCACGCTCATCTACGGCCTGATCCAGCACTCTTCGCAGGGCACGCTCCAGGAAGAAAACAAATGGTATGATGTCGCTGATGGTGCCATCGGTGCGACTGACTAGGTTTGTCACCTCCTCAAAAGGACGCATGAGCCTACAGGCATTGCGCATGAGCATCCAGTAACGTGGCAAAAAAATTCCCAGCTCCCCAGAGGCTGTCCAAGCACCCTGGTCATACAAATATTCATTAACAGCTTTTTCTTGTTGGAGCAGGCGGTCGAACATTGAATTGAATTCCAACGTGTCGGGCTGTCGCAAATCAAGCGCCTCACTGGCATGTTGTTTCGCCGCTGGATATCGGCAAAGTGAGCCATGGCCGTGTAGGAAGGCCTGAAATGGCCACATACCTTCCTGGCCTGCTTCAGGACATCCTGTAAGCCTGTGTACTTATGCACAAAGCGTTGTACAATCAGATTACACACATGTGCCATGCACGGCACATGTGTCAACTTGCCCAACTTCAATGCCGCTAACAATTTTTTTCCGTTGTCACAAACCACTTTGTCGATATCCAGTTGCTGCGGAGTCGGCCACTTTTCCACCTGTGCGTTCAGGGCGGACAGGAGTGCGTGTCCGGTGTGACTCTCTGCTTTCAAGCAAGTCAAACCCAAGACGGCGTGACACTGCCGTATCCGGGATGTGGAATAGTACCTGGGGAGCTGGGGGGGGTGCCGTTGATGTGGAGCAAGACACAGCAGCAGAAGAGGACTCAGCCGAGGAGGTTATGGAAGAGGATGGAGTAGGAGGAGTAGAGGAGGTGGCAGCAGGACTGCCTGCAATTCGTGGCGGTGTCACCAACTCCTCTGCAGAGCCATGCATTCCATGCTTGGCAGGAGTCAGCAGGTTTACCCAATGCGCAGTGTAGGTGATATACCTGCCCTGACCATGCTTTGCAGACCAGGTATCAGTGGTCAGATGGACCCTTGCCCCAACACTGTGTGCCAGACATGCCATTACTTCCTTTTGCACAATCGAGTACAGGTTGGGGATTGCCTTTTGTGAAAAGAAATTTCGGCCGGGTACCTTCCACTGAGGTGTCCCAATAGCTACACATTTTTTGAACGCCTCAGACTCCATCAGCTTGTATGGTAAAAGCTGGCGGGCTAATAGTTCGGACAAGCCAGCTGTCAGACGCTGGGCAAGGGGGTGACTTTCTGACATTGGCTTCTTACGCTCAAACATGTACTTGACAGACACATGACTGTGGGCAGATGAGCGGGAACTGCTCAAGGCAGGAGATGGAGTGGCGGATGGTTGAGAGGGGGCAAGGAGGACAGCAGTGGTTGACGTGGCTGAAGATGCTGGACCAGGAGGAGGATGGCGGCTTAGAGTAGGCGTGCTGCTTGTACTCATGTGTTGATCCCATAGGCGTTTGTGATGTGAGATCATGTGCCTATGCAAAGCAGTTGTACCTAGGTGGGTGTTGGACTTCCCACGACTCAGTTTCTTTTGGCACAGGTTGCAAATGGCATCGCTGTTGTCAGAGGCAGACACACAAAAAAAATTCCACACTGCTGAGCTCTGCAATGACGGCATTCTGGTGGTGGACACAGCATGTGTTGATTGGCGTGCTGTCGGGCTGACCCTGGGTGCTGATGCATGCTTTCTGACTGTGCCACTAGCTCCTTGCGACGACCTCCCCCTGCTTCCAACTCGTCTCCTCCTCCTCCTCTCTGTCTCTCCATCTGAACTTTTGCCCTGTTCTTCTTCTTGCCGAGCGGGCACCCACGTGACATCCATGGACGCATCGTCATCATCAACCGCTTCACTTGTATCTGACAACTCAGCAAAGGAAGCAGCAGCGGGTACATCATCATCATCATCACACAGTACGTCCATGTGTGTAATGCTGCCTGCCTGAGACATATCCCTGTTATCTACATCCTCTGGCAATAATGGTTGCGCATCACTCATTTCTTCAAATGGATGTGTGAATAACTCCTCTGACATACCAAGTAAAGCGGCTGTGGTGCTAGTTTTGGTGGTGGCGGCAGGCGGGTGAGTGGTATCTTGAGAGGTGCCTGAAGCTAAGCTGGAGGAGGATGGTGCGTCAAGGTTCCGAGCGGAGGCTGTAGAAGATTGGGTGTCCTGTGTTAGCCAGTCAACTATGTCCTCAGAACTTTTCAAGTTCAGGGTACGTGGCCTCTGAAAACTGGACATTATTCTAGGGCCAAAGGTAATCACAGCACCACGACCACGATGGCCCCTGCGGGGTGGCCTGCCTCTGCCTGTCATTTTTTTGGGGATTAGTGGTACTATGTGTGCAAGCTACTGTGAGACCAGATATGAGTGGCAATGTGCAATGGCAGAGGTCTGCAGAGTACACGCTGTAGGCCTGACACACCCGCTTGAAGACAACTAACTGCTATTCAATCTATAACAGTGAAAAAAAAATTATGTTTTTAAATGCACGCTATTGTGGCACCAGAAATAAGTGGCAATGTGCACTGGCAGAGGTTGGCAGAGTACACGCTGTAGGCCTGACACCCGCTTGAAGTAAACTAACTGCTATTCAATCTATAACAGTGAAGAAAGTTTTTTGGTTTTAAATGCACGCTATTGTGACACCAGATATGAGTGGCAATGTGCACTGGCAGAGGTCTGTAGAGCACACGCTGAAGGCCTGAAACACCCGCTTTAAGGACACTGACTGCTATTAGCTTACACTGGAAAACTTTTTTTCTTTGTAAAAGCACGCTACAGAGACACCAGATATGAGTGGCAACTGTCAAAGTACGCTGGCAGGTTTCTGCAGGGCACACGCTGAAGGAAGGCCTGAAACACCCGCTTTAAGGACACTGACTGCTATTAGCTTACACTGGAAAACTTTTTTTCTTTGTAAAAGCACGCTACAGAGACACCAGATATGAGTGGTGGCACTGGGCAAATGGGCACAGTATCCACTGAGCCTGACACAGAAGCTGGCAGACAACTAACTGCTCTTCTTCAATCTATTACAGTGAAAAACAATTTTTGGTTTTAAATGCAAGCTTAAGCTATTGTGACACCAGCAGTGAGTGAGTGGTGGCACTGGGCAAATGGGCACAGTATGCACTGTGAGCCTGACACAGAAGCTGGCAGGCAGGCAACTGCAATTACATTACACAAAAAAAAAAAAGCAGACTGATGTTCTAGCCCTAAAAGGGCTTTTTGGGGTGCTGTCCTTACAGCAGAGATCAGATGAGTCCTTCAGGATTGTAGTGGACACTGAATACCCTAGCCTAGCTATCAATTTCCCTATCTAATCAGCAGCAGCTACACTTTCCCTCCTCTCACTAAGCATGCAGCTTCAGAATTAATCTAAAATGGATGCTAGGAGGGAGGTGGGAGGGTGTGGAAGGGAGGGTCTGCTGCTGATTTGCTGGAATGTGTCTGCTGACCGTGAGGCACAGGGTCAAAGTTTGCTCAATGATGACGAATAGGGGGCGGATCGAACCGCCCACGCTATGTTCGCCAGGAACTATTCGTCGGCGAACAGTTCGGTACATCACTACTGAGGAGAATATGTCCAGCATGGGTAAATTAGGGACCTATGCAGTCTGGAAGCAATCTGTAAGGAGAAATTACTGCCTAATAGGTCAAAATGCTGCAAAGTTATCCGTACAAAAAAGTGGGGTTGAAATAACCTGTTAAGGATTATAAGGTAGACAAGCCACAGATATAGCTGTAAAAGGGAAAAATGTTCACAATATAGATAACCCAATAAATACAAGCTATCCAGTTCGCTGCTATACAATCAAAACCAACAAAATAATAAGCAGTGAGAACTGTGACATCACTGTCAAACGGTCTAACGGACCTATAGTGGCTGTCTGTAATGCCTAAATGAAAAAAACAACAGGTATAAGTGTGTACATTGTCCCACTAATATGAAAAGACCAAAAACGTGAGGAAGAAAAAAAGGACAGGTTAAAACGTGCTCATGTGCAGGACCATACTTAGAATGTTGGTCCCTGCGCATGGTGACAGAGTGCCCTGTGTAGTAAGTGAGAAAGAAAAGAACCCGCCGGGGGTCGCGTAACATAGTTAGCATGAAGGAGTTTCGTTCATTATCGGAATTAACCAGACAAATCGCTCCACTAAGTAAGAACGGCTATGCACCACCACCCACAGAATCGAGAAAGAGCTATCAATCTGTCAATCCTTTCCGTGTCTGGGAGACTCCTCCATGCTAACTAGTTACGCGACCCCCGGCAGTTTTTTTTCTTTTTCGTCTAGAATTTATTTTTTTCGCTAGGATTTTTTATTTTATTTTTAAGTTCGACGGGTATGATGGCTTTTTATTTGGCCTTTTTGGGGGCTGAAAAATTAAGATTTTAGAAAAAAGAAGACGTTGAATGGTAAGTTGAATTTTACTTTACAGGGTAGTAATTTTATTCCCTCCTCACTATTTTTTAAGGTGAGGGGGGTAGGTAGGGGCTTTTTTATTTGGGTGGGGGGTGGGTGACTAGGGGCTTGGGGACCCCTAGTCACCTTTGATGGGGGGGGAGGGATTTTCATTTAGGGCCCCCACCCGCCGCTCAGGGGTGGGGGCCAGTAGGTGTCCCCCCCCTTATTGTTTTTTAAGGACCCCACCCACCGTGCAGGCGTGGGGGCCGGGGGGGAGGACAGTAGGTCCCCCTTATTATTCTTTTATTGGGCCCCCACCCACCACGCAGCGGTGGGGGCCAGGACAGTAGGTCCCCCCCATTATTCTTTTATAGGGCCCCCACCCGCAGCTCAGGGGTGGGGGCCGAGGGGGAGGACAGTAGGTCCCCCCTATTGTAACTTAGGGCCCCCACCCGCCGCGCAGGGGTGGGGGCCAGGGGGAGGACAGTAGGTCCCCCCCATTATTCTTTTATAGGGACCCCACCCGCAGCTCAGGGGTGGGAGCCGGGGGAGAGGACAGTAGGTCCCCCCCATTATTCTTTTATAGGGCCCCCACCTGCAGCTCAGGGGTGGGGGCCAGGGGGGAGGACAATAGCCCCCCCCCCACTCATTATCCTTTAACCCCTTAAGGACCAAACTTCTGGAATAAAAGGGAATCATGACGTGTCTCGCACGTCATGTGTCCTTAAGGGGTTAAAGTAAGGATAGGGTTTTTTTGTTTATTTTTACAGTGAGCAGCCACAGGCTGCTCACTGCTTACTAGACATGCGATATAGCGAGTAGGGGCAGATCATTTACTAATACTAAGTCATTTTTACTTAGTATTAGTAAATGTGGCTGAAAGACCAATTTAGGTCTTTCAGCCTTTTAGTAGATAACTCCCTGATACCGTGGGAATTAAGGAGTTATCTACTAAGCGGCTGCAGGATGCAGCCACAGCAATGTATAGGATCGGAGTTTCATTCATTAGAATGAAATTCCGATCCGAACAAAGTCCCGAATTGCGTTCTAACACGGATGGAGAAACTGTTAGAACGCAATTCGGCAGTTCTGCCGGCGTCCTGTCTAAGAGACAGGAAGCATCGTGGGAACAGGGAGAAAAGCTAAGGATCATGGGAAAATTGCTGTGACCACCGGAAACAAAGCACACTTTGCTCCTCCGCTGGTCACCGCTGGTCACTGCGTAGGAAACCTCCAGAAGAGAAATAGTCCCTACTTTGTCTTATAGAAAACTAGAGCAGATAGGAAGAAAAGAAGAACAGATCCTGAGAGAGGAAGAGAAGAGGAATCTTTTGGGGAAAGGTAAGTTCGGCATGACAGTGCCGCTTTAATAATAAGAGTGAGCCAGGACTTCCCAATCCCCTGACCCACAAATTGCAAGTTTGAGATCCTTGCTCTTTCCTATTCTATCTTGTGTCTTCCATATTTCATATTCTTAATCCAATTTTAGATGGATGTCATTTTACTTTTGTTTGAATTAAATATTATTTTTATGTTTACCTCTAAAGTAAATTATTACGATATACAGTGCAGTCTTACACTGTAGTAATACTATATATAATTAGTATCATTAGAATGAATAAACAATAAAATGTAACATGCATAATTAAGGCCTCTACGTCAAAACATAGTTTTCCTTTGTGATCCTATCTTCAAACAACCTACATGATGCACCTAAACTGTTAAACCTGTTAATTCTCAATTTGATACTACTATTTGGAGGTTGCGGTCCTCTGCCACAGAGTAACAGGTCGTCCTATTTACTCTCCTCTGGAGTGCCATACCATATTGTTTTCCTGATATGTGTGTATGAGTGTATGTTACTAATGAGTGTCGATCATTTGTAGTTAATCAGAATTCTGGGTCACCCAAGTGAAGAACTTGCAACAACGAATTTCATACATTTTTGAGATGCAGACATGCATAAGCATATGAGCATATTATAGTGGAAATTGATACATCTTAGTAGAAAGCTACACTGTGTTTTTTGGGCTCCAGCCAGAACAGTATCAGTAATAGAACTGTGCAACTATAAGGCTTTCTGTTTCAAAATGATTCCAGAATCAATAAGAAGTGAAAAAAAATTCAGCAAGTGGAAGAAAAGGAGACCAGATACAATGCTCAAAATTTGAACTTTCCAGACGTACTCTCAGGGGATATTCTAGGCAATTCATGCTTCTATAAAGGGAAAGATAATCAAATGTTCTCATTCAGAAATCTTTATTTTAAACCGTATTTCAGACTCTGTGCATGACATAATATGTCAGTCAATGCAAATATAACAAAAGAGTAAAATTTAACAAAAGAAATGAGTTACTACAGGTCATTAATTGTAACAATATAGCAGCATCACAGAGCAGTATAACGATATCATGCAGCAAGGCAGGTTCTGTTCCCACACAATTCACAGAAATATATATATATTTATTTTTTTCCAAAAAGAAAAAGATGACTCAAACCAGCAATTTGCATAAAGAACATGCATGCCCCATGGCTCAGGTGATGTACACAAATTTCAGAAAGCCCTTAACTTCCCATTTTGGAAGATCCCTAATTGTATTTTTTATAGAGCTGTATCTCCCTTGAGAAGTAGATGTCCAGTTCGACACAGTCTTCTTTGGAATCGAGCACTGAACACCCGTGATCCTCCCAAGCGTTAGATCCAGAGGTGTGGGCTGGTCACTCTCACCTTTATACCGGCACTGTCCTTCCTTCATGGGTCTGTCATTGATCCCCTGAAAACCTGAATGTTCCTCCTCTCCTCAAAACCAAGGAGCACCCCATTTAAGCATGTTTAGGTGAGTGCAACCATCCCCCCATGTTTCCTATATATATTTGGGAGTCTAGCCAACTCCTTGGTTTTGCACCCCTCCCTGTTACAGGTGCCTCATCTCAGGTCCCTATTTAGCCTTGTACTGCAGAGAGCCTCAGATGGAATTTTTTCCCAAGTAAGTGGTTAATCTCATAAGAGCAGACATTAGACTGTGAGAGTAGGACCTGCCAAAGATGGGGTACATTGACGTTGTGGCAGGCTTATGCAATGTATGATCATATAATGTAACTAAATCCCCATTTTTTTGCCTAGATTAGGTGTTTTTAAAAAAAATAAAACTTTTACAAACTAATAAAATCTGTCAACATTGAAGTTGCTGTTTAGCAGATAGGAGAGTGCACTGGATCTTGTGTATTTATTGTATAATATGGCCCCCAGCAGCACCCCATTTAAGCATGTTTAGGTGAGTGCAACCATCCCCCCATGTTTCCTATATATATTTGGGAGTCTAGCCAACTCCTTGGTTTTGCACCCCTCCCTGTTACAGGTGCCTCATCTCAGGTCCCTATTTAGCCTTGTACTGCAGAGAGCCTCAGATGGAATTTTTTCCCAAGTAAGTGGTTAATCTCATAAGAGCAGACATTAGACTGTGAGAGTAGGACCTGCCAAAGATGGGGTACATTGACGTTGTGGCAGGCTTATGCAATGTATGATCATATAATGTAACTAAATCCCCATTTTTTTGCCTAGATTAGGTGTTTTTAAAATAAAAAAAAAACTTTTACAAACTAATACAATCTGTCAACATTGAAGTTGCTGTTTAGCAGATAGGAGAGTGCACTGGATCTTGTGTATTTATTGTATAATATGGCCCCCAGCAGCACCCCATTTAAGCATGTTTAGGTGAGTGCAACCATCCCCCCATGTTTCCTATATATATTTGGGAGTCTAGCCAACTCCTTGGTTTTGCACCCCTCCCTGTTACAGGTGCCTCATCTCAGGTCCCTATTTAGCCTTGTACTGCAGAGAGCCTCAGATGGAATTTTTTCCCAAGTAAGTGGGTTAATCTCATAAGAGCAGACATTAGACTGTGAGAGTAGGACCTGCCAAAGATGGGGTACATTGACGTTGTGGCAGGCTTATGCAATGTATAATCATATAATGTAACTAAATCCCCATTTTTTTGCCTAGATTAGGTGTTTTTAAAAAAAAAACTTTTACAAACTAATAAAATCTGTCAACATTGAAGTTGCTGTTTAGCAGATAGGAGAGTGCACTGGATCTTGTGTATTTATTGTATAATATGGCCCCCAGCAGCACCCCATTTAAGCATGTTTAGGTGAGTGCAACCATCCCCCCATGTTTCCCACATCTATTTAGTGTTAATTTAGGACGCTAAATCTACTAGGTGCCTCCCTCCATAAAACATGGGAATGAGTATTGTTGGAACTTGGTTTGGGCCCCTGCTTTTTGGGAGGGGGCTCCTGGTCTAGTCTTTTTGGGCAAGGGGGGGGGGGGAGCGGGGTTGGAGCTCAAGCCCTTTGCGGAGAATTCCAGGAAGATGGGAAGGGAATTTTCCCTTTTATAGTTCATAAATGTATTTTTTTTTCTTCTTCTTCTTCTTCTTCTTCTTCTTCTTCTTTTGGGCTCATGGGGATACTTCGTAGTGACACTGTTATTGCAATTGCCATTATTCTCTTACTGGTGGGGGGCACAACTTAGTGAGTACTAAGTATTTAAAAATGAGGATTACATCTTTATTAAATAAATAATACCATATACAATATGTAAGAGAAATTGGAAAACAAAGTGAAGAAGACAGAGTTAATATAAAAACAAATAACTTAAAAAGCAGCTGGCGTGTACTCGAAGAGAAAGGCGCATTTCAGCATTGAAACGCACGTCGAGTAGACACTAGCTGTGTCTCTCTCTCTCTCTCTCTCTAAAAGAAAAATGGCCAGTCCTAACACACACTACTCCTCTATCTATTCTTTCTTCATCCTCCTTTTCTTAACTGTTTAAACCCTTCATGTCCACTATGTCCCCGTTTCTCAATCTGTGGCAATGTTTCATATCTTTTTTTTTATTATTCCTATTTGTCCTACTCCTACTGTACTTTTTGCAACATGGGGGGGCTAGTCTGATGGCAGACACGTTTATAGCAGAAACTATGGGCAGCAGCAGGGTGAGTGGCTGGGGCACAGAAAGACACCTGTACATTTCTGGAGTCTCTGTTCTCCCTCAGGCAGAGTAACTCCCTGCCTGAGAGTAATGAGACTGAGACTCCAGAACTGTCTCTATAAAGCTAAACAAAAGCCCCAAATCAACACACAAGCCCACAGCACCTAACAGACCAGCACCACTCCAGATCAGATTACTAATATTAATTAAATGGGACAAAATTTGAGCAGACATTAGGTGTCTTACAAGGTTTGGGTAACGTGATTATCTGTGCCCACAAAGCCTCCCCTGGCATTCCACCTGTTTTCCAATAATGATTGAATAGATGAGTTAAATAAGGAGTAAGAATGCAAGAGAAAGACTTATAGTACATTATGGTAAACCCATCAGGCTCCTGTGCTTTGCCTTGTTAGATCATATTAATGCTGTCTATAATTTCATTTAAAGGTGATGGGAGAATTTAAATTATCCAATTTATCCATAGGTATCTGTTTTAAAGAGACCGTGTCCAGAAAAGAGTGCTGTATCGGGTTGTATCGAAGTGGGATCAGAGACCAAATTGTACAATTTTTTGTAGTACACCGCAAACATATTGCTTATCATAACCAGATGAGTTACTTTAATGCCATTCTCATCCTGTAAATGCTCAATTCTGGATTGGGAAGTAGCGTAGTTTAGAGGCTAACAACTATTCACATTAGCATAAAAAACCTGTTTCAATCTCCTCAACATCAAGGCCATGTGTTCCAACTGGAGAGCGTTAATTTTAACTTTAATATCTGAAATCTTTGCAGCAAAGGACAAGGAAGGGAATTTTGTTAGTTCGATTCAAAGTATACAATTCTATTTCTTAATCTCTCAAATTTTTTGACCGAATTCTATTGTATTGTATAAAATGACCCTTAAAGACTGCTCTATGGGCATTCCACAATGAGGTATCCTGCTAATTTAGAGTAAGCTAATATAGAGTGTAACGGACCGTTTCAGCAGACAAGGGGTTACAATCAGTTTAGGCGATAATCACCTTTCTGAGAGACAGGCACAGCTACTGCAGAACACCAAACTCCCGAACTGGATACAAAATAGCACTCCAAACTGGAACCTCACAAATAGATGCTAGCAGACGAACAGGAAAAGCATACAATCAGCTTACACTCCTGGCAATCAGTCTCTAACAGCATACAGTGAATCCCCCCAATAACGAGACAAGGCTCCGTGTTGAGGGTCAAGCAGTGGTCTGAGGTGCTGGCACACCCAGCCTGGTTTTTATTACAGTTGTTGCAAATACAGGTCCGCCCACAGGGAGGTATAAAACAACCAATCACATCACAGTTACATCCCACATATTCCCTCCCCTTATCCTGAGAGGAAACTCAATTACACATACAGTTAAAACATACTTTCTACCCAACTTTCATAACTCTAAAACCATACATCACATTCACATAAAAATACATATCCACAATCAATGCATTCAGGGGAACAACATATTATAAAATGGCATGAATCAGACCAGGGGTTCAAAAGTTAGTAAAGTATATTTTAAAACCCCCTGCCAGCATGGCTTTCCGGCTCAGACCGGTTTTACAGAGCCCTCTCTCCTGGAGACAATGGAGAAGTAATCCAATTACCTCCCAGGACAGAGACAGACTCAATTGAGCACATGGTTGCAAAAAGACATAAAATACAATAAAATACACAAGGTTACATTTACTACATAAAATAAAGACATTCAACATATCCCCAGAGAGCTTAGGTCTGAGCGCATATTATTGAATGGCGCTCAGACCACACACATACAATCCAATTGCCATGGAGCTAAAATCTTTCCCATAGTCTTTCATTATATGAATGGACTCCATGGCATAGCTATCTGGGGTATCACCAGTAACACAGGGCAAGTACCGAAATACAGTGACCCCACTGTATATAAAGGGCCAGAATGAGTGACATGCACTCTGTTAGGGCCGAATACGTTTTTTAAAGGGCCCAATCTCCCAGGGCCATAGTCCAAAGGCAGCAGGCGGGCAACCAGGCTTCTCCAATGCAATGTGGCGTGATTGCTCTCGTCACATAGAGTAGAGAATACATTTTCCCTAAAATAATTATTAATCGCTGATTCAGCCAATGTTTTATTCTCAAACTCAGTAACTAAATAATCACTAAGTCTCCACTGTCTGTTTGGGTTCGACTGGAAAGACTCCTCTATACACATCGTTATGGGGGCATCATTGGACCAAGTAATGTCCAAAACAAAGGTATGTGTAATGGATGTATGCTCCTAGTGCTTGATGTATGCTCCTAGTGCTTCCCGAGGGCTCCAAGCACTTGTCCAGACACCATAAGCACTGCAGACTGAACCTCTCTTTCTGTAAAGAGCGAAGCTGGAACAAGCTCTTAAAAGAGCTTAGTGATTATAGCTAGGGGAGTATAGCAATCCCCCAGTGTAAATGCAGCCTTTTCCCCCCAATCATGAGACGAGGCTCTATGTTGAGGGTCAAAACAGGAACTCAGCAGTCTGAGGGTTTATTGTCTTATATGCAAGTTGTTACAAAATGTTACCACCCACATGGTCTTGTGGCACAGCCAATCAAATACATTATAATACGGTTAAACACTCCCAGTGAGGACACACAAAACCTCCCCTCTGCCTGTGATATAATTACTGTACACAATGGGCTAATGTAATTATCACAGGCAGGGAAGTTTTTATACAATTCTTATAACTTTAAAAGTATACATGCAATATTAATAAAAGTTGCATATTATAAACCAGCATACTTCAAATACAGACATACTCAAAAATCAGACAATTGCCCCCAGTGGTTAAAAAGTTAGGTGGAAGTCCTTTTTGACCGAGAACAAGCATGGCTTCCCTGCCCAAAAGAGTTCCATAGATTTGGGATGTGCGGTCGGTCTATTTCGTGCAAATAGCTTAGTATAACTGTGCGTTCGAATCGTCGAACGCACTTCGATTTCAGCCGAAGTGTCGAATTGGAGGAGAGGGTAAGGGTCAGCGGTGTTCATGCAAATGTGTAGCCGATTTTAGTTCCATGGATTTGACGGCACACACCGCCTACCGCGTTTGACTAATAAAGATGACCACCGCCATGTGTTCGACTGTACGAACGGCGGCCACCCAGCAGTCGGCAATTAACCTGCAGTTAACCGCCAAACTGGGAGGTAGATTGCCTGCACACTTCCACTTGCATGTGGTCCTCCTGTGCAGTAATTGGTAATACAGACAAGCAGACCTCACCAGGACCAAGTTGCAAAGGGCACTTTGTCACAGTATGATATTCTCACCCACCAAGAACCTGTTGATACGAGAATACATGTTATAAACTGCTGAGTGATATATAGTATAGTATTTCTCTCCTTCATGCTGCCCACGCCCACAATCAAATAGGTCATGAGAAAAAAAATAAGTTTGGACAATTATCAGCCAATTTTTCACTATTATGATTTTTATCAATATCAATGATCATATCCTAGCAATAGCTTGCAGTGCTCAATTCTGGCAGAAGAGAGGCAGGGGCAGGCACCCATAAAACATGTTTACAAACAGATTGACTACTTGTAATTGGGGAACGCCAAGGCAAACCTGGCATCATAACCACCACTGTGTGCTGCAATTGTTACAGTGATTGGAATTTTCCTGTAAGGATGGGGTCATTTTAATATGCAGATGGTTTGGTTTTCTATGTAATGGCTCAAGATTAGCTAAAAGTAGCTTGATAATTGAGTAGGGATTAACCAAAGAGCAAAGTGTTGTGTGGCATTATTCAATGATTCTCATAGAGAAGCATTATCCAAATGCTTCTGTCTGAAACATGAAGACTTTCAGTTATTGAAAATCTTCATTAGAAAGTGTTTTAAGTGGTTGCCCATTGGACAGTCACTGGATGCATAATGTAAACTTTGACGTTTCTCAGAAATAATGCTTACAATTGTCAGACTGCAGAGACAGAGCAAATGTAAAATAAAATGCTTCATGTTCTTAGAGTGTTAGTCTAAGTTTGGGATCAGTATGATCTGCAAGTGGTTTAGGATCTCTCTGTAATGACACAAGATGAGCTATGACTACTTTGAGAATAGATATAGGGCCCATTGAAGTGCAAGCTTTTTGAATTGTTGTCCATTCTCAATATTTGCTTGTATTCTGTTTTAGTTTGTTTACACATAATTAAAGTATTTTTCTGTGTATAAGATGCCCCCATGTATAAGACGACCCCTATTTTTTGAGTCTAAAGTTAAGAAATCAATATTTTAAACATCAAATAGAACAGCTTCGATATTTTAGAGGTGACGTCTGAGGAGAACAACACACTTCTGATTCTCATGCCTCCCCTGTGCTATGGTACTCTGTAAAGTTATTAGCTCTATAGTGCATGCTGGGAGACTACAACTCCCACAATACAGCAGGTGGTGTGAGGGCATGCTGGGACATCACAGTAGTATTCTCTCTGCTCCCCGATCCTCATTTCCTGCCCTATAAATATAAATCAGAAAGCAAGACCTACCTGAGGTGGAGCATACCTTAATATAGCTGCTCCTTTTATGGTGTGGCATGTCTCTGGAGCTCCGTTGGTGGTAAGTGCTGATGTCTGCTGCAGCTCCTACGCATATAGGAACCTCTTCCTCCTTGCTACAGCATTAAGAAGTGTAATGGCGGGAGGGAGGCCAGGTATGTGTGTGGGCCGTGGCACACTGAAATGTGGCAGGCGTCATCTTAACTTGGTGTTTTGTTTATTTAATTACTGCAGTGACATTCCGTGTATAAGACGACCCCCACTTTTAGACTTGTGGAAAAAATACAGTAAGTCAAGTAATATGCATTGTGATTAAGCGAGATGATAGAGTGGAAAAGTAAATGGACAATGCCAGTATTATTCCCTAAAGTGAAAAAGGTCAAAATGACAGTTATACTTTCAGTTTGTCTTCTCTGGCTTTAAATTTAAAATTCTTATTTTTGCGTTAGTGAATAACCTAGTTTATTTCAAAAACATATACTAATATGCACTCAATCACATATCTCACACTGTAGACCTTAAAGATAAAAAAAAATAATAAATGTATTATTGTATAAATGTATTAATAATAAATGTAACTGTTTGATGTTACCTTTCCTACAAAGGGCTAATAATACACATGGCTAATTACATTTGTCATTATAGCAGCAGCAAAGATATGATTTAATATTTCTAAATCATACTTGAAAGAAATTGAATTGCTCATTATGATATGCTTTCTCTGACATAAGCCTCAATTCTTATTACCAGCAAACTAAACATTATTAACTGGATTTGCTTTTTGCATTTCGACTGGATTTTGTGCCGGCTGAAATTCTACCAGTCCAACCCAATAAACAGGTCATATGTGTGAGACAAATCAGATGCACATTTATCTTACTTTTTTAATGACTAGACCAGGTATATTCAAAGCCATTTATCGAGGATTATGTCCTTTATAAATAGTATTAAATAGCCAAATCTGATAAATGCAATGGAAAGTATATAATGAATTTCAATAGTTTTTGAAAATCGATCACATCCAATTCAATATTTATTGGCACCAGATTTGCTTTTCATGGTGGTAATTAAATTGAATCAAACCGATTCACAAAAAATCAATACATTTGTAAGGAGCCTAAATAACCACTAGGTGGAGACAGAGAACTACCGCTTTAAATGGTCAAAAATCTGCGTTGGTTAATATTAGATTGAAAATGTCCAGTCACGTTCACTGTGTCATTTTGTTTTTAGTCTTCTATCTCTTAATCTGTAATTTATGTAAAAAAAAAAAAAAACTTTTTGCAAAATAACAGTAATCAAAAAGTGAATGCCTGAAAGAAAGACCTGTGTGGCAAGGCACATTGATCAGAAGCTCTTTCAGACATATTATCAGGTAAATCAGTATCCTTTCAAATGTCAATATTCAAATAGTGCAAATCAAGACAGCAAACAAAATGTAGCATATGAAATTACATTGTGTTTACTTCAAAGCAGCTGTACTTCACTATTATGCATCTAAGATGATGGTTTATATCCTGGCAGTTAGGTTGGTTTGCCCTCTACATGCTGGGAACTAAACCGAGCGGAGCGGATTAAACATAAGGCAGCTGCCATTGTCCGAGAGGTTAGATCGGGGCCCCGGAACCATGAATCTGCATGACCCCATTTACCATCCCAATGTTAAGAATAAAGGGGGCCACCCAAACTGGTTACCTAATTAGGGTCCTGTGAGATCTTAATTCTTCTGTGGAACTATTTGTAACATAATTTCCAGGAATTATGGTAGTTACAGTCTACAGCATTTGGTTTACCAAGTGGTAGGTGTTAAGGTGAGACAAGAGGTCATGGGAGTTAGTGTTAGGCTATAGGTCATGGGTAGGCAACCTTCGGCACTCCAGATGTTGTGGACTACATCTCCCCTGATGCTTGAAAGCATTATGTCTGTAAAAGCAATCTTGGAGATGTAGTTCACGAAATCTGTAGTGCCAAAGGTTGCCTATCCTTGCTATAGGTTATGGTATTTAAGTTGAAAGGAAAAATCTGGGCAACAATATATCTTAAAGGTACACTTATAGGGATTCTATATGGCCTCTATGAGACCCTCTGATTGAAATAGAATTTTACTCTTTTGTTTCGGTAGAAGCGTCTCTAGTTGCTGTCTGAGTGACTGAGGCATTTAAAACCTGTAATGAAAACATGTTCTGAAGAACGACAATGTTTTTACTTGCAGGTTTAAAACTGAGGGGACATGGCACCACTTAGCAGACCACTTGAAGGGGCACTGTATGTACTTTAACATTTTTCATTCATTTTATTTTAATTCAACCAATTTATTTGTAAAGGGCTTGGAACCAACAGGTCCTGTCGATTTCCACCCCCCGCATGCTGTAATACTTGCATGTAATCTTAACACATCCTTTAGATGTGGATCATTTGTGAGCAGTTACAAGAACCGTTGTAACATATTTTGCATAAAATGCCAACCATACCAAGCATCATGGGATTCAATGATTATAATTATTTGCATACATTTTTTAGGTGAACGCTGATGTTCTAAAATATGCAATCCTTCAGTTTCAATGACTCTTTAAGAGGCTTTCTTTATGCATTTATTAGGATAGTCTTTTTCTCAAAACTGCTGTTGCAACTTTAGTCTTAAAATCCTCAGTGCTGCTACAGTTCCTCGAAACTCAAAACGTACTGGCTTGTTGGTATGTCACATTTTAAAGGGTTTGGAGTGGTAACCTTCCCAGCATAGAAAGGAAGATGTGAGATATTTTAATAGGGTAGTTGTCATGTTCTATGATAATTAATCAAGATGGTAAGGTCCAGAATATTTCATGCCGAGCCCCCAAATTCAGATATACATTTTAAAATCTGCTCATTCACATTTAACACAGCCAGAGATCTGGTAAATTATTTAGGGGTATGTACCAACGCCATAAAAAGCCTAAAACTATGCATGGAAGGAATTCAGCCATGTCTGAATATTGGATTGTAACTTTCTTCCACCCACCCAACTGAAGGTTAGCATAGGAAGGGGCACAGGACGTCCCTATCCTTCAGAAGGCAGTAGAAGGTTGCTAACATAGGATGTTTATTGATTAGGAATTCATATTCATCTCCCAACAGACCCTATTATTTCACCCTTTCCAATTCCTCTTCCAATCTTGTATTCACTTTGATATTCACCCAAATTGCTTCATTAGGCTAAAAATGGTTTTGGTGACTAAAGTGTCATATAGTGCCCCTTTAATAAACTATGCTATACATATAAAAGCCTTTTGTATAGGTGAAACACGTTGGTGTGTTGTTTATTTTCTTTTTTTATTCTGTTTATTAATAAAATTTGTTTTTATAAACTATTTGGACCTTCCCTGAAGAGAAGCCTTGTGACGAAAGCACCTTCGTCAATGGAATTTGGAGAGGCCTGTTTGTCAGCCTCTTGCCCTGTGACTATGGCCCCTGGGATGTATTGTCCTTTAAAAGCTTTATTTGGGCATATTGGATTTTAAAATACTGTTTCTGCCACTTTAAATTATATTGGAACAGTTCTGCACCTTTGAAGTGGCACTTCTGACACAGCCGAAGTGCTGAACTAGTCGAAGTGGCCGCCATTCGTCATACAAACACATGGCGACGGACATTTTAATTCAGTCAATCTCGTTCAGCGGTGTTTGGTCATTGAGTTCATGGAACTCAAATCAGACATGCGACGGCACGAACACCGCTTAACTTTACCTTCTCCACTTCGACGCTCCAACTGGAGTCGAATGCCGTTCGACAATTCAAACGGCACTTTAACATTGACGGTTTGCACCAACGGTTGACGGTTTGCACCAACTATATGTTTGTACTGCATTTAACATTGGAAATAGACCGTCCGCCAGCCAAATTCTCTGGAACGGTTTTGGGCATGAAATCATGCATGCAGTCGGTCAAAAGAGACTTCCACAAAACTTTTGAACCCCTACTCTGATCTGGTTGATTTTTGGATATGATGCTCACCAGATCAGGGCTATCCAGGGATGTGTGGATGTGATTATGGGGATGTGTTTCCCTCTCTCCATTCCCTGTTTCCCCGTGTTTCCCTCTCTCCATTTTTGCCCGCAGGTCCGCCTTCCATATTTGCCTCATCTCGGTTAGGAGGCATTTTATATCCCTTTTTGTTGCCGGCTCGGAGTCTGTATCTGAGTCAGACTCACTGTTAGTGTAACTCGCCGGGGTATTCTCCACAGGTTGCTCCGCATCCCGTGATGCCTCTGAGGCTTTATCTTCACTCTGTGCTTCCGGCGTCATCTTGGGTGCCTCCCGCCGGACAGGCCTGTCAAATGATAGCCTGATATCAGGCATTTTGCGGGTCTCAGTTACGTGTTTTGTTTTGTTCTTTTGCCGTATTAGGTCAGCTGTTGAGGGGTGGGTGTCTCTGTGTCTGTGGGAGCCGTTTAGGTTAGGTTATTCTACCATTTTTTGAGTTTCTGTATTGGAGCTCCTCACAAGCACATCTTACCTGTTGCTCCGTTGGCCACGCCCATCAGAGTGCCAATTTATTAACATACATGGCTGGTTATACAACGTGGACCACTGGCCAAAAGACACTTCAACAAAGAGGACTAGGACCACCCAGTGGCGTCGCTAGGCCATGCCCCCCCCCTACATCATGCTGTGCCCCACCTTGGGCCCCCCCAAATGCCAGCAACTTTCTTGTTGGCCATGGGCTTAAATCATATTCCCTCGAGCTGTATCACTCTCTGTTTGTCTCTGTCTCTGTTTTGACGCAGCAGTCTTTTTTGTGTATGGACTCAGCAGTCTGTGTGTGTGTGTGTATGGACTCAGCAGTGTGTGTGTGTGTGTGTGTGTGTGTATGGACTCAGCAGTGTGTGTGTGTGTGTGTGTGTGTGTATGGACTCAGAAGTGTGTGTGTATGGACTCAGAAGTCTGTGTGTGTGTGTATGGACTCAGAAGTCTGTGTGTGTGTGTATGGACTCAGAAGTCTGTGTGTGTGTATGGACTCAGCAGTGTGTGTGTATGGGCTCAGCAGTGTGTGTGTATGGACTCAGCAGTCTGTGTGTGTGTGGACTCAGCAGTCTGTGTGTATGTACTCAGCAGTCTGTGTGTGTGTGTGGACTCAGCAGTCTGTGTGTATGGACTCAGCAGTCTGTGCCTGTGTGTAGACTCAGCAGTCTGTGTGTATGGACTCAGCAGTCTATGTGTGTGTGTGTGTATGGACTCAGCAGTCTGTGTGTGTGTATGGACTCAGCAGCAGGGCCGCCATCAGGGCATGACAACCATAACGGTTTTCATGGGCTCGGCGGTCCTGGGGGGCCGAGCCCCACATTCATTATGCGCACACACATATATATATATATATATATGTATGTATATATATATATATATATATATGTATATATATATATATATATATATATATATATATATATATATATATATATATATATATATATATATATATATATATATATATATATATATATATATATATAAATATATAGCGATTTTCACTATATATATGTGCACAGAGGGCCCCCTGCTACCTGTACATTGAAGAGGGGGGCCAGCAGCACACTCTGTCCTCCTTTCCAGCTGCTCTCTGTCTAACTTTCCTGCGCCCTGCGGCAACCAGAGCGTTGCCACGGGTTACTATGGCATGCTCCGCACAGCACGCAGGCCTGTCTCGCGAGAGTTAGTCTGAGAGGAGCTGGAAAGGAGGACAGTGTGTGCTGCTGGGCCCCCTCTTCAACGTACCGCGGCTGGCTCCCTCCACCATACCACTGGACCAACAGGGAATGTGAACTCCCCCCTCCCTGGCACAGTAAGAACCAGGGAGGGGGGAATAAAATTGAAATATACACAAATAAAAAGTAAAAAAAATACTCCCCTCACCCCTATTTTACACACACACTGAATCCTTATAAGCACACACTCTGCACTACACACACACACACACTACATTCACTAAACACACTCTGCACTACACACACACTACATTCACTAAACACAATCTGCACTACACACACACTACATTCACTAAACACACATTGCTCTACACACACACACTACATTCACTATACACACTTTGCACTACACACACACTACATTCACTAAACACACTCTGCACTACACACACACTACATTCACTATACACTCTCTGCACTCACTACATTCACTAAACACACTCTGCACTACACACACACTACATTCACTATACACTCTCTGCACTCACTACATTCACTAAACACACTCTGCACTACACACACACACACTACATTCACTAAACACACTTTGCACTACACACACACACATACACTACATTTACTATACACACGTTGCTCTCACTACAAACACACTACATTTACTAAACACACTTTGCACTCACTACAAACACACTACATTCACTACAAACATACTACATGCTCTATACACACTACATTCACTATACACACTACATCCACTACAAAAACACACACTCTGCATCTAATGCATGCATACAAACATTACATACATTACACAAAACGTACAATCTGCATCCACTATACACACTGCATCCATGACACACATACTGCATCCACTATACACACTGCATCCATGACACACATACCGCATCCACTACACAAATTCTACATCCACTATACACACTGCATCCATGACACACATTCTACATCCACTATACACACACTTCATCCTTGTGGGCGGACTCGGGGCTGGCCCCAGGGGTTCAGATCTTGAGCTGTGTCAGGGGCCCTAAAATTTCTGATGGCAGCCCTGCTCAGCAGTCTGTGTGTGTGTGTGTCTGTGTGTGCGTGTATATGGACTCAGTAGTCTGTGTGTGTGTGTGTGTGTATGTGTGTGTGTATGAACTCAGCAGTCTGTGTGTGTGTGTGTGTGTGTGTGTGTGTGTGTGTATGAACTCAGCAGTCTGTGTATGTGTATGGACTCAGCAGTTTCTGCGTGTGTATGGACTCAGCAGTCTGTGTGTCTATGGACTCAGCAGTCTGTGTATGTGTGTGTGTGTGTATGGACTCAGCAGTCTGTGTGTTTGTGTGTGTGTGTGTGTGTGTGTGTGTGTAAGGACTCAGCAGTCTATGTGTGTGTATGGACTCAGCAGTCTGTGTGTCTGTGTGTGTATGGACTCAGCAGTCTGTGTATCTATGGGTGTATGGACTCAGCAGTCTGTGTGTCTGCGTGTGTGTGTGTATGGAATCAGCAGTATGTGTGTGTGTGTGTGTATGGGCTCAGCAGTCTGTGTGTGTGTGTCTGTGTGTGTATGGGCTCAGCAGTCTGCGTGTGTGTATGGACTCAGCAGTCTGTATGTGTATGGACTCAGCAGTCTGTGTGTGTGTATGTGTGTGTGTAGGGACTCACCAGTCTGTATGTCTGTGTGTGTGGGTGTATGCAGTCTGTGTGTACGTGTATAAATCAGCCTGTGTGCATTCAGCAACGTCTGTGTGCATTCAGGAATCTGTGTGTGTGTGTGTGTGTGTGTATGTGTTCAGCAGTCTCTCGGTGGTAATATTCAGTGTACTCTGTGTATGTACTCAGCAGTCTATCAATAATTCAAAATTTTATTCCTGTGAGTTGTTGTGTAGGAACGGCCCCAGTGCACTGCTTTGCCCGGGGCCCTTAACGCTGTTAAGATGGTACTGCTTGTGTGTGTCAGTGAGCTTGTCTTTAGTGAGCTTGTGTGTGTCCCTGAACTTCTTTGTAGTGAGCCTTGTGTTTATACAAGTGAGTTTGTCTGTAGTAAGCTTGTGTGTGAGTCAGAGAGTTTTGTCTGTCAGTAAGCCTATTTGTGCATGTCAGTGAGCTTGTGTGCTTACTGTACAATATATACATATTGACTTGTAGAAATGGCATACATTTTTTTCCAGGGCTGCTTTGGATTCTCCGTTTGGCTCTGCCAGCGAGTGAGCTTTACCGCTGAACATCTGTGTGAGCTGCTGCACACTTTAGCCCTGTTACACGCGTCTGGGAGCTGCTGTTGACAGGTACTAGTAGTCTAGAGATTGGGACATGGGGTATATGCTCAGCTATCTGTATAATACTATAGTGCTGTACTCTGTATAATACAGATCTGTGTGTGTATAATATCCCGGGATAGTCAGTGTTCCTGTATAGTGCTGCTCTCTGTCTTGGGATATTATACACAAACAGACCTGTATTATACAGAGAGCAGCACTATACAGGGAGAACTGACTGTCCTGGGATATTATACACACAGCCATGTATTATACAGATAGCAGCACTATACAGGGAGCACTGACTGTCCCAATTTATTATACACACAACCCTGTATTATACAGAAAGCACTGACTGTTCATGGATATTATACACAGACAGTAATTGATAGCTGTGCTGCAAAATGGCCTTTTTTTCAGATGTTGGCAACTATGGCACTGTATCAAAGGAAATGTGTTTGTTTTTTATTAATCTCTGGTGGAAAATAATGAATCCTCCACCAGGGATTATTAAAAAAAAAAAACAACAACACATTGTGTCGGGGGCGGGGCTTAACATGCGGCAGTGGCGGGGTCAAACTGCAGCGAGGGCGGGGTTGAATGTGCCCCCCTACTTTTGTCCCTTGCCCACCCTGTGCCCCCCCTAAAAATGAATCCTAGAGACGCCACTGGGACCACCTACATATCCATAGACAGGGATTGTATCGTTCAAGCGCTGTGATCTAGAGCTAATTTCTAGCTCCAGAAAAGTGTATGTGCAGTACTTTTCTTTTTCTCTACCTTTGTGCTATACAATATACTACACTATATTTGGATTCCTGTCCCTTTTTATAATTTTTTTATTTTTTTTGGTTCATCTGATTAGTTTTCTGAAATCACATATGGACCAAATTTTGGCATCCCAAAAATAATTTTCTATTTTCGGTCAAATTTTCCAGCATTGCAAAAGTCTAGTGAATATGCGTGTGTATGCATACGACTGTATCTTATGTATTTGAATTTGAGTATGTGTATATTAATGTGTGTGACTGTGTGCATGTCTAACCGTTATCTTGTGTCTGTATAAATGTTTGTGTATAGGAATGAGTGTAGAAATGTGAGTGCATGTGTTTGTAATACCCCTGCCAAAAGGGCGTTAGGAGCAGTGCAAAGAGACAATGCACCATAGAATCCAGACAATCTTGTCTAATGTAAGCTTTCAGGGGTTCCATAATTGTTTCACTCATGATAGCCACAAGACCAAGAGCTTTCAGGTCAGCCACCACTGTCCTGAAGCTTTATATTATTTACGTTGAACAATAAGTATGCTTCTATTACATTAAAGTAATATTAATGATAATAGTGTATGCAAGTAAAACCAGATATGGGTGTAAGTGGATCTTGAAAAACACGAAAATGGTGCCTTTCAAAATTGTACTTGTAGTGTTGCAACATTAGTGGCATAGATGCAAAACTACTACCTGTGTCGTTCACCAACAGTAGAGAGATAGCTAACCTGCTATCTGAAAATAAAGAGCAACAGAGAGAAATTATTGGTTGATCTATTTCTGTGCATGGAATCAACCCACCATCTTATTTTAACCACAGTTCCAACACATGTATTTTATCGTTGCATATATTTCACAATCACATGAAGGATCAAGATAATTACAAAATGCATACACTGTGAACGGATTAGATAAATCGGAGTAAACCCAGCAGTAAACTTGGTTTGTGTGTACTGCATTTGTGCATAAGCTTATATTATGTCAATTACCTTTCGTAGGACAATACATCGGTTCACCGTTTTTCCATGCAAAGTACGTTGTGCTTTTGAGTGTGGATGTAAATTGGTCTATTTACTCCACAGCTTCATATCACATACATATTTGTCTGTCATCTCCGCAGGGTCCCCATCTGAGATTTGCAGCTCAGCATGTCTATATTTCAGAGTCTCTGTAAATGGAAAAAGATTCCAGAAAAACAATTACCCAGTCTAGTGACCTTATTGAATGCTGTCTGCCCGAGTTTGCAGCAGGTCTGATTTATGAGATGTCAGCCATCTGACTGTCTCTGCACCTCCATTGAAGATATAAGGAGAGTCCCAGCCTGCTGTCAATGTTCTCCAAGCATTATTATATTTCACAGTTTCTCTGACACAGAATATACAGCAGCAAGCAAGAGAAAAAGTAGCATGAAATATAGAGATCCAGGGAACCTTGCATCAATCTGATTGTTTAGAAAGTGTAATAACGTCATGGTGTCTGATTATTTAGCATTCTATTCTGCTCTAGTGCTGCTATATAAAGTGTGTGTGTGTGTGTTTACAAATCAAAATTATTTTTGAGGGCCCAAGACTCCCATGATATCATAACTAAGAGACCTGTAATTTCACCCCCTTGTAAATAAACTCAAATAAACAAGTGTTGCAGCTCACTTCTCCTTTTAAAAAAACATTTTCCTGATTGGAATGTATGCAGTATAGCTCAGCCAATAATTGATCAGTGTGAGCTGAGCTGCTGGCTTGACTCCATTCCACTGCAAATCATTGTCTTCTCATTATCTAGATCAACACGGTCCGTGAATTTGGCCCACAGCAAAACGGCCTGTACACTGAGTGCTCACTGTGCTGGGAGGAAGTGATTAAACATAACTTCCTCCTGGCTCCTAGACAGCAGCACAGGAGAGCAGCATATGAGGCAGCATAGACAACTGGGACCAGGGACTCCATGCAGGTAAGAGGGAGGTGAGCTGCATTGTTTGGGGTCTGAATAGAGGGACTGGCGCAGGACTCTGATCGCAAGGATCAGAAACGACATGTGCTGCACCAGAAGCAGCCAGCCACAAAATAGAGTGTGCAATAGTTTGTGTATATGACTGTGTGTATGTGTTAAAGTATGTAGCAATGTGTTTGTGTGTGTGTGTAACAATTTATGTGTGTATATAAGTGTACCAGAGTGTGTGTATGTAACAGTGTGCCTGTATATGTAATATTGTGCGTGTATATGCAACAGTGTATATGTATGTTACAGTGTGTGGGTATATGTATAACAGTATGTGTATGTGTAACAGTAAAGTGTGTGTATATGTATAATAGTGTGTGTATGTGCAACTGTGTATGTATGTTATCATGCCCCAGCAGTTGCATTGTTCAATTATCTGCCATTTATGAGGTAAAAGAGAACTGTCACTTCTCTGGAATTTACACCCATGGCCATCTTTAATGTCGATTGGACCCTGGGCAAGCATTTGTTTGGACCCTTTGTACCCTGCCCTCTCCCCCCACTCCCAACCCCCCGCTCCCTGGCATGCAATCACGCAAGAGTGGAGAAAAGATAGATACCCATCTGTCGTACAACTTCCACAATGCTATGCCAGCTACCGAGCAACCCTTACCGGAGACGTCAGTCTTAGACAGACTCAAATGCAATACCACCCGATCTTCCCATATTTCTCCGAAAGCTGCAAACCCCCTTCACTAAAACGATTTCTACTGACCAATTTGCTCACCTGAAATGCCCCGAAAAAGGCCACGGAAAACAGCAGAACTTAATTTTCCGAAGAACAAACCTCAGAGAGCTCGCCAACCAAACCTAGGAGAACCTCATACGATACAGGCCGCCAAGCATCCCGCGACATCCACCCCTTCCTGTACCCCTTAAGTGTTTGCCGGACAATGAAATGTCATGTTCTGCCCCACAACTGAAGGATAAGTGCCCAAAGCAAACAGCCTACACAAGAACCATAAAAGCGTCTCAAACCTGGCCACAGCAGTGCCGTGAACACCTCCCCCCCCCCCCCCGCTCGAGCCACCGCCCTGTCCCAATCCTGTCAAACCTTGACGTAGGCCACCCATGAGGACGGCGCCAATGACCCTCTTATGAGTCCACCAAACAAGATGTCCCGAACTGCCACACGTCCGCCGGACAGGGAACCCCTTCTTCCTGCTCGCCCGGAGCCGCCGACCAAAATCTCGCCCACTGAAAACGAGAGAACGAGTCAGCAACAACATTGAAGAACATGGGCATGTGTCGTGCCCGGAAGATCACATTAACTTTCATGCAATACAAGACAAAACAGCGAAGTAGCCGAACCACCAGGATGGATAAAGCAGATAAACCGTTAATGGCTTCCACTACTGACATGTTATCAGAGAAAAATATCACCTTCCTGTTCTGCAACTGCTGCCCCCATAAAGCCAAAGCCACCACCAACAGAAAAAATACCAGAAACGCTAAGTTACGAATAATCGGGCTGGCCTTCCATGCCTCTGGCCACGGTTCCGCACACCACTGCCCACAAAATAAGCTCAAAACCCCACGCTCCCAGACGCATCCGTAACGAATTCCAAATCTGGCAAAGCCACCGCCACCTTCCGAAAAAACACCTAACCGTTGAAATCCCACAGAAAAACCGACCACACCTCCAAATCAGCCTTCATGGAAGCAGAAACCCAAACTGGTGAGGGAACGAAACGCCACTCGTAGCCCTAGCCAGGAACCTATTAAACACCCGACCCACCGGAAACAACCGGCAAGCAAAATTCAAACGACCAATCAGGGACTGCAGAGCCTGCAATGTAACTTTCTTAGACCCGTGACCTTAGTTACCGCCTGCCGAAGAGTAATCAGCTTGTCCTCTGGCAAGTGACACACCCCTTGAACTGAATCAATCTCCAAGCCCAGAAAGGATAGACAGGTTGTAGGACCCACAATTTTATCCCCCGCCAGCAGCAGGCTGAAAACGTGTGCGACCTATTCCAGTGTTCGCAAGCCCACCCAGCACACATGCCTGCCCAATGGAAAGAAAATCATCCCGACTATGAGTTTTGTACCCGCCTCCACCCGAACTACCCACTCGAACGTTCGCCAGTTGTTCGTTTGTGGCCGGAACGTTTGGCAGTTTTCAGTTCACGGCCCGAACATTCGACAGTTTCCTCAAGTTCAGCAGCTCCGCTGGTTACCTGTTCACGGCCCGAACGACCAGCCGTGCCTGACTGCACCGATTTGTGGCCCGAACATCCCTGCACAATCTTGCTCATGGAAACACGTCTTCGCCATGCGGCCAGTTGCCACTTCAGCCCTACCAGGCTCCACAGTCGGGCTTCTGCCCCTCCAACCACCGGGCTGCTCGATGGGGCTCAAATGCTGTGGTGGCCTGGTCCTCCAAGCGGGCTGACTTCCGGCCGGGCACAAAGCATCTTCCAGATGTCATTGAAGCCACTCCACTCCCCTCTCCAGCACAGCATTCCGGACTCCAGCCAACAGCTCCTCCATCTTCAAACAGCAATTGTACCTGAAAGACAAAAACAGAGACACCACACCGACCTGCACAACAACGGGTAATTGAGGATTAAGTAATATGGCCCCTTATCTAAAATGGTCCCCTATATATACTCCCCTTACCCTAAAACTCAAGCCCAATATCCACATAGACAATCCACACATACCCTTGCTCTATGCCTGTTTCCTAGCAATGTCAAGGCCCATTCCCCTTAGCTGCGCTGCTCCATGGGCTACAGTATGCTTACTTTACATAGGAGGCTGCTGCAGTTTTCAGAAGGTAATAAACTGTAATAATTTAAATAAATGTCTAAATGAAATACACAGTGCAATAAGGGAACTTGTAGTGGAGCGCTAGTCCAACAGGGACTTTTCTCTGCTGGTTACTCCAACATACTCTCAGGAACAAGTAGAATACTCCAAGGGAACAGCCAAATACAGTAAAGTAATCCAGGATTCTCCCACCACCTCCCCAGCAACTGGACAACACTCAGCTCTGGGGGGGGTATAACTGATTTTAATGGAGTCACACATGGTCTTTTATGTAAATCCCCATGCAAGGTGTTTCCAAATACACATTCCAGCGGCATTCCCCATTGGACCTGAGAGTCGACTGAGACAAAATAATAATTACAATAACTCTCAGGTCCAGGACATATACAATATTAATCACCCCAAAACATACATTTCCCCACAAGGTACCCCCTTAAGTCATATATCCCCAGATAGCCTGGGTCTGAGCGCCCAAGATATCCGAAAAGCGCTCAGATCCCATGAACGCAGCCAAAACGCCACCGGGGTATAGTTTACACCGAACGCACATGAGGGGCCTGCCCAAAAAGGTTCCATGAAATTAGGCTGTGTGGTCAGTCTATTTCGGTACTATTAACCCCTTAAGGACACATGACATGTGTGACATGTCATGATTTCCTTTTATTCCAGAAGTTTGGTCCTTAAGGGGTTAAATACAGGGAGTGCAGAATTATTAGGCAAATGAGTATTTTGACCACATCATCCTCTTTATGCATGTTGTCTTACTCCAAGCTGTATAGGCTTGAAAGCCTACTACCAATTAAGCATATTAGGTGATGTGCATCTCTGTAATGAGAAGGGGTGTGGCCTAATGACATCAACACCCTATATCAGGTGTGCATAATTATTAGGCAACTTCCTTTCCTTTGGCAAAATGGGTCAAAAGAAGGACTTGACAGGCTCAGAAAAGTCAAAAATAGTGAGATATCTTGCAGAGGGATGCAGCACTCTTAAAATTGCAAAGCTTCTGAAGCGTGATCATCGAACAATCAAGCGTTTCATTCAAAATAGTCAACAGGGTCGCAAGAAGCGTGTGGAAAAACCAAGGCGCAAAATAACTGCCCATGAACTGAGAAAAGTCAAGCGTGCAGCTGCCAAGATGCCACTTGCCACCAGTTTGGCCATATTTCAGAGCTGCAACATCACTGGAGTGCCCAAAAGCACAAGGTGTGCAATACTCAGAGACATGGCCAAGGTAAGAAAGGCTGAAAGACGACCACCACTGAACAAGACATACAAGCTGAAACGTCAAGACTGGGCCAAGAAATATCTCAAGACTGATTTTTCTAAGGTTTTATGGACTGATGAAATGAGAGTGAGTCTTGATGGGCCAGATGGATGGGCCCGTGGCTGGATTGGTAAAGGGCAGAGAGCTCCAGTCCGACTCAGACGCCAGCAAGGTGGAGGTGGAGTACTGGTTTGGGCTGGTATCATCAAAGATGAGCTTGTGGGGCCTTTTCGGGTTGAGGATGGAGTCAAGCTCAACTCCCAGTCCTACTGCCAGTTTCTGGAAGACACCTTCTTCAAGCAGTGGTACAGGAAGAAGTCTGCATCCTTCAAGAAAAACATGATTTTCATGCAGGACAATGCTCCATCACACGCGTCCAAGTACTCCACAGCGTGGCTGGCAAGAAAGGGTATAAAAGAAGAAAATCTAATGACATGGCCTCCTTGTTCACCTGATCTGAACCCCATTGAGAACCTGTGGTCCATCATCAAATGTGAGATTTACAAGGAGGGAAAACAGTACACCTCTCTGAACAGTGTCTGGGAGGCTGTGGTTGCTTCTGCACGCAATGTTGATGGTGAACAGATCAAAACACTGACAGAATCCATGGATGGCAGGCTTTTGAGTGTCCTTGCAAAGAAAGGTGGCTATATTGGTCACTGATTTGTTTTTGTTTTGTTTTTGAATGTCAGAAATGTATATTTGTGAATGTTGAGATGTTATATTGGTTTCACTGGTAAAAATAAATAATTGAAATAGGTATATATTTGTTTTTTGTTAAGTTGCCTAATAATTATGCACAGTAATAGTCACCTGCACACACAGATATCCCCCTAAAATAGCTAAAACAAAAAACAAACTAAAAACTACTTCCAAAAATATTCAGCTTTGATATTAATGAGTTTTTTGGGTTCATTGAGAACTTGGTTGTTGTTCAATAATAAAATTAATCCTCAAAAATACAACTTGCCTAATAATTCTGCACTCCCTGTATACAAAACACCAGGTATGAACTTGTTCGTGTAGACATTATTCTTTGTATCTTGTTCGGGAGTTTGCTCCCCCCGAACGCCACGTCTGAATCCCCACAAACATAACGGATGATGAAAGTCTCAGCGGTGTTCGCGCAGTAGAGTGTCCGATTTTAGTTCCATGCACTTGATGACCAAACACCGCTGTCTCTGTTCGCGACTAAAGATCGTTCGCATGTGTGAACACGTGGCGGCGGCCACCAAGCTAACGGCTTGGAATGTTCAGGTTATTGCGGTGGAGGTGTGAACAGAGGTTACTGGGGTTAACGAGCGGCACACTCTACATATGGGAGGTTGTTCATAGACGACTGGCTGCTATTTTACCGAACGGCCAGAAGAACAGGGGAAAGAACAAGATGATCTAGGGACTAAGAGCACAAAACATAGGAAATAACATGGGGGACAAGCTATGGACAGCCCATAGCCCGAATAAGGGTGACACTCCAAGGTTTAGCTACAGAACTTTAAAATTAGACAAAGTGTTGGAAAGCTGTATTATTCACAGCAAATTAAGTTGTGCCTAGGGCTGCATAAACACATTATTTAACTTCTAAATGGCATAAAATTGAGCAGTGAGACTGTGGGTGCATGATCTATGTACCAAAACCATTTCATTAAGTTTACGTTGTTTCAGTGCTTTTTTCAGTGCTTAGAGTGTCTCTATAAGGTGCTAGATGGTTCAGAGATGCCCTACTGAAAGCCACTTTTGCAAAGAATGATTATATCAATGTTAGGTCTGGTCATATTACTTTGACCTGTGATATTAATAAGGTTTTTTTTAGCTACAGAGCTGCTGCTAACTAGATGTTTATTTATTGCATAACAAGACTGTAGTATGCAAAAATCCCACAATGTCAGCAGTTTCTGAGATGCCACCTGCAAAGATGCTCCCGTTGTGCTGAACGCTCCTGGAGGAAGTCTCGTACACAATCAGACTTTCTCCATTATAGATTCATATTGTGTTCATACAGTGCAGCCCTTGCCCTTGCCAAACAGTCCTATTTTTCCACTCTCATTAGTTCATGTTCCCGCAACCCCAGGCGTCTCTTTCACACCTTTAATTCTCTTCTTCGCCCTGCTGTGGCCACCCCCAAAACTAACCTTACTGCTGATAACTTTGCATGTTACTTCACTGACAAGATTGAACAGCTAAGGAAAGAATTCTCCCCTCCTTGCCTTTCTGTTTCTCAATCACACATAGATCATGCCTTTCCTACCCTTCAGACATTCTCCCCAGCTACTGACCAAGAGGTGGCTGCTCTTCTTTGCTCCTCTCGCCCCACCACTTGCCCGCTCGATCCTGTCCCATCTCACCTTATTAGATCTCTCTCCACTTGTCTTGTGCCTTCTCTAACACACATCTTCAACTGCTCGCTCTCTTCTGGCATTGTCCCTGTTGACCTTAAACATGCCACTGTAGTACCTATACTAAAAAAACCATCCCTCGACCCATCCACCCCCTCTAACTACCGTCCCATATCCCTGCTCCCTTTTTCCTCAAAGCTTCTGGAAAGACTTGTCTTTACCCGTGTGTCTCATTTCCTCAATTCCAACTCTCTCCTTGACCCCCTTCAATCTGGCTTCCGCCCTCTCCACTCTACAGAGACTGCCCTTATCAAAGTTACTAACGACCTAATCGCAGCTAAATCCAAAGGCCACTACTCCATACTAATTCTTCTTGACCTCTCAGCGGCCTTTGACACCGTTGATCATGCTCTCCTTCTTCAAACTCTTCAATCGCTTGGTCTCTGTGACTCTGTCCTCTCATGGTTTTCCTCTTATCTCTCCCAACGCTCATTCAGTGTCTCCTTTTCTAATGATACCTCCTCCCCTTGCCCTGTCTCAGTTGGCGTTCCCCAAGGCTCCGTCCTTGGTCCCCTTCTATTTTCTCTTTATACTGCCTCTCTTGGCAAACTTATTACCTCTTTTGGATTTCACTACCACCTGTACGCTGATGACACCCAGCTATATCTCTCCTCCCCGGACCTCTCCCCTGCCGTCCTGCAACGTGTCACTGCTTGCCTTTCTTCCATCTCTGACTGGATGTCCTCCCGCTTTCTGAAACTCAATCTCTCAAAAACTGAGCTCCTTGTCTTTCCTCCTCCTAATACTGATCCTCATCTTTCGCTCTCCCTCCAAGTTTGTGGTACCAACATTAGTCCATCCTTGCAAGCGCGCTGTCTTGGCGTCATACTTGACTCTGGTCTCACCTTTGAGCCTCACATCCAGCATGTTGCCAAATCCTGTAGATTCCATCTTAAAAACATAGCCCGCATCCGCCCCTTTCTTGCACCAGATACTACCAAGGAGCTTGTCCATGCTCTAGTAATTTCCCGCATGGATTATTGTAACCCTCTCCTGATTGGTCTTCCCAATAGCCGTACTGCACCCTTACAGTCCGTAATGAATGCTGCTGCTAGATTGATTTTCCTCTCTAGTCGTTTCTCTCACACCTCACCCCTCTGCCAGTCCTTACATTGGCTTCCTGTATGCTATAGGAGTCAATTCAAGGTACTAACTCACACCTATAAAGCACTGAACAACTCTAGCCCCTCTTATATCTCCTCACAGATCCATAGGTATGTCCCTTCTCGGTCTCTCCGTTCTGCCCGTGACCACCTCCTGTCCGTTGTCCGCACTCGTACGGCCAACTCGCGCTTGCAGGACTTCTCGCGGGCGGCTCCCTTCCTATGGAATAGCCTGCATACCGCCATCAGACTCTCCCCTAGTCTTGCATCTTTTAAGAAGTGCCTTAAAACCCATCTCTTTAGGAAAGCTTATGGCCTCCAAGACTAACCCTTACCTCACATACCTGTCTCTTGCCCTCTCCTAAAGGGCAGCCCACCTTATTTGAGTGTAAATTCCTGTCCTAATGTGTTTTACACCCCACCTCCTATAGAATGTAAGCTCGTTTGAGCAGGGTCCTCTTCAACCTATTGTTCCTGTAAGTTTATTTGTAATTGTCCTATTTATAGTTAAATCCCCCTCTCATAATATTGTAAAGCGCTACGGAATCTGTTGGCGCTATATAAATGGCAATAATAAATAAATAAAAATGCCACAATCACCACGCCTGGCACTAACAATAATAACAGTCATGGAATTTTGCCTTTTCCTCATTCTAATTAAATAAATATGATGCAATAAATACTGCTTTGTATAACATTTGTGGTTACCTGATTTGCAGTGGATTTTTGTGAACAGCTGTACCAAGTAAACATTAGACATGTGCAATTCGTTTCATCACGAATGTCAATTCGGACAGATTTCGGGCAATTCGGATACATACGTGCTGCGCAAGTGGGGGCTTTTAAACTGAAGGGGGACCTATTGTCCTCCCCCTGGCTCCAACCCCTGATCGGCGGGTTGGGGCCCTAAATCAGAATAAGGAGGGGACCTATTGTCCTCCCCCCACGCCCACCCCATATTGGTATTTAAGGCCCCACCCGCCGCTCAGGCTACAGGCTGCTCACTGTTTACTAGACATGCCCCTACTCGCGGTATAGCGAGTAGGGGCAGAATTTACTAATACTAAGTAATCTTTTCTTAGTATTAGTAAATTTGACTGAAAGACTAATTTAGCTCTTCAGCCTTTTGGTAGATAGCTCCCTCATACCGTGGGAATCAGGGAGTTATCTAATAAGCGGTTGCAAGAGAACATATCCGAAGTCCTGAAGTTCCGAATTTCGGAATGCCGAACCAAAACGAATATTTTCCCCATGCACATACCTAGTAAACATGTACTTAAAATATACAGGTATGTAAGTATCCACACGTGTGTACGTATGCATGATATTTTTTTTTTCCATTTAGAGATCAAATTCACATAAATACAATAAAAGGAGATATAGTCACCTTGTTACCGTAGAATTCTGTTAGTTTTCATCTTCCAAGCAGTCTGCCTTTATAATCGCCTTATACCTGTTCAGATTCATATATTGATCTGGCTTACAATGCCATACCAAGAGTATATTCATTTATGTTTTCATTACATCTATAAAAAATGCTATTATGGGTCTTCTCTTATATAAGGAGTAAACCAGAACTCACTGGAGTCTCCTTTCACCTGCAGTTATCATAAAAAGAATGTTGTCTTCAATAAATGACAGAAGTTTCCATTGTGTCAGTTGTTTTTTTTAATATTTTTCCTAAATACCTATGTAAGTCAAAGAATCTGTGTTTATGAGACTATAACTCAATAATGCTGATGTGGGACTTTTATAAAGGCCTACATACTTATGTGTTATTCACCAGCTGATCTGCAAAAAGCACTAAGGTCTCAGATATTTAAAGAGACACTTCATCTCACTGAAGTGGTCTGGGTGCAATGTAAAACATTGTACTTTTTATTTAGAAACTTCAATGTTTACATTGCAGGGTTGATCCACCTCTAGCGACTGTCATACTGACAGCCACTAGAGGTGCTTTTGCTGTAATGAGCAAGTAAAATTTGTTCACATGAAGGAAGCCAATACGAAAAACTATGCTTTCCAATAAGGAGGATTGGATGCTCCAATAAGGTGCTCAGTTCTCTTCTTGGACTTAATCATTTCAGATAAGGCTACGCCTCCTTGTTGATGTTGTGGAGGCTCAGAGGTGAAAAAAGGTGAGTAAAACTTTCATTTTATCAATTATTACTGCACACAGAGAAGGTGGTATATAACTAGGGACTGGGGCACTAGCACTTGTATATTTAACACTGTGGTGCTCCTTAAACAATCACTTCCGAAAGATTGCAAGTTTGAAAATGATTTGTAGCTCCTTTATGTATCTGCTCAACTTCAGAGAGATCCATTTGAATGGGATTTCCAGATGGAAGGTGACCTCCTTTACCCTATACACACATTTTACATTTGTTATAAGTATAATGTATATCTATGTAATGTTATATAATGCATTAAAACCGATCAAAAATAAAGAAGTAGCTGAATGCAAAATAGCAGAAGTGAAAGATAAAATGGATAACTCTGAACTTCTGGTATATGTAATGCAGGATGACATATGTTGCCCTAACACTATAGTGTCCCGATACCTATTTGGATCAGCTCCGCCCCCTTTGAAGTAAAATACTTTGCTTCCAATTACTACATATGCCCTTCTCTGTTCCGCCGCCCTGCCTCCTTGGCTGGGACCATCAGAATTTATGATCTCAGCCAATCTAATGTTTTCACATAGGCACTGGGAGACTAGTGCGCAGGTGCAGCAAATTGCCGCACTGTCAGGATACAGTTTTTTTACTTAAGTTCTGAGTGTTGGGCATATTAGTCAAGGTCAAGAATACAGATATTGCGTAAACGGTATGTAAGCCAAAGGTACAGGAATATAGAAGTAGGAATAGCCAGGAGCCAAGCCAAAGGTCAAGGGATACAGAGATCGGAATAGTCAGTAAGAAAGCCAAAGTCAAAGTACACAAGAAACAATACCAGAAACGCGCTCTCGGATTACCAGAATGGAAACCACGACAGGGCACAGAGAAATGAAGGAAAAAGTTTTAAATAGCCTAAGGTGCTCCATGATTGGCTGCAGGGGAGCATGTGACAGTAAACGTGTGTGTGTGATGTCACACACACATTTCCAAAGTTAGGCACTCAAAGGGTTAAGTAAGAACCTTTAAAGGTTCTTACTTGCAGCGGCCGGCATCTCTAATGATTAGAAACATTGCTTCTGTGTGAGGGGAGAAGGGAGGAGTGCCTGTCAGTGAGGACAGCAGGCGTTGCAGAAGGAGGTGAGTGATTGGCAGCATTCCCATTACCAAGTGGAATTACCAGGAGCGGAGCCAGTGGTTGACTGGAGACAGGGTGAGTATTCGGCGGCATTCTGCTTGCGATTCTGTTACACAGGGCAAGTTCCTCTAGTGGCATCCTGGAAGACAGTGACTAGAGGTGTTTCAACCCTGCAATCATATCATTGCCATGTTGACTAAAAGGCAGTTTTTTTTATTTTTGGGTTAAAACTAAACAGTCACAGCACTCATACAACTTAATTGAGATGAAGTGGTCTTGGTGCCTTTCAGTGACCGGCCCTTATATGATCACATGGCTAAGGTGGTTATAGTTTTTTCCTACACCATGCTGGTCTCACCATGGCTGGTCTGCTTCCATGGCTGATATTAATAGATCATCCATAGGGAGCATTGTGAGGCTATTTTCAGGGTACCTGTAGTCTCTACCTCAGAGGAGGTGAGAGACTTAGACATTTATCCTCCCAGAGGGGTTGTTTCTTCCGTTCCTCGCGGTTCTCTCGGCCATTTACAAGCCGACCGCGAGGGATCCACTTCCTTATATGACGCGACGCTCAGTAGTCGACGTCATGACGCCAACCCGGGTCGACCTGTCAGTCAAGTCCCGAGCACTAATCAGGACTCGTCGGGGGCGTGATTACCCTCTAAAATCAAGGTATAAAGTAAGGCTTTCGGCATCTGCTCATTGCCCTGTCGTGGTTCTAGCTTGTCTAGTCACTCAGTGCTCTTGTATTCTAGTTGTCTCTTTGGTTCTGACCCGGCTTGTTTGTACTACCCTGTTTATCTCTGTTACCCTTTGACTCGGCTTGTCTCTCGCTTACCTGTCCTCTCGTTCCCTCGACCTCGGCTTGTTCCTAGACCATTCTCTACTTACTCCTTACGTTAAGTCCGGCCATTCTAAGGTCCGGTATACGTACCTACCACCTGTTTGTACTCTGCGTGTTGGATCCCTGTCCCGATCCTGACATTACGACAGGGCCAATGGATCCTGCAGGTACAAACACTCAGGTTGGCCCTTCTGACTCTAGGTTCGACGCCATGGATCACAGAATGGACCAGATGGCTCTAGCACTACAGGCGTTACTATCTCGTTCTGGTAATCAACCAGAGGAGATGCGTAATACTTCTATCTCTCCTGTGAGTTCAGGTCTAGAGGTAGCCACTGTAGGTGCTTCTTCCCGTATCACTCCACCTGTACGTTATGGTGGTTCTCCAGAGAAGTGTCGTGGTTTCTTAAACCAAATAGGTATCCATTTCGAATTACAACCCCGCTCCTATCCTACAGATAGGGCGAAGGTTGGATTTATTATCACATTACTTGTTGAGAAAGCTTTGAGATGGGCCAATCCATTGTGGGAAAATGATAATCCGTTAGTATATAATTATAATGCCTTTGTAGCTGCTTTCAGAAGAACTTTTGACCCTCCAGGTAGAAAGGTCAATGCAGCTAGATTACTGTTGCGCCTTAGACAAGAAAACCGAACACTTGTGGATTATGCACTAGAGTTCAGGTCCTTGGCGGCAGAGGTTAAGTGGAATGAACAGGCTTATATAGATGTATTTTTAAACGGGTTATCAGACATAATCCTTGACGAGGTTGCTACTAGAGAGCTTCCTGAAAATTTGGAGGATTTAATTTCTTTTATTTCTCGCATTGACGAACGTTTAAGAGAGAGGCAGAACACTCGAGAGAGAAACCGTAGACCTTCCTTTAAACTAGCTCCTTCATTTCAAAGTTCTGAATCCACAACCTCACTTTTTCCAGAACCTATGCAGATAGGCAATACTCGCCTCTCAGAAGAGGAGAGACAGTACAGGAGAAGGGAGGGGTTGTGTATGTACTGTGGAGTCAGAGGTCATTTACGCCTAAATTGTCCTAATCGCTCGGGAAACGCTCGCACCTAAGTTTCTCTAGAGGACAGGCCTTGGGTGTTTCTATTTTGTCCTCTAATCTTAATTATAAAGATCACAGGCTTCTGCTACCCGTTTCTTTAACTTGGGAGAAGGGAGTACTAGAAACTATGGCATTGATAGATTCCGGAGCTGCTGAGAGCTTTATCGACCAAGTTTTTGTTACCAAACACGCTATCCCATCCCAGTTAAGGGAGACACCCTTGGCTGTTGAGGCCATAGATGGTAGACCTTTAGTTGAGCCTGTTATTTTCCGTGAAACCATACCCGTTAAATTAACTGTTGGTATCTTACACGAGGAAGACATATCTTTATTGCTTATTTCTTCTCCTTCTGTTCCCATAGTCCTGGGGTACCCTTGGTTAAAAAAACATAACCCTATTATTGATTGGGAATTAGGGGAGATAATCTCATGGGGTCAGGGTTGTCAGGACAGGTGCTTACGGACAGTGTCACCGCTTTGCGCAGTTAACACACCGATTAATTCTACCTACTCTACAGAGGTACAAATACCGCCCCTGTACCTGGATTTAAAGGCAGTATTTGACAAAAAGAATGCTGATACTTTACCTCCACACAGGTCTTTTGATTGTAAGAGTAATCTACTACCTGGTACTATGCCTCCCAGGGGTAATGTATATCCTTTGTCCACTAAAGAGAACTTAGTCTTAGAGGAGTATATTCGTGAGAACCTTGAAAAAGGATTCATTAGGAGATCCTCCTCTCCTGCCGGGGCTGGGTTTTTTTTTGTTAAAAAGAAGGATGGTACACTAAGACCTTGCATTGATTATCGAGGTTTGAACAAAATAACCATTAGAAATGCCTACCCAATTCCTTTGATTACCGAGCTCTTTGATCGTCTAAAAGGCTCCAAGATTTTCACCAAGTTAGATCTCAGAGGGGCGTATAACTTGGTGAGAATTCAGCAGGGACACGAGTGGATGACGGCGTTCAATACCCGTTATGGGCACTATGAATACACAGTAATGCCTTTTGGTCTCTGTAATGCACCGGCAGTATTTCAAGACCTGATCAATGAAGTTCTTAGGGAGTTTCAACATGACTGCGTTATTGTATATCTGGATGATATACTGATACACTCTAGAGAGATTGAGACTCACCACAGACAAGTCAGAAGGGTATTGCGCAAGCTTCTTCAACATGGCCTGTACTGCAAATTGGAGAAATGCAGCTTTGACCAATCCCAGATAAACTTTCTTGGTTATGTGATTTCTGGGGAAGGGTTTAAGATGGACCCGGATAAGCTCCAGTCCATTTTGGATTGGCCTTTACCCAGGGGCCTCAAGGCCATTCAGAGGTTTATTGGATTCTCCAACTATTATAGGCGCTTCATTAAGGGTTACTCTTCAATTATAGCTCCTATTACCAATATGACCAGACAGGGGGCTGACACTAAGAACTGGTCTACTGAAGCCCTTCTTGCCTTCAAAACACTCAAGGAACTGTTTGCTTCTGCACCAATTTTAGTTCACCCTGATACGACTCTGCCTTTCCTACTCGAGGTAGACGCCTCAGAGACAGGTATAGGTGCTATCCTGTCCCAAAGGTTAGATGTGGATAAGCCCTTACATCCATGTGGTTTTTTTTCCAAGAAACTATCAGGCCCTGAGAGCAGATATGACATTGGTGACAGGGAACTACTAGCAGTTATCATGGCTTTAAAGGAGTGGAGACATTTATTGGAGGGCACCTTACATCCTGTTACTATTTTGACAGACCACAAGAACCTGTCCTATATTGGGGAGGCCAAGCGCTTGTCCTCCAGGCAAGCTCATTGGTCTTTATTCCTCACGCATTTCAATTACGTGCTCACTTATAGACCTGGTTCTAAGAATTCTAAAACCGATGCTTTGTCTCGACAATATGAACCTTCTGCGATATCTGAGCCGGTTTTGTCTTCTATAGTACCCAGGTGCAATATTATCGCCAACACGAGTCTTAAGATTCACTCTCCGTTGCTTGGTCAGATCATGAAGTTGCAGCATCTGGCGCCTAGACAGACTCCTGGGGCAAGGCATTTCGTTCCTCCTGAACTCCAACTGGAACTCTTACAGTGTTTTCACAACAGTAAGGCGGCTGGGCATCCGGGTATTCGCAAGACATGTTCCTTGATCTCTAAAGATTTCTGGTGGCCTTCTTTACGGAAGGATATTAGGGATTTCATCAGAGCATGTGAGGTCTGTATGAAGACTAAGCAACCTCATACGCTTCCATGTGGGTTGTTACATCCCTTGAACATTCCTGAGAGACCATGGTCCTGTTTGGCTATGGACTTCATTGTAGATTTGCCTGTTTCTAAAAAACAGACTGTGATCCTCACGGTGGTTGATAGGTTTACTAAGATGGCTCATTTCGTGCCCTTAACTAAACTCCCGACTTCTCCTGAATTGGCGGAGATATTCGCGAGAGAGATTTTTCGCTTACATGGGATACCTTCCGAAATTGTTTCCGATAGAGGTTCCCAATTTGTTTCACGTTTTTGGAGATCCTTCTGTTCTCAACTAGGCATCAAATTGAATTTTTCTTCTGCCTATCACCCTCAGTCTAACGGAGCTGCTGAACGTACCAATCAAAAGATTGAACAATATTTGCGTTGTTTTGTTTCTGAACACCAGGACGATTGGGTCGGTTTGATTCCTTGGGCGGAGTTTGCACACAGTAATCTCGTTTGTGATTCTACTCGTTCCAGTCCCTTCTTCATGAATTATGGCTTTCATCCTTCCATTCTTCCCTCGGTTTCTCCTTCTCAAGGGGTACCGTCGGTTGATGTTCATGTTGCCAATTTGAGGACGTTGTGGGATCAGACTCGACAAATTCTCCTACATAATTCCATGTTGTTCAAGAAACACGCTGATAAGCACAGAAGGGCGGCTCCGGTTTTTGTTCCAGGTGATAGGGTATGGTTGAGTACTAGAAACATTCGTTTGAAGGTTCCTTCTATGAAATTCACTCCTCGTTACATTGGCCCTTACAGGGTTCTGACTCGAATTAACCCAGTTGCGTATCGCCTAGCTCTTCCAGCTGCCTTACGCATTCCTAACTCCTTTCATGTTTCTTTACTGAAACCGCTAGTCTGTAACAGATTTTCCTCCACTATATCCTCTCCTCGCTCTGTTCAGGTTGAGGGTCAGGAGGAGTATGAAATCAACTCCATCATCGATTCTCGAATCTCCCGGGGGAAGTTACAATATCTTATTGACTGGAAGGGATATGGTCCTGAGGAGAGGACTTGGGTACCTCAGGAGGATGTACATGCTCCTCGCCCCCGCAGGGCTTTTCACTCCCGTTTTCCATCTCGTCCCGGTTCCTTCCGCCCGGTGGGCGTTTCTGAGAGGGGGGGTACTGTCAGGGTACCTGTAGTCTCTACCTCAGAGGAGGTGAGAGACTTAGACGTTTATCCTCCCAGAGGGGTTGTTTCTTCGCGGTTCTCTCGGCCATTTACAAGCCGACCGCGAGGGATCCACTTCCTTATATGACGCGACGCTCAGTAGTCGACGTCATGACGCCAACCCGGGTCGACCTGTCAGTCAAGTCCCGAGCACTAATCAGGACTCGTCGGGGGCGTGATTACCCTCTAAAATCAAGGTATAAAGTAAGGCTTTCGGCATCTGCTCATTGCCCTGTCGTGGTTCTAGCCTGTCTAGTCACTCAGTGCTCTTGTATTCTAGTTGTCTCTTTGGTTCTGACCCGGCTTGTTTGTACTACCCTGTTTATCTCTGTTACCCTTTGACTCGGCTTGTCTCTCGCTTACCTGTCCTCTCGTTCCCTCAACCTCAGCTTGTTCCTAGACCATTCTCTACTTACTCCTTACGTTAAGTCCGGCCATTCTAAGGTCCGGTATACGTACCTACCACCTGTTTGTACTCTGCGTGTTGGATCCCTGTCCCGATCCTGACAGCTATATAGTATATGTATATATTCTAAACGCAGCATCTTAAAAGTGCAAAAGCTTAAAGGGACACTATAGCCACCAAAACAAATTTAGCTTACTGTGTTGGTGTATAGTTCATGCCCATGCAGTCTCGCTGCTCAATTCTCTGCCATTTAGGAGTTAAATCACTTTGTTTATACAGCCCTAACCACCCCTCCCTGCACGTGACTTACACAGCCTTCCTAAACAATTCCTGTAAAAAGTCATCTAATGTTTACACTTCCTTTATTGCAAATTCTTTTAAAATTAAAATGTTCTTATTTTCTGCTCTGTTAATAGCTAACTAGACACTGCAGGAGCCTCCTGTATGTAATTAAAGTTCAGTTTACAGTTTTCTGAGGCATGATCTATACACCAAAACTGATAAGCTAAAGTTGTTTTGTTGACTATAGTGTCCTTTTAAAAATACACTTACACACAACATATGTGCTTTTAAAAATGTGTGCAACATAATGCAAAGCTCATTTTACATAAAAGTGCACTAATTAAAATTCACACACAATAGTGTCCATCAATGCACACCTATAGGTGTTACCTATAGGTTTTATAAAGAGGCAAAATGCTGCACTGTGCTAACCAGCATCTCCTAATAGACATATATTGAATCAATGAATCTCTATGGGCAGAGGCATAACTAGAAACAGCCAGGCACCGGTGTGAAAATTATCCAGTGGCATCCCATACGTTTCCCCAAACCAGAGTCTCTTCTTTCTGGTAAGAGCAAGGAATTTTGTTTTGTTTATTTTATTTTGACACACTTGTATATTTTGCACCAAAGAAATCAGAAAAACTGAGCTGGATGTGTCCTGGACTTTGATTACCCTAGAAGGCTGTGGTTACCATAAAATCTGTGACAAAATCCTACCGGTAAAATAGGTAGTTTGTTACAATATATATATATATGCACATACATACTTCTAAATAGGTATCTGCACTCACGGATTTTAAAAGTCCAACATTTATTAGTAAATGTAAAAAAGGATTTGTAGTGGAGCGCTGATTAAATATAGATAAAAGAGATTGGGGTAAATAGATAGGAGACCTAACAACCTATATAATAAACGGCAGATGCATAAAATAAAATAAACCCCTCTCTTAAAAGGTCTTGGAACTGACCTTATTTATACACTCAAATTGAGTAAAAAATACATTTATTGATAAAATGCAGACAAATATATCACAGAAAAGAAACAATAACTTTTGCAGATGAAAATATGTCTATGAAAAATAGCTAAAAAACAGCCACATAAAAAATGATAATATTAAAGTCCAGACCTTATTTGAATGCTCGGCGTCCCGAGTTAGCAAAGATGTATACTGCTGAAAAAAATATCAAATAACGGTCCTCTTTATAATCCAGATGCTGGCTGATATCAGACCTCTCCAAACGCGTTTCTCCGCTTCGGCGGCTTTTTCAATGGATGAGGTCTGTGTCTCTGCGTTCTCTTTATATAGCAGTTTTGCCGACAATCATTTGCACACGGCAAATCCAAAACTACGATGTATAATGCAAAGATGACTTCTATGTAACTAGTTAGTTACTAAGTGTTAATGCTTAATTGCTCAAAAAATAGTTACTTATTATAGGCAGCATATAACCATTGCTATTCTTTATTTACTTCTGTTACCATAGTAACCCCGCCTGATCAGGTTTAAATGCAACTGCCGTTTCTCATATTTACAGGCATGAAAAAGAAAGTAAAATAACGTAAGATTTTCTAAATTAAACAGGAAGTCAATGATTGTAAATATAACTCCTCCATAATCTCGTGGTTAAAGTGTATCCAAATTTCATAACTGGAGATTTCGGCACGTTAGATTACTTTACTTTATTTACTCATGTTACCAAGGTAACACTTGTCTCAGTAAGTGAAAAGAACCTTTCCGTTATCACCTTAGGGTTTTTATCAGAAAAGTGGGTATCATTAGTCCCACATAATCTATTCTCTAAATATACCGAGACATGATGGCTTGAAAATTATACTATTAATTTTAAACGGTATAATGAATCAGAATGCTTTGTTAACTTCCGTTGCTATATAAACAATCCCTAAGTGAGTAAAAGTATAACTCCCATTATCAACTTATAAAAAATAAAAATATAAAAGAGAAATAAAACTAAAAAGGTGCCCTATAAAAGTAGAGATCTCTATTTATAACCCCTTTTATATGTATAAAAATAAGAATGATTCTATATAGCAAACTAATGTTAAAAAATTATACTCAAAACAGACACAAAAAATCTTATATTTGCACTTCTGCTGCCACTTCTAGATATAACTGCATATGGGATTAAAGATGTTACATGCCATTAACTTTAATAAAAAATGGAAATTTAAAGGGGGATTCATCCCAAAAAATGACACAGCTCAAATTCGGCATTCAAACCCTTAGGCTGCAGCGTATCAAGTTGATATATCCATTTCATCTCAGTGATGCCCAGTTGTTTAGTATGGTCTCCTCCTCTCTAGTTTTTATTTACTCTACATATCCCCTTAAAGTTCAAAAGGCTCATATCCGAATTGTGTATTTGTTTAAAATGGGCCGATACTGAATGTTGCATATATCCCTTCTTTATATTCAACATATGTTCCCTAATTCTGATGTACAGTTGCCTCTTTGTCCTTCCTACGTACTGGAGCCCACATGGGCACTCCAGTACATATATCACGTTAGTGCTTTGGCAGGTAATATGTTCTTTTATTTTAAAAGATTCCATCTTGCTAGTGACTTCAAATACTCCTTTTGTGTGTTTGTGTTTGCTTTCTTTACACGCTATACAGTCCAAACAATAGAAGAATCCATTTTTCTTTGTTGTGGTTATGGTGTTCTTTCTTTTTACATGTTTATTAGTTATTTTTCTTCGTAAGTTCGGTGCACCCCTAAAGATGATCCTTGGTCTTTCCGGTAACATACTAGCCAGAATTTTATCTTTTTTCAATAGATGCCAGTGTCTTGTGAGTATCTTTTTTAGTTGTAAGTTTTCTTTGTTGTAATTCAGAATTATTGCTGGAAATACTTCTTCTGATTCTGTTGCGTTTGATTTATCCTTAATTTTCAATAGGTTAGTTCGGTCTAGATGATCCACTCTACTTAATGCCTCATCTATTTCAATCTCTTGGTACTTTTTCGACATAAACTTTTTCTTTACTACTTCCGCTTGTTCCCTGTAGACTTCAGAGTCTGTACAGTTCCGTCTCAAGCGTCTAAATTCATTGTAAGGTACATTCTTAAGCCATAACGGTAGATGACAACTCTCTTTAAGAATGAAGCTGTTCACGTCAACTTCTTTGAAGTGCGTTTTCGTTTTGAGTGTACCAGAATCAACATAGATGATAAGATCAAGGAATACTACCTGTGTCTTACTGTAGGTGGTGTTGAGTTTAACTCCCCATGTGTTCTTATTAATGTATTCTAAGAACTTTTGTAGGTCTTCCATTTCTCCTTCCCATATGAAAAAAACATCATCGATGTATCTTTTATACTTGTGTACATTATTATTCCAGGGATGTTCATTCCAGATGTAATTGTCTTCCCAGTTTCCCATGAATAAGTTAGCGAAACTGGGGGCAAATTTCGTCCCCATGGCTGTGCCCTTCTTTTGGAGGTAAAACTGATCTTCAAACAGAAAATAATTGTAAATAATCCTTATGCACTTACCCCTTACAATAGGCACGGGGTGTACATGAAAAATAAACAAAGGAAATATATAGGGTAGTACTGTCAGATAACTTGATAATAGAGTGAAAAATATAAAAGGGGGGAACTCACATTGTAAAGAGCCTTTTATACGGGTATAGGCTCTAAACACATCAACCAGTGTGCCTTTCAAGGTAGGCAGCAAAACCTAGGAATAGAAGATGCTCCTTTCTTCCTTCTGTCTGCGAATTATATCTCCAAAATAAAGCACAAAAGAAGACTCCTAGTGCAGATTTATCTTCAATTAAATATTGTAGAACACAGGTATAAATTTGGTGCTCACCTTTTATAGAGCCTTTTGGGGACTGGCTCTAAGTGCTGTAGGCATCAGTGTCAATTTAGAGGTGACACTTCCCTCAGGTGGATACCAGATGTATGGAGGAGATGGAGTAAGGGTATTTAAAAAATTACATTTATTGAAAATCACAAGAAAATATATATATATATAAAATGCATACGAAGTAGCATGTATAAGTATACTACTACTAGAATGTCCAATCTCCTCTTCTCCCAGAAACGCGTTTCGCCGTCCTTATCGGCTTCCTCAGTCTGTACTTGTGAGTCTGCTGGTATCCAGTTTATAAATCATCCATTCGCGCCCTTTTCCTCGCCGTCCTGCAGCTGAATTTCATTTCCTGGTTAGATGCCGTCGCGTCACTTCCGGTTCGGCTTGTATTGCCGATACATCATTTCCGGGCTCCAGTTGTTCCTACAACTCCCAGCATGCTTCAGTTTGTACTTCCGTTTTTTTCGAACCTGCATGTAGGGAATGAGCTGTGCAGGAAAAAGGGGTCCTCTACCATTGCTCAAAGGTTGATATGTAATTAATGTATTTCATAAATCTCTCTTCAGGGCAAAACATTTACTAATAGCCATATATCAACTATCCTGGTATATTATAGCATACATATTTTTTCATATTCAACCAGGAACAGCAAATAATTTTCAAATAATTTTCAGTGTGAGGTAGACAGGGATATACAAATATTAATATTTAAAACATACAATGGTCATTATTAGTTAAAATTTCCATAAAAATGACGTTTGCATAACAAATAAATGAACAATAAATAGTATAAAAAATATATATGGTCGGAAAATGTATTATAAAAAATGACATAACTCAAAATCAACGTTAAGACCAAAAGGAACAAGGGTATTAAGGTTAAAAATCCATTTCATTTCTGTTTGGCCAAGTTTTTTGATTACATCTTCCCCTCTCCAATTTGTCTCCACCTTCTCAATAGCAAAAAATTTTAAAAGACTTGGGTCACTGTTGTGTAGTGTTTTAAAATGTAGGGATACATTATGTTTTTCATAACCTTTTTTGATATTTCTTACATGTTCACTGATACGTATATGTAGGGGGCGTTTTGTTCTCCCCACATAATACAGATCACATGGGCACTGCAGGATATAGATAACCTTCTTGGAGAAACATGTAGTCATAGTTCTCAATCTATATTCCTTTTTATTATGGGGGTCTTCAAAAGATGTAAGGTGTCTCTTACTACTGCTAGTGCCCCTACAGGCCAGACATTGTCCACACCCAAAAAAACCTAACTTATGAAAAAAAGGAGTCGACTTTTTTTCTTTGATGTGGTTTTTAGTTAGAAAGCATTTTAGATTGGGAGCACCTCTGTACACAATTTTCGGCTGGTCTGGTAGTATGCTATACAGCATAGGGTCATTTCTTAGTAAGGGCCAGTATTTTTTCATAGTTTTCCTAATTTGGTTGCTATTCTGATTAAAACCACAAATAAAAGAGATCTCCTTATATTTTTCCTCTTTCTTAGGTTTGTATTCTAAGAGGGATTTACGATCTATGTTTTCTATTTACAAACCTAAGAAAGAGGAAAAATATAAGGAGATCTCTTTTATTTGTGGTTTTAATCAGAATAGCAACCAAATTAGGAAAACTATGAAAAAATACTGGCCCTTACTAAGAAATGACCCTATGCTGTATAGCATACTACCAGACCAGCCGAAAATTGTGTACAGAGGTGCTCCCAATCTAAAATGCTTTCTAACTAAAAACCACATCAAAGAAAAAAAGTCGACTCCTTTTTTTCATAAGTTAGGTTTTTTTGGGTGTGGACAATGTCTGGCCTGTAGGGGCACTAGCAGTAGTAAGAGACACCTTACATCTTTTGAAGACCCCCATAATAAAAAGGAATATAGATTGAGAACTATGACTACATGTTTCTCCAAGAAGGTTATCTATATCCTGCAGTGCCCATGTGATCTGTATTATGTGGGGAGAACAAAACGCCCCCTACATATACGTATCAGTGAACATGTAAGAAATATCAAAAAAGGTTATGAAAAACATAATGTATCCCTACATTTTAAAACACTACACAACAGTGACCCAAGTCTTTTAAAATTTTTTGCTATTGAGAAGGTGGAGACAAATTGGAGAGGGGAAGATGTAATCAAAAAACTTGGCCAAACAGAAATGAAATGGATTTTTAACCTTAATACCCTTGTTCCTTTTGGTCTTAACGTTGATTTTGAGTTATGTCATTTTTTATAATACATTTTCCGACCATATATATTTTTTATACTATTTATTGTTCATTTATTTGTTATGCAAACGTAATTTTTATGGAAATTTTAACTAATAATGACCATTGTATGTTTTAAATATTAATATTTGTATATCCCTGTCTACCTCACACTGAAAATTATTTGAAAATTATTTGCTGTTCCTGGTTGAATATGAAAAAATATGTATGCTATAATATACCAGGATAGTTGATATATGGCTATTAGTAAATGTTTTGCCCTGAAGAGAGATTTATGAAATACATTAATTACATATCAACCTTTGAGCAATGGTAGAGGACCCCTTTTTCCTGCACAGCTCATTCCCTACATGCAGGTTCGAAAAAAACGGAAGTACAAACTGAAGCATGCTGGGAGTTGTAGGAACAACTGGAGCCCGGAAATGATGTATCGGCAATACAAGCCGAACCGGAAGTGACGCGACGGCATCTAACCAGGAAATGAAATTCAGCTGCAGGACGGCGAGGAAAAGGGCGCGAATGGATGATTTATAAACTGGATACCAGCAGACTCACAAGTACAGACTGAGGAAGCCGATAAGGACGGCGAAACGCGTTTCTGGGAGAAGAGGAGATTGGACATTCTAGTAGTAGTATACTTATACATGCTACTTCGTATGCATTTTATATATATATATATTTTCTTGTGATTTTCAATAAATGTAATTTTTTAAATACCCTTACTCCATCTCCTCCATACATCTGGTATCCACCTGAGGGAAGTGTCACCTCTAAATTGACACTGATGCCTACAGCACTTAGAGCCAGTCCCCAAAAGGCTCTATAAAAGGTGAGCACCAAATTTATACCTGTGTTCTACAATATTTAATTGAAGATAAATCTGCACTAGGAGTCTTCTTTTGTGCTTTATTTTGGAGATATAATTCGCAGACAGAAGGAAGAAAGGAGCATCTTCTATTCCTAGGTTTTGCTGCCTACCTTGAAAGGCACACTGGTTGATGTGTTTAGAGCCTATACCCGTATAAAAGGCTCTTTACAATGTGAGTTCCCCCCTTTTATATTTTTCACTCTATTATCAAGTTATCTGACAGTACTACCCTATATATTTCCTTTGTTTATTTTTCATGTACACCCCGTGCCTATTGTAAGGGGTAAGTGCATAAGGATTATTTACATTATACTTTGTAAGCGCTGCACCTATATCAAGTGTTGGTTTAATGTTTTTCACACTCTAAACTCACTGCTTGGTATTCTGTTTTTTTGGTTTCAACATTTTAGTGGTTTTGGAGTATCCACTATAAGTGCATATAGCAGCTACACTAAATAAGTTTGCACCAAATAAGCGTTAAGCGCCTTATAGCCACACCTTCTTTGTATCTCTTTAGAAAATAATTGTTCTTCAAAATAAAAGTGATGCCCTCTATTATAAATGAGATTTGATTATCCTCCAGTTCTCCATATTTTCTTAGTGAATTACTCACGGAATCGCAGCCTTGTTTGTGATCAATGATCGTATATAATGAAGTTACATCCGTAGATACAAGGATGTAGTTGTCTTGCCAGGAGATGGAATCTAGTTCCCTAATCATCTGTGTAGTGTCCTTAAGGTGTGACTTATGGGAGTTATACTTTTACTCACTTAGGGATTGTTTATATAGCAACGGAAGTTAACAAAGCATTCTGATTCATTATACCGTTTAAAATTAATAGTATAAGTTTCAAGCCATCATGTCTCGGTATATTTAGAGAATAGATTATGTGGGACTAATGATACCCACTTTTCTGATAAAAACCCTAAGGTGATAATGGAAAGGTTCTTTTCACTTACTGAGACAAGTGTTACCTTGGTAACATGAGTAAATAAAGTAAAGTAATCTAACGTGCCGAAATCTCCAGTTATGAAATTTGGATACACTTTAACCACGAGATTATGGAGAAGTTATATTTACAATCATTGACTTCCTGTTTAATTTAGAAAATCTTACGTTATTTTACTTTCTTTTTCATGCCTGTAAATATAAGAAACGGCAGTTGCATTTAAACCTGATCAGGCGGGGTTACTATGGTAACAGAAGTAAATAAAGAATAGCAATGGTTATATGCTGCCTATAATAAGTAACTATTTTTTGAGCAATTAAGCATTAACACTTAGTAACTAACTAGTTACATAGAAGTCATCTTTGCATTATACATCGTAGTTTTGGATTTGCCGTGTGCAAATGATTGTCGGCAAAACTGCTATATAAAGAGAACGCAGAGACACAGACCTCATCCATTGAAAAAGCCGCCGAAGCGGAGAAACGCGTTTGGAGAGGTCTGATATCAGCCAGCATCTGGATTATAAAGAGGACCGTTATTTGATATTTTTTTCAGCAGTATACATCTTTGCTAACTCGGGACGCCGAGCATTCAAATAAGGTCTGGACTTTAATATTATCATTTTTTATGTGGCTGTTTTTTAGCTATTTTTCATAGACATATTTTCATCTGCAAAAGTTAGTTTCTTTTCTGTGATATATTTGTCTGCATTTTATCAATAAATGTATTTTTTACTCAATTTGAGTGTATAAATAAGGTCAGTTCCAAGACCTTTTAAGAGAGGGGTTTATTTTATTTTATGCATCTGCCGTTTATTATATAGGTTGTTAGGTCTCCTATCTATTTACCCCAATCTCTTTTATCTATATTTAATCAGCGCTCCACTACAAATCCTTTTTTACATGTCTATCACTTTAACCTAACCAGTGTTGAGCAGCAGATTGTACCTCTTGAGGATAAGAGGACTACATTTCTTATAGGTTTTTTTTTTTTTTTTTTTTTTAATTTAGGACATTGATTACATTTTTGTGTTATTATGGATATTAACGCACTTAGACAGAAGGTAGATACTAATGCTACCCGCTGTTTTGGAATTGATATACTTAAGGAATATTCCACAAAACATAATAGGAGTTTCCTATTTTTGAAACTGGAAAGATTATTAAAACAGGAATTGAAATTAAAATGGGAAGTGGCCACACTTCAACAATACATTATTGACAATATAACCCCCCGAGGTCTAAGGTTATTTAAAGATCCAGCGTTTCCTATTGAGTACTTAGAACTCAAAGAGAGATGGTACGAAACAATGGAAGATTGCTCATTTGTTTTTATGGACATTATCATTGAATGTAGAAAAAAGAAGTTGGTAGAATTAGACCAGGAAATTAAAGAAATACAAGCTGTCTTAGAATCCATGGAAGGAGGGGACAACTCAAGGGAGAGGGTGACAAGAATAGCTGAAAGTGTGGACAGACTGGAGGAAGATATAAAGAAGACTAAGAAGAAAAAATTCCTACGTGATATGGATGATTATAAGAATGATAGAGTCAGAAATTTCCAGAAGAAATATGACTTACAATTTGAGAAAAAGAACTATCAGGAAAGGAGTATATACCAACAATTCAAAACAACAGAATATAAGAATCCAATTCATCATGCCTACGAGAGAGGAAATTATAAGGACAACAGAAGATCCAACCAGGATACAAGAAGACAATATAACAGAGAAAATCCCGACTATATACCAATTAATGGTAAAAGACGTGGGAATGAGGGGTGGAGAAGGCCCAAAAGTATGATAGAAGAGGACCGCCAAATGAGGGGAAGAGATCTACAAAGAGGCAAGAACGTGACAGAAGAGGACCACCAAGTGAGGGGAAGAGAGCCACAAAGAGTTAAAAAGACATCGGAGATGAAGGATACACAGAATATAGAATGTGAAGACCTTAGAGGTCCAGCAGGTCATGATAGGAGAAACTACAGAATGTCACATAACGTCAATCCTGTTAAGAGAAAGACACCATATGGTAATAATAGAGACAAAGAAAATGAGAAGATGATTGAATGTAGAAGACGTACAGATAATATGGAAAACTCTGTAAGAGGGAATATTGGTAGAGAAACTGACAAAACTTCCGAAAGAAGACAATTGGAAATGGCGGAGATTCCCGCAAGAGTAAATAACGTTACAGTACAAGCAGAGGTACATAATAGCACAAGAGAGGCGGTTTTTTTAGGAAGGAACACCAGAGAGATAACCACATGGTTCCATCCGTTGACACCAAGAAGAACAAAAAGAAAAGAACCACATCTAGAAGAAATAGAGGAGGAAGAAGAGCAATGGACAAACAAGAAAAAGAACAGGAAGGACATCCAGTAGGGATATTTAACCTTGCAGGAATACCACTATTACCCCACCATATCACAGCACTGAACAAAGGATTAAAATTTGCACCTACAGCGCATGTGAACAAATTTGAAGCAACCATTGATGTAAAAAGGTTTGTAAGAAAACTAAGCATTAAAAAGCATTTTAAACAGCTGCCGGATTTTCCAGCGAAAGAAGAGTCTGTGAGTAAGTTTCAACACAGCCAATTAAAACCCAACTCTACATTTTATCCTGTGAATCAGGTTTCTGCCGCAATGGAAATGTATGAAGAATTAGTGACTGATGACATAAGGAAAATGAAAAAGAAGCACTACCCAAAGAACAACTTGACAAAGAAAGAGAGAGAAGCGATAAAGGATTTAACTAATAATGAAAAAATCTGCATTAAACCAGCAGACAAAGGTGGGGGGATAGTCATCATGTCAAGTGAATACTACACAAAAGAAGCCACTAGGTTACTAGAAGAACCCGATACTTACGGGAAATTATCTAGTGATCCATTGAATGGAATAAAGGACAGACTCAAAATTATGCTGGACAATGCCAGAGATATCGGAATTCTGAAAGAGTCCGAATATAGATTCCTCTCCATTCCCTTCCCAAGAACCCCTACTTTTTATTTTTTACCTAAGATCCATAAAGATCTCCAAGCACCACCTGGCCGGCCAATAATATCAGGGATCAACTCGATTACATCTAATTTGTCTCAGTACATAGACTCATTCTTGCAACCATATGTGTCCAAGGTAAAGTCACACCTTAAGGACACTACACAGATGATTAGGGAACTAGATTCCATCTCCTGGCAAGACAACTACATCCTTGTATCTACGGATGTAACTTCATTATATACGATCATTGATCACAAACAAGGCTGCGATTTCGTGAGTAATTCACTAAGAAAATATGGAGAACTGGAGGATAATCAAATCTCATTTATAATAGAGGGCATCACTTTTATTTTGAAGAACAATTATTTTCTGTTTGAAGATCAGTTTTACCTCCAAAAGAAGGGCACAGCCATGGGGACGAAATTTGCCCCCAGTTTCGCTAACTTATTCATGGGAAACTGGGAAGACAATTACATCTGGAATGAACATCCCTGGAATAATAATGTACACAAGTATAAAAGATACATCGATGATGTTTTTTTCATATGGGAAGGAGAAATGGAAGACCTACAAAAGTTCTTAGAATACATTAATAAGAACACATGGGGAGTTAAACTCAACACCACCTACAGTAAGACACAGGTAGTATTCCTTGATCTTATCATCTATGTTGATTCTGGTACACTCAAAACGAAAACGCACTTCAAAGAAGTTGACGTGAACAGCTTCATTCTTAAAGAGAGTTGTCATCTACCGTTATGGCTTAAGAATGTACCTTACAATGAATTTAGACGCTTGAGACGGAACTGTACAGACTCTGAAGTCTACAGGGAACAAGCGGAAGTAGTAAAGAAAAAGTTTATGTCGAAAAAGTACCAAGAGATTGAAATAGATGAGGCATTAAGTAGAGTGGATCATCTAGACCGAACTAACCTATTGAAAATTAAGGATAAATCAAACGCAACAGAATCAGGAGAAGTATTTCCAGCAATAATTCTGAATTACAACAAAGAAAACTTACAACTAAAAAAGATACTCACAAGACACTGGCATCTATTGAAAAAAGATAAAATTCTGGCTAGTATGTTACCGGAAAGACCAAGGATCATCTTTAGGGGTGCACCGAACTTACGAAGAAAAATAACTAATAAACATGTAAAAAGAAAGAACACCATAACCACAACAAAGAAAAATGGATTCTTCTATTGTTTGGACTGTATAGCGTGTAAAGAAAGCAAACACAAACACACAAAAGGAGTATTTGAAGTCACTAGCAAGATGGAATCTTTTAAAATAAAAGAACATATTACCTGCCAAAGCACTAACGTGATATATGTACTGGAGTGCCCATGTGGGCTCCAGTACGTAGGAAGGACAAAGAGGCAACTGTACATCAGAATTAGGGAACATATGTTGAATATAAAGAAGGGATATATGCAACATTCAGTATCGGCCCATTTTAAACAAATACACAATTCGGATATGAGCCTTTTGAACTTTAAGGGGATATGTAGAGTAAATAAAAACTGGAGAGGAGGAGACCATACTAAACAACTGGGCATCACTGAGATGAAATGGATATATCAACTTGATACGCTGCAGCCTAAGGGTTTGAATGCCGAATTTGAGCTGTGTCATTTTTTGGGATGAATCCCCCTTTAAATTTCCATTTTTTATTAAAGTTAATGGCATGTAACATCTTTAATCCCATATGCAGTTATATCTAGAAGTGGCAGCAGAAGTGCAAATATAAGATTTTTTGTGTCTGTTTTGAGTATAATTTTTTAACATTAGTTTGCTATATAGAATCATTCTTATTTTTATACATATAAAAGGGGTTATAAATAGAGATCTCTACTTTTATAGGGCACCTTTTTAGTTTTATTTCTCTTTTATATTTTTATTTTTTATAAGTTGATAATGGGAGTTATACTTTTACTCACTTAGGGATTGTTTATATAGCAACGGAAGTTAACAAAGCATTCTGATTCATTATACCGTTTAAAATTAATAGTATAAGTTTCAAGCCATCATGTCTCGGTATATTTAGAGAATAGATTATGTGGGACTAATGATACCCACTTTTCTGATAAAAACCCTAAGGTGATAACGGAAAGGTTCTTTTCACTTACTGAGACAAGTGTTACCTTGGTAACATGAGTAAATAAAGTAAAGTAATCTAACGTGCCGAAATCTCCAGTTATGAAATTTGGATACACTTTAACCACGAGATTATGGAGGAGTTATATTTACAATCATTGACTTCCTGTTTAATTTAGAAAATCTTACGTTATTTTACTTTCTTTTTCATGCCTGTAAATATGAGAAACGGCAGTTGCATTTAAACCTGATCAGGCGGGGTTACTATGGTAACAGAAGTAAATAAAGAATAGCAATGGTTATATGCTGCCTATAATAAGTAACTATTTTTTGAGCAATTAAGCATTAACACTTAGTAACTAACTAGTTACATAGAAGTCATCTTTGCATTATACATCGTAGTTTTGGATTTGCCGTGTGCAAATGATTGTCGGCAAAACTGCTATATAAAGAGAACGCAGAGACACAGACCTCATCCATTGAAAAAGCCGCCGAAGCGGAGAAACGCGTTTGGAGAGGTCTGATATCAGCCAGCATCTGGATTATAAAGAGGACCGTTATTTGATATTTTTTTCAGCAGTATACATCTTTGCTAACTCGGGACGCCGAGCATTCAAATAAGGTCTGGACTTTAATATTATCATTTTTTATGTGGCTGTTTTTTAGCTATTTTTCATAGACATATTTTCATCTGCAAAAGTTATTGTTTCTTTTCTGTGATATATTTGTCTGCATTTTATCAATAAATGTATTTTTTACTCAATTTGAGTGTATAAATAAGGTCAGTTCCAATACCTTTTAAGAGAGGGGTTTATTTTATTTTATGCATCTGCCATTTATTAGTAAATGTTAAAAAGACGATCAACGTTTCAGTCCTGCATAGAGGACTTTCATCAGGATCAAATACTTTATACTTTTACTTATAAATGTTGGACTTTTAAAATCCGTGAGTGCAGATACCTATTTGGAAGAATACATAATACAGCCTTGGTTTGCAAGCGCCCGGTCACAAAGGGACACTAAAGCGTGAGTGCAAGAGCATTTTTGTATTTTTTTTATATATATATATATATATATATATATATATATATATATACACACATATATACACACACACACACACACACACACATTTTAGAACTGCCCCCCTACTTTTGTCCTTGGCCCCTTATTTGCCCACCCTAAATATGAATCCTGGATATGCCACTGCCCAGCCCCTCCACGTGTCTCTCCTACACCCCCAGTCACTTCTTGTGTCTTGTCTCTCCCCCCAGCCCCTTCATGTGTCTCTCGCAACCTCCTAGCCAGGGCCGGCCTTAGGGGTGTGCGAGCTGTGCGGCCGCACAGGGCGTCATGGAGCAGGGGGCGCCGTGCGGCCGCACAGCCAGCCGGGATTTAAAAAAAATGTATTTATTTTTTTTAATTTGCAGCGGGGGCGGAGCTTACCGTGCGGCGGGGGCGGAGCTAAAAGCGCCGGAAAACTGCTGCAGGGGAAGCAGGAAGGAGTCCCTGCTTCCCCACCAAACAGTCACCAGGAGCTGCACTGCCTCCACAATGAACTCCACAGGTAACTGTGTGCTTGTCATGTGAGTGTGACTCTCTGCCTGTGTGTATTACTGTCTGTGTGTGTGTATATAACTGTCTGCCTCTGTGTGTCTGTGTGTATTACTGTCTGTGTGTGTGTGTGTGTGTGTATATGACTGTCTGCCTCTGTGTGTCTGTGTGTATTACTGTCTGTGTGTGTGTATATGACTCTCTGCCTGTGTGTATTACTGTCTGTGTGTATCACTGTCTGCCTATGTGTATCTGTGTGTATGACTGTCTGCCTGTGTGTGTGTATTACTGTCTGTGTATGTGTGTGTGTGACTGTCTGCCTCTGTGTGTCTGTGTATATGACTGTCTGCCTCTGTGTGTCTGTGTGTATGACTGTCTGTGTGTGTGTGTGTGTGTGTGTGTGTGTGACTGTCTGCCTCTGTGTGTCTGTGTATATGACTGTCTGCCTCTGTGTGTCTGTGTGTATTACTGTCTGCCTCTGTGTGTGTCTGTGTGTATTACTGTCTGTGTCTGTGTGTATGACTGTCTGCCTTTGTGTGTCTGTGTGTGTGTGTATGACTGTCTGCCTGTGTGTGTGTGGATGTCTTCCTGTGTGTGTGTATTGCCGTCTGACTCTGTGTGTGTGTGTGTGTCACATACACAGGGCCGGAGTGTCCATAAGGCGGCACAGGCGGCCGCCTTAGGGCGCACCGGCTCCGGGGGCGCAAGATTTCAGTGACCGGCAGGAGGGAAGCTCTCCCTCCTGCCGGCCACCATCTCCGCCACCGGCGCGGCAGTCCTGCGATCAGGCGCGGCGAGGGAGCTCTAACCTCTCTGCTCTGCTCCCTCGCTCGCTGTCTAGTGATGCCGCGGGAGCCGGAATATGACGTCATATTCCGGCTCCCGCGGCATCACTAGACAGCGCGCGAGGGAGCAGAGCAGAGAGGTTAGAGCTCCTTCGCCGCGCCTGATCGCAGGACTGCCGCACGCCGCCCAGCAGCCCCACTGGACCCCAGGGAATGATCCACACCAGCTCTCCAGGTAGGGAGGCTGGGTGGATATTATTTATTTATTAAAATAATTTGTGAATGTATGTGATGTGTCTGTGTGTGTGAGTGTCTGTGTGTCTGTGAGTGAGTGTGTGAGTGTCTGTGTGTGTGAGTGTCTGTGTGTCTGTGAGTGAGTGTGTGAGTGTCTGTGTGAGTGAGTGTCTGTGTGTATGTGTCTGTGAGTGAGTATGTGTCTCTGTGTGAAAGTGTCTGTGTGTGTGTGTGTGTGTGTGTGTGAGAGAGTGTCTGTCTGTGTGTGAGAGTGTCTGTCTGTGTGTGTGAGTGTCTGTTAGAGTGTGTCTGTGTGTCTGTGAGTGAGTGTGTGAGTGTGTGTGAGTGAGTGTCTGTGTGTGTGTCTGTGAGTGAGTATGTGTCTCTGTGTGAGAGTGTCTGTGTGTCTGTGAGTGTGTGTGTGTGTGTGTGTGTGTGTGTGTGTCTGTGTGTGAGTGTATGTGTGTCTGTGAGTGACTGAGTGTATGTGTGTCTGTGAGTGATTGTATGAGTGTTGCATGTGAGTGTGTCAGTGTATGTATGTGTGTGTCTGTCAGTGTGTGTTTGTGAGTGTCTGTCAAATCAGTGAGAGTATCTTTGTCATTGAGTCTGTGTGTGACTATCAGTGTGTCTGTCAATGAGTGTCAATCAGTGTGTGTGTGTGTCAGATCAGTGAGTCTCTGTGTTTGTCATTGAGTGTGTGTGTCTGTCAGAAGAACACTAAGGGACAGGGAAGGGAGGGGACCAATAATGGAAGGGGAGAGGGGCTGGTTAAGAGGCACATAGGTGAAGATGTTATTTTTGAATGGGGGGGTGGCGGAAAAATACATCTTCGCCTATGTACCCAAAAATCCTTGCACCGGCCCTGCACATACAACCAATACACGCATATCACACACTGTTAATACACCCATTACAAATATCACACATAGCATATATATCACACACAGTCATCACACCTACTATCACATACACAGACAACACAAACATTACAGCATACATGGATGCCGGGGGGGGGGAGGGGGAGGGCGCTGTGAAGATTTTTCGCACAGGGCGTCTAAATGCCTAAGGCCGGCCCTTCTCCTAGCCCCTTCATGTGTCTCCTTCAGCCATTCCATGTGTCTCTTTCACCCACCCCAGCCCCTTCATGTGTCTCTTCCACCAACCCTAAACCACGGTACTCAGTTTGACAGGAAATGCTCTCTCAGTGAACACTTTCTGTCAGACTGCAGTCCGCTCGGCCACGCTACATATAGTGACCAGCAGGAGTGGAGCACTCTGCTCTTCGCTCCTCTCCTGCAAGCCACTGCAACTGCACATCTCAGGCAGGTGTGGCTCTTCCCTGGCCTCAAGTTATGCCGGTGTACCCTAGTCGCAGGGGTCGACGCTGTGAAAGGGTCCTCAGAAGTGACAGGCACAGTCACAGCTGCAACCATGTTAGTTATGCCACTCTCTAGGGAGAATATTCAGCACTTCCATGCAGAGCGTGAAGATGCTGATCACCAGTGCTGCGCATTGTGCAGCACTGGACTAGGAATTACCTCTAGTGGCAGTCTGAGTGACTGCCTTTAGAGATGTTACTAGGCAGTAAAGTAAACACTGCCTTTTCTCTGAAAAGGTAGTGTGAACAACGCTCATCTTGCAGAGATAGGCTATAGCAGGGATAGGCAACCTTCGGCTCTCCAGATGTTGTGGACTACATCCCCCATAATGCTCTTACACACATAATGCTGGCAAAGCATCATGGGAGGTGTAGTCCAAAACATCTGCAGAGCCAAAGGTTGCCTATCCCTGGGCTATAGACACTAGAACCACTGCATCTTTAGTGGTTCTGGTGACTATAGTGTCCCTTTAACCTATTGGCACCTTTTCTGGCACTTTTAATTCCTCTTTTTTTATATGTTTTCTCCTTTTTTTCCTCCCAATGATTTTACCATGAGTCCATTCACAAATTAAGGCAAACATATAATATCACTAAGAAAGAAAAGGTGCCTTTTGGGAGAAAGGAAGACTGAGAATACAGCTCACTTGTCAGAGAAAGACTCACTATTTTGACAGTGTCAGAAAAACATTTTTTTGGAATGTTTGCACCTCCCTTTCATACATTGGAACTAAAAAAAAGAACCAAACTGGAACAGAAAATAAAATGATGGAAAATAAGGGAATATATTGAGACTAATATGAAAAGAGTCAGAAAAAAAATGCATAGAAGGTGCATGCAGATTTTTTTTTTTTTGTACATTATTTAAATGTATCAAGTTAATACAATCCGGTTGCTGCACAGATCTTATAAAGGCATGGGAACCATATCTTTCCTGTCACAGAATGAGGGAGTATGATAGATTGTTTTAATATAAATCAGATATCATATTATTCTGAACAAAGAACATTGAAATTATTTTAAAAACTGATATTTATGCTCACAAGAGAAAATAGAGATCAAATGTTCTGATGTTCACGTATAATTGACTGTTACTGCTATGGACTGTTTTTGTCTTCTGCTATACATGTGCTGTGTGAGCGTTCCACTGTGCACGCGTTTTTGTCTTTCCATTGTGTCTAACACTTTTGTGTTTATTTGTCACACTTCAAATTGTAATTAAATTGAAATCTAGATTAACAAAATACATAAAAAACAACAGTTGATAAAAGTTTTTCCAACTCTACTTAAGTCACAGTTTGACTGTTTAGCCTGAAAGGAACACTATAGGGTCAGGGACACAAACCTGTAAAAACTTACCCCACCTCAATCCTCCTCCTTAGTGACATCATCAGAATTTACGATTTTTAGCCAATCCATAGGCAAAGGAAGAGGGATGGGTCACTGTTTTGACCAACTGCTTGCATGAAAATGCCTAAAGGGAATGATTATACTCACCAGAACAACTACATTAAGCTATAGTTGCTCTGGTGACTATAGTGTCCCTTGAATAGCAGTGGAATTAAAATTGAGTTGCAAAATGGATATTATAAATATTATCGATAAACCCCAACTCACCTACAGTCATACATTGTTTGTTTTAGTTTAGTTTTCAATGCATCACTACTCACTACTTAAGGAATAAACCGTGCCTACCTCTCTGTATTTTACTGTGGGTGGCACTTTAGAACAATATGTGGTGGAGATAAACCAGGGATTAGGGCCGGTGCAAGGATTTTTGCCGCCCTAGGCAAAAAAAATTTTGCCGCCCCCCCATATGTCCTGCCCACCATGTGACATCACAATGCCCCGCCCATATGCTATGCCATATGGGCCAACGCCAGTCTTCACAAAGTGTCTTTTATCTGAAAAGACAGTGTGTTTACATTAAAAAGCCTACAGGCACAGGCTATAGACACCAGAACCACTACATTATGCTGTAGTGCTTCTGGTGACTATAGTATCCATTTAATGTGAGGTAAATTAGAGATTAGTGCCACTAATAATATATTGGATTGCCTACTTACCACCAGATGAGGACAAGAGGCTGATGATGGGCTCAGTCTGGCTCCACAGGTCTGGTGTAGAAGAGGCTCTCTGGAGACTGTTTTTAACAGTGCTCACAACAATTAACGAACAGGAAGCAGCTCCATTTTTTAGGGCCCCTTACACAGCTCAAGGTCTGGGCCCCCAGGGGGCATACGCCTACAATGCCCACCCATAAATCCACCTACATGGCCCATCCATGAGTTGGGGATGTTTTATGTGTGCAATTTGTGTAAGGGATGTAGTGTGTTTATAGGGGATGTAGTGTGTGTTTGCGTGTAAGGAATGCATTCTATGTTTCTGTGTGTGTGTGTGTGTGTGTGTAAGGGGTGTAAGGTTTGTTTCTGTGTATGTAATTGAATGCAGTGTGTGTCTGTAAGGGGTGCATTAATTATGTAAGAGAACGTAAGGGATGCATTGTGTGTTTCGGGTGTGTCTGTGTGTGAGTAGGAATGCATTGTATGTTTCTGTGTGTGTGTGGGGGGGGGAAGCAGGGCTCGAGCAGGGCTCGAGTCCTGCAGGAATGCCGCCCCCAAATGCCCTCTGTTCTCCCTGTCATGGGGGGGCCACCTGATTGCCTGCCCCCCCCCCCCCCCCCCCCGGCGGGCGGCTCTCTCCCTGTCACACGCGGCGAGGGAGCTGTGTCCTCTCTGCTCCCTCTCGCCGCGTGGGCTGTCTGCTGATGCAGGGAGCCGGAATATGACTTCATATTCCGGCTCCCTGCATCAGAAAACGGCACGCGGCGAGAGGGAGCAGAGAGGACACAGCTCCCTCGCCGCGAGAGGGGGGGGCAGGCAATCAGGTGGCCCCCCCATGCCAGCCTCACTGCAGCCCCACTGGACCCCAGGGACCCACCCATGCCAGCTTTTCTGAAAGGTAGGGAGGCTGGGTGGGTGGGCAATGTTTATTTGAATAATTTGTATATATGCATGTCTGTTAGTGTATGTGTATGTATGTCTGTGTGTATGTCTGTTAGTGTATGTGTATGTATGTCTGTGTGTATGTCTGTTAGTGTATGTGTATGTATGTCTGTGTGTATGTCTGTTAGTGTATGTGTATGTATGTCTGTGTGTATGTCTGTTAGTGTATGTGTATGTATGTCTGTGTGTATGTCTGTTAGTGTATGTGTATGTATGTCTGTGTGTATGTCTGTTAGTGTATGTGTATGTATGTCTGTGTGTATGTCTGTTAGTGTATGTGTATGTATGTGTGTGTATGTCTGTTAGTGTATGTGTATGTATGTGTGTGTATGCCTGTTAGTGTATGTGTATGTATGTCTGTGTGTATGTCTGTTAGTGAATGTGTATGTATGTCTGTTAGTGTATGTGTATGTATGTCTGTGTGTATGTCTGTTAGTGTATGTGTATGTATGTCTGTGTGTATGTCTGTTAGTGTATGTGTATGTATGTCTGTGTGTATGTCTGTTAGTGTATGTATGTCTGTGTGTATGTCTGTTAGTGTATGTGTATGTATGTCTGTGTGTATGTCTGTAAGTGTATGTGTATGTCTGTTAGTGTATGTGTGTGTATGTCTGTGTGTATGTCTGTTAGTGTATGTGTATGTATGTCTGTTAGTGTATGTGTATGTTTGTCTGTGTGTATGTCTGTTAGTGTATGTGTGTGTATGTCTGTGTGTATGTCTGTTAGTGTATGTGTGTGTATGTCTGTTAGTGTATGTGTATGTATGTCTGTTAGTGTATGTGTATGTATGCCTGTTAGTGTATGTGTATGTATGTGTGTGTATGTCTGTTAGTGTGTGTGTGTGTATGTGTGTTAGTCTATGTATGTGTGTGTATGTCTGTTAGTGTATGTGTATGTCTGTTAGTGTATGTGTATGTCTGTTAGTGTATGTGTGTATGTCTGCTAGTGTATGTCTGTTAGTCTATGTATGTGTGTGTATGTTAGTTAATGTCTGTTGGTCTATGTATGTGTGTGTATGTTAGTTAATGTCTGTTGGTGTATGTGTGTGTTTGTGTCAGTGTGTGTGTATGAGTGTATTTACGTCTGTTAGCATATGTACGTGTGTGTGTATGAGTGTATGTGCTTCTGTTAGTGTATGCATGTTTGCGTGTATGTGCTTCTGTTAGTGTATGCATGTGTGTGTGCATATGAGTTTATGTGCTTCTGTTAGTGTATGCACATGTTTGCGTGTATGTGCTTCTGTTAGTGTATGTTTGTAAGTGTCTGTCAAATCAGTGAGAGTCTGTCATTTAGTGTGTGTGTGACTATTAGTGTGTGTCTGTCAGTGTGTTTGTGTGTGTCTCTCTGTCAATGAATGAGTGTGTGTCAGTGAATGTGTGTGTGTCAAATGTCAAATCAGTGACGTCTGTGTGTTTGTCACGTAGTGTGTGTGTTACTGTCAGTGTGTATCTGCCAGTGTGGGTGTCTGTCAGAGAGTGTGCTTAGAGGGACACTATAGGCACCCAGACAATTTCAGCTCATTGAAGTGGTCTGGGTGCAGTGTCCCAGTCCCCTTAAACCTGCAAGTGTAATTATTGCGGTTTCTCAGAAACTGCAATAATTACCTTGAGGGGTAACTCCACCTCTAGTGGCTGTCTATCAGACACTAGAGGGACTTCCGGGTGGTTAGGTGACCAAAAGTCGCCTAACTGATGCTGGACGTCCTCACCCCTGTGCATGAGGACATCCAGCATCTGCTAAATACCCATAGGATTTTAACCCCATCAGTGTCGAATGAGGGAGGGGGGGCACTACAGGGAATTATAGTGCCAGGAAAACAGCTTTGTTTTCCTGGCACTATAGTATTTCTTTAAAAGGAGCAGGAAAAGGTGGAGTCTAAAGAGGAAGGGGTGGGTTCTTAATCAGGAAGCGGTGCGCCCTTGACAGGAAGGGGTGGTAAATTTAGATTAGGGGGTGCTCAGGTATAGTCATGCCTAGGGCAGCACAAAATTAAAATACACCACTGTGTGAGTGTCTGAGTATGTGTGTGCGTCTGTGAGTGTCTGAGTGCATGTGTGTGTCTGTGAGTGTATGTGTGTGCACGCGTTTATATATGCATACGACCCCTGGGGGGAAGCATTGTGTATGTGTGTAGTGTAAAAGAGAGGGTTTGTGGGGTAGGATAGGGACTGAGAGGGGAACAGCTCTTTATTTTTTATTTTTTAAATTCATAGTGCTCTCCCCTCCGGTCAATTATTGATTTCCCCTTCCCTTCTGTCCCTCCGTGTTCTCCCCTTCTGTCACTTAGTGCTCTCCCTTGGCCCCCTGTCCCTCTGCAGTCCCCCCTTGGTGGTCTTCTCACTCCCCCTAGAAAAACTCACCTCTCAAGTGCAACAACTGAGACGCTTGGTGACCACAATGGAGGCAAGGCACCGGCGGAAAAACCTCAGTCTCCGAGGGATCCCTGAATCAGTGACCGATGAGCAGCTCCTGCCCTATGTCCACAAGCTGATAGCACACATGGGCATGGGGGGAAGTGAAGACAGGCAGCGGTTCTCCTCAGCATTCCAGGTGCGGAAATCAGCGGCAGCCCCAAGCGGAGCACCCAGGGACATCATCATGGTGACCCTAGATATAGCTACAAGGTCAGTTATAATAGCACGTTCCAGAGAAATGGGGGTAATCATTAATGAAGGACACAAAGTGGCAATATTCCCTGACATAACATTCACCGTTCTCACTGAGAAAAGAAAGCTGGCACCTATAGCCAAGAAAATGCGAGACTCAGGAATAAGATACCGCTGGGGAGTGGAGGGTACCCTCCTGTGGCGGAACCAGCCTCGCCACTGGGAGTTGGAGAAGACTGATTGCCAGCCTCCTGCCATGTGACTATGGCCCCTGGGATGTATTGCCTGTTCTCCTGTACTGCTGAGGTTTGCTACCAACTAGGTGGATTTGGCTATGGAGCTTGTCTAGTGCCCTCTGTTGGTAGCAACAGCAATATGCACTACCTGAATAGCAAGACTGGTTCATTTGCATATTCAGGTAGATTTGCATATTGCTAATTCTGCAGGCACGTGAGATATTTTCTGTTAATTATTGTCTCCCCCACCTCTTTAAAAATATGTGTTATTGTGTTATAATAAGTCACTGTATGTTGCCTGCTATGATTTGACTGTTTGTAATTTTATTGAGTTTTCACAGCAATGTTAATGTAATTACCATATGGGCCAGTCCCAAGTAAAATAAAGTTTTAGACAGTTCTTCTTGACCCTCAACACGTAGTCTTGTCTCGTGATTGGAAGGGACAGCTATACTCATACTGGGGATTGCTATGCTCTGCATACTCCCTAGAGTCGAGGGAGGTTCATACAGGGTGGAAGGAAGAGGTCTTTCCCACACGGTCCTGGAGGACAGAAGCTGATCCAGGGTGGAAGGAAGATGGCGAGACTCCAGTCAAGCTACGGTGGTTGCGGAGTCTGCAGTGGTTGTGGTGTCTTGTGCGGTGCTCGTGGTCCTTGGCGCAAGCTAGGAAGCGTCCATCAATGGAGGGTAATCAGTCGGAGTACAGGGAGCTCCTTTACACCTCCTAACAGAAATAGAGGGAGAGAGTATGGTCCTGATATCGAAAGATTATGCGGAGCCCTTCCTGCAAAAGGTGGGTCTGCCCCCGACACGGGAAACCCCCTAACCCCCCAAGAGACTCGAAACAACAGAAGGACCCAGTGAGAACGACCACACAGAGAGCAAGCCATCCAGCTTCAAGGTGAAGAAACTGACTCCAGCACACAAAGCTGCAGAACCACGACCATCAGAGAAGAAGGACCGAACGAAAACTGATGCCAACAACGACTCCATTTGGTAAAGTAACTTAACCTGCTGACCCACCAAAGATCGGCCACTGACCCTGAAATACAACACAGAGGCGAACACGACATGTAACTGGTGCCCCATTAATTATCAAGCAGACACTCTCAATGGACAGTCCCATAGAGACCCAGGTGCCGGCACACCTATTTAAAACAAAGCGGCTACCTAAACACATTGCATATGTGCCTACCTAAATACACTGCATTACTAATATATTGCATTACTAAATATATTGTATAACTATATAGGATGCATTACTAATAATGTTGCATTACTAAATTTATTGCAGTACTAAATATATTGCGCCACTATATTATTGCACCACTAGAATATAGCGTTACTAACTATAGCATTACTAGAGATATTGCATTGCTAGATATATTGCATTGCTAGAGCTATAGCATTACTAAATATATATCATAATTATACAGGCTGCATTACTAACTATAGTGCATTACTATATATCTTGCATTACTAAATATATTGCATAACTATATTCTTGCATTACTAAAGATATTGCATTACTGAATATATGGCATAACTATATATACTGCATAACCGTATATATTGCATAAATGTACACGTTGACTACAACTTAATAAAACAAATACAAATTATAAAAAAAATAACTTTTCTAAAAAAAATCTAATACATTAAAAAATTGCACTTGCACTATAAAGTTAGTTACTGTGGCACTGGTGGGCGGTAAGGAAATGTTACCATCAACAAAGATACAAAAGATAAACTGTCTTACTAGAAAATAAAAAGAAAGCCACAGGCTGAGAGGAAGTTCAATGAGTTTCCAGTGGCACTTGTGTCAAATTCGAGAATGCAGTTTCTCACAACAACAAAAACTGCTCTGATGTCATCAATATGAATTTCAAAATTATACTGAACAAGATAATACATTATAATACATTTTTATTTCCCAGACAACAAGAATTCTAAAATAACATACAGTACATCAAAATATGCCTGCCTATATTTTTAAGTTTTCAAATTTAAAAAAATCATAGTCTGTCATGCTAAATAAAATATTCACACACATAATTTTGATTATCATAATCTGGTGCACAGCAAAAGCTTCTACTTTGGTTACAATTCCCTAGCATGATCAGGATGCTATAGCATTATATAGTGCTCAAAAAATAAAGGGAACACAAAAATAACACATCCTAGATCTGAATGAATATTCTTCTGAAATACTTTGTTCTTTACATAGTTGAATGTGCTGACAACAAAATCACACAAAAATTTAAAAATGGAAATCAAATTTTTCAACCCATGGAGGTCTGGATTTGGAGTCACACTGAAAATGAAAGTGGGAAAAACACACTACAGGCTGATCCAACTTTGATGTAATGTCCTTAAAACAAGTCAAAATGAGGCTCAGTCATAGGCGTGCGCAGCCTATTGTATAAGGGTGTGCACCCTAAAGCACAAAAACACACGCCGCGTATATATATATATATACATATACTGCTGTGTGTGTGTGTAGGTGCTGTGTGTGTAAGGGCGCTGTGTGTGTGAGGGCGATGTGTGTAAGGGTGCTGTGTGTTTAAGGAGCGCTGTGTGTGTAAGAGCGCTATATGTGTAAGGGCGCTGTGTGTGTGTGAGGGCGCTGTGTGTGTATGTGAGGGCGCTGTGTGTGTGTGAAGGCGCTGTGTGTGTGGAGGCGCTGTGTGTGTGTAAGGGCGCTGTATGCGTGTGTAAGGGTGCTGTTAGTGTGTATATGTGAGGGTGATGTGTGTGTGTGTAAGGGTGATGTGTGTGTGAGGGCGCTGTGTGTGTAAGGGTGCTGTGTGTGTGTGTAAGGGTGCTGTGTGTGTGTGTGTGTGTGTAAGGGTGCTGTTAGTGTGTATATGTGAGGGTGATGTGTGTGTATATGTGAGGGTGATGTGTGTGTATATGTGAGGGTGATGTGTGTGTGTGTGTGTGTGTGTAAGGGTGCTGTTAGTGTGTATATGTGAGGGTGATGTGTGTGTATATGTGAGGGTGATGTGTGTGTGTGTGTGTGTGTGTGTGTGTGTAAGGGTGCTGTTAGTGTGTATGTGTAAGGGTGCTGTGTGTGTGCTGTATGTGTTTAGATGCTGTGTTTGGGGGGTGCTGTTTGTGTGCTGTATGTGGGTGCTGTGTGTGTGTGCTGTATGTTTGGGGGATTGTGTGGGGTCCGTTTGGTAAATATTCCCCCTCCCTTCTTACCTTATGTAGGGAGGGGGTCCTTGCTGCTGCTGCCTTCCCTGGTGGTCCAGTGGAGGTGGGGGTAGATTTGTTAATATCCCCCCTCCCTTCTTACATTATGCCTGGGAGGGGGGATCATTTCTGCTGCTGCCTTCCCTGGTGGTCCAGTGGAGGTGGGGGTAGATTTCTTAATATCCCCCCTCCCTTCTTACATTATGCCTGGGAGGGGGGATCATTTCTGCTGCTGCCTTCCCTGGTGGTCCAGTGGAGGTGGGGGTAGATTTCTTAATATGCCCCCTCCCTTCTTGCATTATGCCTGGGAGGGGGGATCATTTCTGCTGCTGCCTTCCCTGGTGGTCCAGTGGAGAGTGAACTCTAGCCTTGCAGGCTAGAGTTCACTCTCGCGAAATTTGAGCGTTGCCGCGGCAACCGCGGCAACGCTCAGAATCCCGCGAGAGGACCCGGCGGAGCTGCTGGCAAGAGCTCCCCGGGTCCTCTCCTGCCTCCCTCCCTGCCTGTGGGTCGGTGGGGAGGGAGGCTTAGAGCAGAGCCGGCGCTCGGATAGCGCCGGCTCTGCATGAGCCAAAGGGGAGATCCCAAGATCTCCCCTGCCGGTCTCAATACATAGGCGTGCCGCGGGGATTAGGGTGTGCCCAGGCACACCCGGCACACCCCGTGCGCACGCCTATGGGCTCAGTAGTGTGTGTGTCATAACTTAATTGCTGGTATCACCGATACCCTGACACTTCCGGGTAGCCGGAGCCTTGCCATGCCCCCTTTCTCTGACGCGGTCCTCCCGCGCTACTTAGGGAGACCGCGCCAGATCCAAATTGCTGGATTATTAAAAAAGGTTACGACCGCAATCACATACCCGGCTGAAGTTTCTTCACTCTCTTCCACGTGTACCGGACCCGGACTGGATTTCGCTGACTCCCTCTCTCCTCTCAACGACCTCGGATTGTATCACGGACAACCCCTCTATGCTTAAGAACCTTCCCAGCATGGCGAAAAGCTAAAAGCAAGCTGGAACTATTCTCATCAAAAGCTAAGTAGTATCTTCAGTTCTAATTCGGATTCTGCCTACATGCAAGTCTGTTTTACTTTCTATTGCTACAACTAACAATCCTTCCTGCAACTTGTCGGACTGTTACTCCCAGGAAGCCAGTCATTTTTCATGGACTAACTAATTGCTTTCTACCATTTGCAAACTGCTTCTGCTTGCTTCGTCTAACTACTCTGATATTTAAAGCTACAGTACCAGTATTATTATTTGCTTCAACACCAAATTAATTCATTAAAGAACCATCAGATATCTGCAGTTGTGTTCCAAATTTATACATATTATTAAAGTGAGCCTTACAGTGTGTGGCCTCCACATGCCTGTATGACCTCCCTACAACGCCTGTGCATACTCCTGATGAGGTGGCGGATGGTCTCCTGAGGGATCTCCTCCCAGACCTGGACTAAAGCATCTGCCAACTCCTGGACAGTCTGTGGTGCAACGTGACCTTGGTGGATGGAGCGAGACATAATGTCCCAGATGTGCTCAATTGGATTCAGGTCTGGGGAACGGGCGGGCCAGTCCATAGCATCAATGCCTTAGTCTTGCAGGAACTGCTGACACACTCCAGCCAGATGAGGTTTAGCATTGTCTTGCATTAGCAGGAACCCAGGGCCAACTGCACCAGCATATGGTCTCACAGGGGGTCTGAGGATCTCATCTCGGTACCTAATGTCATTCAGGCTACCTCTGGCGAGCACATGGGGGGCTGTGTGGCCCCCCAAAGAAATGCCACCCCACACCATTACTGACCCACTACCAAACCGGTCATGCTGGAGGATGTTGCAGGCAGCAGAACGTTCTCCACAGCGTCTCCAGACTCTGTCACGTCTCTCACATGTGCTCAGTGTGAACCTGCTTTCATCTGTGAAGAGCACAGGGCGCCAGTGGCAAATTTGCCAATCTTGGTGTTCTCTGGCAAATGCCAAACATCCTGCACGGTGTTGGGCTGCAAGCACAACCCTCACCTGTGGACGTCGGGCCCTCATACCACCCTCATGGAGTCTGTTTCTGACCGTTTGAGCAGACACATGCACATTTGTGGCCTGCTGAAGGGAATTTTGCAGGGCTCTTGCAGTGCTCCTTCTGTTCCTCCTTGCACAAAGGCGGAGGTAGCGGTCCTGCTGCTGGGTTGTTGCCCTCCTACGGTCACCTCCATGTCTACTGATGTACTGGCCTGTATCCTGGTAGCGCCTCCATGCTCTGGACACTACGCTGACAGACACAGCAAACCTTCTTGCCACAGCTCGCATTGATGTGCCATCCTGGATGAGCTGCACTACCTGAGCCACTTGTGTGGGTGGTAGACTCTGTCTCATGCTACCACTAGAGTGAAAGCACCGCCAGCATTCAAAAGTTACCAAAATATCAGCCAGGAAGCATAGGAACTGAGAAGTGGTCTGTGGTCACCACCTGCAGAACCACTCTTTTATTGGGGGTGTCTTGCTAATTGCCTATAATTTCCACCTGTTGAAATTGATTGTCACTCAGTGTTGCTTCCTAAGTGGACCGTTTGATTTCACAGAAGTGTGATTGACTTGGAGTTACATTGTGTTGTTTAAGTGTTCCCTTCATTTTTTTGAGCAGTGTATATTAGAATTAGTTTATGGCCATAGGATTGCTGGTGGCCTATGTTAAATAGGTTTTAGGATACTTGTTGAATTATGGACCTTTTTGTTTTTATTTTAATTACTGTGTATATACTCGAGTATAAGCCGACCCGAATATAAGCCGAGGCCCCTAATTTTACCCCCCAAAACTGGGAAAACTTATTGACTCGAGTATAAGACTAGAGTGGGAAATGCAGCAGCTACTGGTAAATTTCTAAATAAAATTAGATCCTAAAAAAATTATATTAATTGAATATTTATTCACAGTGTGTGTATATAATGAATGCAGTGTGTGTGTATGAGTGCAGTGTGTGTGTATGAGTGCAGTGTGTGTGTGTATGAGTGCACAGTGTGTGTGTGTGTGTATGAGTGCAGTGTGTGTGTGTATGAGTGCAGTGTGTGTGTGTGTATATGAGTGCACAGTGTGTGTGTATATGAGTGCAGTGTGTGTGTGTATGAGTGCACAGTGTGTGTGTGTATGAGTGCAGTGTGTGTGTGTGTGTGTGTGTGTGTGTTGCAGAGCCTTGGTGGGGGGTGGGCATTTTTTATTATTATTGTTTTTAATTATTTTAATAATTTTTTTTGTATTATTATTTTATAAATATTATTTTATTTTATTATTATTTATATTTTTTTTCATCCCCCCTCCCTGCTTGATACATGGCAGGGAGGGGGGCTCTCACTCCCTGGTGGTCCAGTGGCATTGGCAGTTCAGTGGAGGGGTCTGGCAGGAAGCTCTTACTTACCTCTCCTGCAGCTCCTGTCAGCTCCCTTCTCCTCCGCGCCGGTCCGGTCAGCTCCCTCTGCAAGTCCCAGTGTAAGTCTCGCGGCCGCGCTCTGACCCCGCGGCTCTCGCGAGACTTACACTGGGAGCTGACAGGGGAACTGACCGGACCGGCGTGGAGGAGAAGGGAGCTGACAGGAGCTACAGGAGAGGTAGGTAACAGCTCTCTGCCAGCCCCCCTCCTACACAGCCCCATTGTCTGTATTATGGCAATGTAAGTTGCCATAATACAGACATTGACTCATGTATAAGTCGAGTTGGGGTTTTTGTGCTGAAAAACTCGACTTATACTTGAGTATATACGGTATTTATATTTTTAATGCTTGAGATAGACAATACTAGCAGTTGACAATATTAAACAATGACACTTTACATGACAAGTTATCTTCACTAATTTTCTCTGTAACCCAAGAGACCAGTGCCCTGGGTAGGTACTAGCTCTTTTAAAAGTTTGCTGGGAAGGTGTCCTGGATTTCTCATATCCTATGCCCATTCACAGCATAAATAAGTCAATGAACACAAAACAAAAGTGAGTTGGGTAAGTAACAGTATAAAAACCATGATGTGAAATATAAACATAGGCTCTGTGTGTGTAAGGAACCAAATCTGCAGTTCTGGGTAACCCTGTCCAGTAACTTGCTATGGTCAGTAAAGGCCCCGGAAGAAGTTAATCCTCCATCCCTTGGGACAAGCAGCATGATTTTGGCAGGGTCCCATGACCCAGTATGAGCCAACTGAACTGATCCATAATCAGGAGTGGGTAAACCCAAAGCTTCAAAAAAGGTCTTTGAGCCGCACTAGACCAAATCGTGTGAGTGACTCCATTGCAGTTCACAACTAAATTGCCAGGTGCGCCCCAAAAATAAGGAATCCCGGAGGCACACAGATGAGCGGTTACAGGCCCCATGGACCTATGCCATTGCAGAATTGCTCTTAAAAGGTTCAGAAAAAAATGTAAAAGAGTCTTCAAGTGCAAGAGGTGCTTTACCGCGCAGAGCATTCATGATGTGGAGCTTGTCGGCAGTTGAGGAACAGCAAAAAATAACACCTCTTATTGCGGAGGTAGGGGATTTGGTAGAAATAGACATCTAATTTTGACATAATAATCCTTTCTTTCAACTACTCATAAATATGAATCAACTATCTGCTTCATCTCCAATTTTAATCTCTCTGTCTTTTATTTGACTTTGTTTTATTTTTTAATCTTTTTTGTTCCTTTCTATTGTCATTCCTTACTGAAAAAAAACTTACTAAAGTAATTTTCTGAATTAATTTGGACAAATCAAAGAAGGGTACTATTTCTTCTGACATATATGAAAATAAAATAATCTGCTATATGTCCCTAAAATATAAACATACATATGTTTCTGTGTTATACATATTAACATAATAATAAGCCTTGATATACTACTTGACGTTTTGTAATCTTTAAAATATTGGAACATGTTATTCTTATAAAATGTTATATCCCGTAATACTATCTTGATTAATAAAAATAAAAAATGGTATCTGATAAAGCCAGTCCAAGATAATTTTTTTTGCCACCATGGGTGGCAGAATGGTGGCTATCAAACTTATGGCATAATGTGGTAGTTTTTCTGCTGTGATTGTCGCTGGGACACAGCAGATTTTTATGTGGTTGCAATGATAACGGTCCTCATGCTCTTTGCCACATTAAGGCTCCTGATAGTCATAGATCTTTTGTACAATGAGGAGTGGTGTTTAGAATCATGTAACAGGAGTGGGGGCAGCTTCAGCGGAGGTGGATCATCCGTAAACCTCTGGATTATTGTGTGGATAGACTTCTTAAATGGGAAGATCAAAGAGCAATCCCACCACAGATGAAGGAGAGTTCCCACCCCTTGCTTGCATCTCCAACACCTGTCATCCAGAGAGGACTCAATGGCATGTAATAGATGGGATGTTTTGTACCAATAGGCAATCGATTTGTAGGCTGTTTCCTGTATACCGCTCAATATAGCTCAATGTTGCATCAAATTACAAATCTTGTTATAGAAACTTTTATTAGAAGTTGTACATATTCCATTGTGATGTGATCACACATTGTCTGCAATAAGCAAGAGATAGCCTTCTGGAAGACCACACTAATACTCTATCCTACGCAGCATAATTTATATTTAATTTATTTTATTTTATATATCCTGTGTGCATTGTATATTTTCTTGCCTTTAAATCTTGTCTGTCATGCTAAAGTGTAGTTTTGCTAGCCCTGTATGTATTTGTTTTATTCACCTATATGCATTCCTCTATTTCCCCTCTGATTTTTGACTGACCCCTCCCTTATTTTATTGATAAGTTTGTTTTTACTTGAATAACCATCCCTTCATCTCTGTGCCTAGATACATATCCTCTACCTCAGGTGTATTGCAAGCCTATCTGAACCTCACATATCTTTATTCAACAGCCTGATTTCAAAACTATCAAGCCCCAATACTGCTGTAAGAAAGTCTGATACCTGTCCTGTCCTCACCTCACCACCCCAGCCCATTATTGCATTTATAGATTTTCTGTCACATCCAAATTTAGATAAGTAAAAATAAAAGGTGTACACACTGCCTCTTATTTGTACACTCCTGCACTTTCTTAACCCATAAAACGTAATATTTACCCTACCTTCACCTGCTCTTAATATTCCAATTATTTCCAATTTACTTTTTCACAGTTTAGCAATGATCTGTCTTCTCCTCCTCTTTATTTCCACATTTTCCCTCAGTATAAAAATCCCTCCTTACACACAATTCACTCATCCCCTCATCCACATTTACATATGCCCCTCTCTACTACACTCCCCCCTTCTTTCATCTCATGCCTTGCCCTAATTTTTCTACTCTCTCACTCCTACCAACAATTGATCTCATCCTAGACCCCATGCACACAAAACTAATTCACACCTTCTGTCACTGTCTCTCCCAATCCAGGTCCCTTCATCTTCTCTACACACACTAAGAAAACCAGAAAACTGATCACAATACCCTGCCCTTTACCCTCACTTACCAACATTCAGTGTGCACTATGAATCGCCCGCTCCGTCTGCGGTAATTTAAAATCAACAGCCATACACGACTTTTCATCTCAAACTCACTAACACTACTTGCACTTACAGAAATCTGGCTGTCCCCCTCTGATAGCGCTACTCCTGCCTCTTTATGTTTTGGTGGGCTACAATTCTCTCACGCTCCCAGACTCAACTGTAAAGGAGGTGGTGTAGGCATCCTTCTTTCCCCTCAATGTACCTTTCAACCAATCATAACTACCCCTTTTGAAGTTCACACTGTCCGCCTATTTGTCACGTGTTTATCTGCACATAAAAAGCAACATTACTGTCCTGACAGGAAAAGTTGTGCCGAGCAACATTACTGTCCTGACAGGAAAAGTTGTGCCGAGCAGCAATCAAATTCACAGGAGGGATTGTGCTGAGCAGTAATCATGCAAATGGAAACCTGGTAATTGCCTTTGGGGTCATGGGGTCGTGGGGTCGTGGTTTCATGTAAATGGTTATCCAAGAGTGCATTCCTGATCCTGATTTTCTGGTATCTGGTATCCTTGACTTTTGGCTTTCCCTCGGCTAGTATTTTCTAGTATTCTTGGAGACGTTAAGTCCGGCCATTCTAAGGTCCAGTTATACATTATCCTTAGTCCTAGGTGTGACACAGTACTGCGTGCTGGATCAACTTGTAATCCTGACACTATTTAAACCCACTTCTTTAAGAATTGCTATCAACAACCCCCCCTCCCCCATCCCCCCAGGCATCCTAGGCTATTCATTGAGCGCTTTTCTTCCTGGCTTCCCCACTTCCTCTCATCTAGCACTCCTTCCCTTATAATTGGGGGTTTCAATATCCCAATCAACAACCCCAACTGCACTGATGCCTCTCGTCTGCTCTCTGTTATCTCCTCCTTTGGCCTCACGCAATGGTCCAATTTAGCAACCCATACAGCAGGAAACACTCTCGATCTCGCCTTCACCAATCTCTGTACCACCTCTAATCTCTCCAATATTCCTTTTCCTCTATCTGACCACCATCTGCTGACTTTTGACATTGGCATACCCAAGACCCAATTGACACCACGTCTGAACATCAATCTCACAGAAACCTCCAATGTCTTGGCCTAGAGCATTTCTCCACTAATCTCCAAACTCTCCTTTTACCTATCTCAAACCTCACCTGTCCTAACTCTGCAACCTCCTTCTACAATTGCACCCTGTCCTCTCAACTAGACATCATGGCACCTCCTACATTTAAATGCAGCAAGCACCCCCAACAACAACTTTGACACACCAAGCTGACTCGATACCTTCAAAAATGCTCCAGAACTGCTGAACACTGTTGGAGAAAGTCTCACTGTGCGTCTGACTTTCTCCACTATTAATTTATGCTGCGCTCATACAGCTTGGCTCTTTCCTCTGCAAAAGTAAATCACTTCAATACACTCATAACCACAATCTCCCGCAAACCCAAACGACTATTTCACACATTTAACTCTCTTTATTTTGTTCCTCCTCCACCTACTAACTTGACCACCTCAGACTTTGCAACTCACTTCACTGACAGGATCTCTACAATCAGGGAAGAGATCCCTCATCTTTCTTCTTCCCCTTACAATACTTCCCCTAACCTCACTCCCTCTGCTGTTCTATGTTCATTCGCACCTGCTACAGCGGAAGAGGTTTCTGCTCTGCTCCAGTCCTCCCGCTCCACCACCTGCTCCCTAGATCCATTTCCCTCGCATCTCATCCATACTCTGTCTTCTTCTCTTTCTCTACCTCTCACTAAAATTCTCAATCTCTTGCTCTCCTCTCATATATTTATATCACCCTTGAAACATGCAAATGTAACCCCAATTCTAAAGAAGCCCAACCTTGACCCTAACTCCCCGTCCAACTACCGTCCTATCTCACTACTGCCTTTTGCGTCTAAGATCCTTGAAAGAGTTGTGTATGTGAGATTGACAGACTTCATCGAGTCCAACTCTTTGCTAGACCCGCTTCAGTCTGGTTTCCGCACTAAGCACTCTGTGGAAACGGTACTGACCAAAGTATCCAATGATCTACTCGCTGCAAAATCTCATGGTCACTACTCTATCCTAATTCTCTTTGACCTTTTTGGGGCTTTTGACACTGTTGATCATCAACAGCTTCTTCTCATCCTCCACAATATAGGTCTACAAGATATTGCTCTCTCTTGGTACTCTTCCTACCTCTCCCAGCGCTCTTTCGGTGTTTCTTTCTCTGGCTCGGCTTCTTCTCCCCAACTCCTCTCTGTTGGTGTCCGCCAAGGTTCAGCCTTTGATCCCCTACTGTTCTCTATCTATACTGCCTCCCTTGGTAAACTCACTAGCTCCTTTGGCTTCCAATATCATTTCTATGCAGATGACAAGCAAATCTGTCCTCTCCTGATCTCTCCCCATCCCTCTTGACTAGTGTCTCTGACTGCCTCTTTGCTATTTCTAACTGGATGGCTACCCACTTGCTTAAACTCAACTTGACCAAAACTGAAATTCTGTTTTTTCCTCCCTCAAGTGTTGCTGCTACTGTGTCTGTCTCCCTCCAAGTCTACGGTGCTACCATCAGCTCCACCACGCAGGCTCGCTGCCTAGGCTTTCTCTTTGACTCCGACCTCTCCTTCACGCCTCATGTTCAGTCCATCGCCAAATCCTGATGCTTCCATCTCAAAAAAATTGCGCGCTTCCGACCCTACTTAAAGCTAGATGCGACTAAGGTGCTGGTCCATTTCACTGTCCTTTCTAGCCTTGACTACTGTAATCCACTTCTCAGTGGTCTTACATGCTCCCAACTTGCGCCATTACAGTCCATAATGAGTATGGCGGCAAGGCTCATCTTCCTGTCTGCCCGCACCTCCCACGCCTCACCCTTCTGTCAGTCCCTGCATTGGCTTCCTGTAAGATATAGGGCTCAATTTAAAATTCTGGTTCTTGTTTTTAAATCTCTACATAATGCTGCTCCCACCTATCTTTCTTCCCCAATACGCAAGTATGTCCCCTCTAGGCCCTTAGGTGCTGCTGAAGACTTATGTCTATCTTCTGTCCATACACCCACCTCTTAAGCTCGCCTTCAAGACTTATCGAGGGCTGCACTGTTCTTGTGTAACTCACTTCCCTCCTCTGTTAGATGCTCACCCAGTCTCCACTCCTTCAAAAAAATAATTTCTTCTTAAAAGCGGATCAATTAAACTGTTGAAAGCTCCCGACTGTTTCCTCTCTTGCAACTGTCATTAGTCTAATAATATCCTTACCTTTTGTGTCACTTTACCCCTCTCCCTCTAGCATTTAAGCTCATTGAGTAGGGCCCTCAACCCCTCTGTTCCTGTGTGTCCAACTTGTCTGGTTACAATTACATGTTGTTCGTCCACCCACTGTGAAGTGCTGCGGAATTTGTTGGTAATATATAAATAATAACATAATACTAATAATAATGTGCTTTTTGCTAGATAAGGCATGCTTACAGTCCATCACCTAGAGCCTATCATTGTACCCATGAGTCAAATGTTTGTATCTGGCTGTATCTCTTTGTTTCCAAAGTTTCTGGACATTGCAGCATGGTTGTCCTGGTTGTCCTGGCAGCCACGGCATGTGATACAGTGATTTAGAACTCCACTTAACAGTATAAATAACTTTGTAAGAGCTTGGAGCAAATCTCAGGTCTACCCCTTAATCTGCTCAGCCAGTGATGTTTAGCAGACATACAATGTGCACAGGGCCAATTGTGCACACCAATCTGAGAGGGCTCCAGAATCTTCATATGAAATGAGTTGGGAATATGTTTAATTTCAAGAATTTCTACAGCTTGTTTATTTTTATATACAATCTGCAATCCCCTGGTTAGTTCTCCACAACTCATAGCTTATTAAAAGAAAAAAGTTATTAAAACATATATCTACTGCCACCATTTTTCAAGTGTGTTCCAAATGTGTTGCTAGACAGTGACAAATCAAGAAAGCCAGAGCAAATGACGACGTGGAACGGATTAATAGCAAAACAGTCTATAGTGACAGTTTGATAAAACTGTTCTCAGAAGCCAACCCAGAACAAGCAATAAAACAATTCTCTCTTAAAATCCTCTAAATTAAAATTAACAAACCTGGGAATGTGTTTGCAGCAGATTGAAGAAGAGTAAATGTGTAATGTGCAATTTGTTCTTAAGTCTTTCGTGGCAATATGATATTGCTGACACTTCTCTTGATACACATGAGAAAGCATTTTAATTATCTGTATGTTCATTCTACAAAGCCTGACATCAGTTTTGCCTTTAGGTATGGAGATGGTGCCTAAGAGTGCCATCAGGGACTCAGTACCCATAGCGAAAAGGTAAAACTGAAAAATAAGATTCTTAAGATCTACAAGCAGTGGCCTAGAAGACAATTCTACAGATAAAAGACAAACCTGCAAAAATAATATTCTGTACTTATGTAAAGAAAAAGTTAGTTTTAATGTTTTGCATTGTGTTGACTGATGAATATCCTCATTCAATGACACAAAACATTTTAAAATACATGCAGATACTAATACTCTATCCACCCATGACTAACAATTAAAGGAACACTCCCACCCCAACGTCATTCATTGTTTATACTGTTTGCATTTGACAGTCAGCTTAGAGCAAGGCTGAGAAACCTATAGTTATGCAGGGCCGAACACACCAACATTTACAAAAATATATGTTGCCAACAGTGAAATATATATATAAAATATACAATACTAGGTAGCAGCAACTTATTAGTGAATTCAGCTCTAAAACACTAAACCGAAAATATCAAACCAAGAAATAAAGTGCGCTGTGCCTTTAAAAATCGTACCATAAGTTATCATGCAATTCAGATCACCAAAAATCTGCAGAAAAAAGTGCTTAAATCCTGTGCAAATATTTTATCAAAAAAGTGCCTTAGTTTACAGTGCAATAACTTATCACATGTATGTGCAAACAGACAATTAAAGTGCTTATTGTGCAAATACACTGTGAAAATATTAAAATATTATACTTGCAATAGGCAGAATACAACATGATATATCGGAAGATAGGGTTTTTGGGAATACAACATGAAAGAGAAAACATAAAAAACATACAATGTAATATTGTCAGGATTACTCGTTGATCCAGCACGTACAATTATATCACACCTTGGACTAAAGGTAACGTCTTTCCGGGCCTTAGAATGGCCGGACTTAACATACCAGAGAATAGTCAGAATACTTGCCGAGGTCAGGGAAACAGAAGGAGATATAATGATGAGGGAAAGCCAAAAGTCAAGGATACCAGAATACAGGGAAGTCAAAATGAAGAAAAAGTCAATAACCAGAAATAACGCTCAGGAACAAATTCTCGGATCACCAACTAAGGGAAACCACGACAGGGCAATGAGTCAAAGGAGAAATTAGTTTAAATAACTCTCTTGCAGATCCAATTTGCCGTAACCGGCCTTTGACCCCTAAACGTGTGCGTGCGTCTATTACGTGACGTCACACGCACGTCGAAGCCGTCATTACCGTGTGCGAACGTGGGGCTATAATATGGTGTGGATCTGCAGCAGCCGGCGTCCACAGATATGCTGCACCAGTCAGGTATACCAGCGCCGGACCACTAAACGGTACGGTACTTCCATCACCACTAGGAAGGCAATTCTTATTGCCAACACCCCAAGGTGAGGCTGACTACGTGACACATATTGTTTAAACACCAAATACATATAGAGAACCAGATATGTACATACCACTCACAAACGAGGAGCAGGTAAAAGACTGCTCAGGCTATATGCGTATATATCCCAGCCTTGAATGCAGGAAAACGATGGACAACTGAATGAGGTGTCTGTGTATAGTGCATGTAGTGTGTGCAGTGGATGCAGTGTCTGAGAGAGAGAGAGAGAGAGAGAGAGAGAGAGAGAGAGAGAGAGAGAATCGGCCATTTATACATATACATATACATATATATATATATATATATATATATATATAAAAATCTGTAGCTTGGCACTCACCCTTTCTCAATAAGGTAATTTCAATGCCTAGGTGCTATCCCACGTTGAAAGATATATATGAAGCAATAAGAGATGCACTCTCAGGACTTAGTAAATCATTACTTGGTATTTATTTTCCAAAAAAGAGGGTTTACATCATCCGATCGACGTTTCTACCCCTCCGGGTCTTCCTCAAGATCTTGAGGAAGACCCGGAGGGGTAGAAACGTCGATCGGATGATGTAAACCCTCTTTTTTGGAAAATAAATACCAAGTAATGATTCACTAAGTCCTGAGAGTGCATCTCTTATTGCTTCATATATATATATATATATATATATATATATACATATATATATATATATATGCATAGGTTGCCCAGGCACCTTAATGTGTACAGGGGTGGCAAAATACCATCCCTGTAAAAATTGCTGCCTGGAGCCATGGTTCCACAGGACCCAATAGATGGGCCGGCCCTGGTTATATTGGTATGAGCTTTTTGTTTAAAAGCGAGTGTTACCCATTAAGAAAAGCCATTTAATTCTACTTATTAACAAACTGTAATGTAATACAATTACTTCTTGTAAAAAATACTCACTAAAATGTACCTAAAAAGTTATAAAATAAGGTGATATCAACTTTTTTGCCATGTAACAATCAAGCACATACATAGATATAGTAATTTTCTTATTTTACATATGGCAAACTAACTTAATGTAAACTCAACTTATATAAGGAACAGAAAGGTACAAAGGATCAGCATTAGGGTGTGCCTGTGCAGTCCATGTATACCCATTGTGCACGCCAATTAAATTGAATATTTGATGTGGCATTTTGTGTATGTTATATTATATATTTTCCATCTAGATAAAATCAAAATTAATAATATAAAGCATAACTTTGTATTTCGTTGCACATACTGTATGTCATTACATATCCGAATAAACACAAGTTGAAGAATGGTAAATACATTTTTTGTGAAATGTTGTGCATCTGCATTAAACAGTGTCATTTACTTCCAGTGATTCACACTGTAAGGGCTATTTTTATTAGAGTTTTTCATGAGTTCTGCCCAGCTGTCTTGTTTCTCTTGATTTAAGGATTTTGGTTAAAAAATAATTGGGCTGCTGTCATGTAAGTGTGATTTTATTCAAACATCTCTAGTCACTATGAAAAGAAGATCAAGTCTTTAATTTGTGTTGTACATCTCATCCTAACATCTTAATGCAAGTCTATCTCTCTGGTATTCTTTATGGCCTAACTAGAGACATTCCTAGTATTCCAAATATTTTAAAAGTTGCAGCTGTTCCAATAGAACAATAATTAATTAACCAAAAACACCAGCGAGTGTCTGTGGGTGATTGGTAACTGTTTATGTCATTTAGTTAAATGTTTAGATTTAGAACATTAACCAAGCATTTTGTGTACTCAAACCAAAATTATATTCACATTCGCTACAGTTTAAATACATATTACTGGGAGTTTACAATGCTGTGTGCTATTATGAAGTTTATTGCATTTGGATTTTGGCCAGTTTTCCATCCCATAAACCAGAGATAGCCAAAAGGCAGATCGCTGACTGTTAGAGTACTGCAGATCCTTTAATGATTTTATAAACCCTAAGTCTGGCAAAGCATCATGGGAGCTGTAATTCTAAAGAAGGTAAGGGTCAATAGTTTGGCTATCACTGCCATAAATTTCTCCGATCAACATTTTGGGACAGGTAGTTCAGGACTAGACTAAAATGTGATTAATGAAACCACTTTGGAATTTAATTAAAACTTGTAATGTGTCTCATGTAGCTTAAAGCATAGTTTCATTCACATGTTTAATGAATGAGACTACAGCTGGCTGTACCAGGGCAGAGTTCATAACCACCTCCATATAAATGGAGGTCAGTCAATAAAGCAATACCTCCCTAGAGTACACCTCCACATATATCTACATATCTATGAATTAGTGTGGATATAGTGAAGGCAATGCAACTGCACCAGAACAGGAGAGCTCCATAATCCATTCCTTAAAAGGACATTCCAGGCTAGAGTTAATGCATTATTTTCTAATGTACTATATCGATAGACGTATACTTACATTTGAAGTTCTAGCATTTTCTGCAAATTTGGGGCATGTGACATATGGAGGGGCTGGGGGATTGAGCGTTCAGCATCTCCATGAAGAGCGTATGGACGACAAACATCAGTGTGCACAGTGTGCAGCACTGACTCAGAAAGCACCTCTAGTGGCCGTCTAAGTGACTGCCACTAAAGGATGTTACTAGGCAATAATGTAGACACTGCCTTTTCTCTGAAAATCCTTCAGATCTCCTTTATCTAGGTTCTTGCCTGGTGAAGGAGACCTAACTAATTGATTGATTAGTGATGTTCAAGTGTCAAGTGGGCAGGGCAATTGCTCCCCGGATGGTCCTCCATCCACTTTTACCATCTAAATGCCCAAGTACACAGCATTTTAATTCTTTCTATTACATTAAGTCTATCAACACAACTATTTTGTGTGTGCACTTGTGTCTATCATTGATGTTAATGGGTGGACACTATGGCACGATGTGCTACTAAACAGCTTTACCCCCTAGGCCACAAGCTGGCAGGGGAGAGAATGCCAGAAAAATAAAATGTCACCCCTGTAGAAAAAGCATTTAAAAAAAAAAAAAAACATTTATATCTGAAGGCTGAGTAATGGTTCCATCTCTACTGTGTAATTGTTCTGTCAGATAAATTGATAACAAATCTAATAACAAATGATAACAGTTTAATCATTTATCATAAGATGTACTGGTTGTAGTGTACTTGATAAATTAGATGGCCATTGACAATGGAGGGATTTGGAATAATAGCTCCGCAGATGCACAGACAGAGTCATCAAAAAATCTGCATTGGGGTTTTGATGTGGAAACTAATGATAGCGAAGAAGAGAAAGGGCAAGACAAGACAATACATCGAATAAAAAAAGAACACTCATGTAATGCAAAGCGCACCACAAATGTCACCAAGAGGGAGAGGAAATTTATTCATAGCCTTACACTTTGCATATACTGGAAATAGCAATAGAGTCTAATGCTAAGGGGAAATTACACACAATATTGGCAGCGTAATTACTTTTGCTAAATGTTTATTATTAACTCCTGCTATTAAACATTTCAGTGTGAACTGTTAGAACAAAGTTTTTCATCACAAATTGGCCAGGGATTTTTATAAATGTAGGACCAAATAGCTGAATTGGAAAAATTCTCCAACTCTACTAATTTACCTGGTCAATTCTCATCAATTCCTGTTTTAATGAATAATACTGTAAACGTTGTACAAATATAAGACAGTTCTCTAAACCAAACATCTTGTTTTTCTATTTCCATTTGCATTGAATACGTTCACCCTTTGTCTAATATTTGCTCATATTTTAAGGACAATACTGCTCATCACCCTTTCTAGTTTCTTCCACTACCACCACATGTATCCCTTTACTAGTTTCCCCCTGCTCACTCCTGTTTTTTTGCTAAATTTGCTAATCAGCAACTTTCGGCATGCTAAATGTTGTGAACTACATCTCCCCTGATGCTTTGCTAGCTTTATGACTGTATGGGAGATATAGTCCACAGCATCTTGAGTGACGAAGGTTGTCTACCAATGCTCTAAATACGGATTCCATAACCCAAACAAAAGTCTGGTGAATTATGAAATGCATCTGATTAAGAACCTTGGCTGTAGTTGCTGAAATGTATTATATTTGTACTGGCTTAAATGGTAATGAATATTTAGATAGTGGTAGATTATACATGACCTTCTCTTACTAAATATGTGTCAAAAATGAGACCATTCATTTTATTAAAACATACCGTGTGTTGTATACTGGTCTTCATGTGGATATGCTGTGAATTTTTGTTTTGTGAGTTATATATATTACAAGTTTATTTACTAAAGTAAGACTTTGCTGGAAACTCAAAGTGAACTCAAATTGAATTTCAAATGTAAGGTCATAGCCAAACTGAAACCAGCATTGACCTGGAGAAATTTTCAAATTTGGCCTAAATTTTTTAATTCCGTTTTAAATCCTGGCAATTGTCTTTTTACTGATTAATCTTTTAGTAAACTGCCATGAAGATATTTAAAGTAATAACAATTCTGCGAGCACAATGTATAGATGGAATGTTATGTATTATTTTATTAAGATGTGGGTAGCATGACAGATGCACTTTAAGTGTAGTACGTAAAAATAGATCTTATTATGCACACCTTTTATCATGTAGATTACGGGTCATTTCAAGTAATTTACTAGTTGATTTTGTCGGTTATCTGAATTATGCAAGCAGCAGTCACTTTGTGGATAGTTATCATGATTTAAAAACCTTTCTCCCTGTTAAAACCTAGAATCTGAGGGTCTTGCCCCTGATAAGAATAGGTTGTATATGCTACATTAGGTGTCTATTTTCCAGACTTTTACATTCTATCCCAGGGCAAGATATTGGATCACCATTAGGAAAATGTATTTTCAAAGATGAAATGAACAGGTGTTTTATATGTCAAAGTGAGTCTGCTGCAATGGCAAGTGCTACCCTTTTATCAATCTCGTCTTGCCTAGTAAAACCATGCATGTTTGGCACATTACCATATTTTACCATATGTTTACTCTATGCTTGTAATATTGATGTTTTTTGATAAACACGTGGCAGGTGGCATGTAACTGGGGTTTTTGTGGATTTTATTTTTTATTTGTCTTGGCCTGTTGATTTCATTGCAAATGTGTTTCCCTTTATCATCACAGTACCTTATTTCTGGGTGCTCAATGTCTGATGGAGATTGACTGCCTAGACCCAGAGACACCCAACAGGCTTCCTTCTTTTGTTTCCACCTTAACAATTGTGTGTTAACAACATTAGGCCTACAATAAAAGTGTTGTAGCAATATAATACATTGCTATTGTTTTTTTTTGTTTTTGTTTTTATCATTCCAGATCAGATGAGAAACATGTAAGGTGGGTTTTCCTGGAAGGAATCTAGACGGTTTATAGAGACAGCATAATAACTACATGTTGGACGTATGGATAATAAAGCCGGTACTTAAAATTGCAGGGAAGACAAATTCACATATAAATGTGCAATCATATTCTTTGTCTTATATTAACTTTAACTGATTTTGCAACACAAAAGGATTTGTCAACAATATAAATAAGGAATAAAAATGGATTCACAAAAGCCTGTACAATAAAACTTTAACTGCATGTGTCAATCTCCTCAGCTTCAATAATATAGACTAGAATCATGTAGAAAGTGTAATGACTAAAGGATAAATCTTCCTCATTGGATCTGTAAATGTTTACAAGAAAATAAAAAGGAAGAAATTTGATTCTGGGCTGTTTTGAAAAATAAATAGATGAAAAAAAATCATTAAACCTATTGCATAAGATGATAATTAAATTAAAGAAATACACACATGTATTCCTGACACTATAGAGCCGGTGTGGCTATTCAGCCAATCAGCATCTTGTCATAGAGATGCATTGAGTTAATGCATCTCTACAGGAAATGTTCAGCATCTCACACTGTGCAACACTGGACTAGGAAGCACCTCTATATATACATAAACACCTCTATATATATATATATATATATCTATATCTATATATATATCTATATAAACACTGCCTTTTCTCTGAAAAGCCTGAAGGGACACACTATAGACATCAGAACAACTTCATTAAGGTGGTTGTTTTGTGACTATAGTGTCCCTTTAAACCAGTGGCATATCTACCGTGGTCACAGGGTGACTGGGCTCGTCACTCCAAGGGGGCCTAGTCACCCTGACGACCCCTGCAACTAGGGTGTTTGCCAGCAATGTGGTCGGTCCCTGTCAGCACGGTACTACCGCCCGGGCCTTGTGTTGAGGGGCCCAGTCAGCACTGCAGCCCTTTAAGAGCCCTGGGAGGAAGTGACAGCCCAGTCACTTCCTCCCATCAATCACGAGAGCCACGTGGGAGGAAGAGGAGAGGAGTGTATGTATTTATATGTGTGTCTTTATGTGTATCTGTGTGGTCACAGGGCTCATAGCTGCACCTAAAAAATAGGAAAACAGGAGGGTGGCTAAAAAAAATTAACATTCTGCATGTGTGTGCGTAGCTGCATGTGTATCTATATGTGTGACTGTATGTGTGTGTGTCTGTATGTGAATCTGTTTGTGTATCTGTAATTTCAGTGTGTGCCCCTATGTATATGCATGTCTGTCCCTGTTTGTATCTGTATGAGTGTCATTCTATTTATCTGAATGTTTGTGTGTTTGTGCATCTGCATGTGTGTCTATATGTGTATCTGTCTGTATGTGTGTCTGTGTGTTTGCATGTGTCTGTGTATCTATATATGTGTCAGTGTTTCTATCTGTAGGAGTGTCATTCTGTGTATTTGTGTGTGTCAGTGTGTATATCTGTGCGTCTGTATCTATATGTGTGTCAAACTCCCCTTTTTACCTGAGTTTGCCACGAGCTCCTTGAGGAACCTGTTTACCAGCCTTCTGCCCACAGACTATGGGCCCTGCAGGGAAACCTGTAAAAGACTACCGAACTTGACCGACTGTTACCACTGATTTCTCTGGAACTGTTTTGGGCATGAGGCCATGCTTGCGGTCGGTCAAAACTAAGACTATTTTTATGGTACTTTTTGGGGTTCCAGAATATTGTATGTTTTTTCTTTGCTTAGAGATAATAAGGCTAGATTAGTACAGTTCCTGATTCAATTATCTCCCAAGCACAGAGGAGGGATTCTATTGTTTGTGTATGGGAGTGTCTCACTGTATGACTCTGTTTTTATTGGTTTGTTCACTTTGTGGTTTGTTCACTTTGCGTCCCTGTGCCCTGTTGGGAAACTTGCATAAAAGGCCAGTGTGCCTCCATTAAAAGGCTATTCCAAAACTGTGTCTTGTCCAGTTATTGGAGGGAAAGAAGATTTACTCCTGTGTCTGAGCTCCCAGGCCTGAATGTCATCCAGTGCCTGGGGGTATCTAGAGCGAATACCCCATTCGGCTCCAGGAAGGAGCGGTTCCAGGGCCCCAGTCATGCCACGGCGACTGTGGGCAGAAGTGCTGTGGTTTGTCCCCTGTTCCAGCTGGGAAGCAGTCCTTGGCGGAGGTACCCAGCCAGGTGTACAGGGAGCTCTGCTACAATATGTGTGTCTGTGTAACAGCATGTGTGTCTGAGTATATATCTGTATGTGTTATATGGTGTGTATGTGCATGTATGTCAGTGTGTTTGTCTGTTTATCTGCTTGCGTGTCAGTGTATGTACCTGTGTGTCTGTGTATCTGACACCACCACACACACAGTCACCCCACCACACACACTGTCATGCCCCTTCATCCTGGCACACTCAGAATAACTCCGCCAATCTTGTCACTCACCCATGCCGTACTCTCCTCACATCGCACTGCCATACTCACCCTAACACACTCACCTTCTCTCACACTATCACACTCAGACTCATTCTCCATGACCCTGCCACACTCACCCCATAACATAAACCCCTCCAAGTCTGTCATACTTATCCCCTCAACAATGCCCATTGTGAATGTGACACATGGAGGTGCTGGGGAGGGGAGTGGGGTGCAGGACAATTTGGGCACCGGGTCCACATGGTTTATAGCTATGCCTCTGCTTTAAATATTGTTTTAAAAAACTTTGCGTTTCAAATGTTACTGTTGCTATATTGATACAGTTATGTTTCTATACTCATAAAACACAGTGGCAGTACCTAAGTCTGTTATCCCACTCCTCTGGAGGAGTAAGATGGTCCTGACAGTCCAGCAGTTCTATATGATAGAGCGAGGAAGACAACCTTTGCTACTACAGATGTGGATTTCATCTCTCCTGATGATTTGCCAGCATTATGGCTGTAAGAGCATTATGCGGGATGTAATCTACAACAACTGGAGTGCCAAAGGTTGCCTCCCATGTGATAGGGATTTCAAAACAATGGAAGTGGTTAGCTCTTTGCTTCATAACCAAATAGATAAATATGTTATTACATGTGTCACTTTATTTATCATCTAAATGTGATCTGGATATAGAAATTTTCCAACTCCCTACCCCATTTTTTTTTTGACCATACCTCCTCTTTTCCCACCAACTGTTTGGCATACCGCCTTGACACATTTGATGTATGTGTTCTAGATAGTCATCTTCTACTCTGGAACACTTCAATGTGGCTTGCTGTTGGAATGGCATATTGGTTTCATATTTGTATGTTCTTGACTTTATACTATCATCAAGGCAGGATTTGAATCACAAGCGCCAGTAGGCACAGAATTTTCAAACACCTCCAATCATCACCCACTTCCAAACGAATATAAAAATGACCAATTAAAATGATAACATTTGTTGTATATGGCCACATATAGCATGTTTGTGAATATATGTGTGTATAGCAGTGTGTGTACGCATCTAAATGCATGTATTTCTGTGTGCTTGTGTATGGTAGTGAATGTGTACAATATGGGTACCTGTGCTGTGTCCGTACAGTGTGGGTAGCTCTGTGTGTACATGTCATTTCAGACTGTCAAAGTCCAGTCCTCTTCCTGGCCAATCTTCACCCCTCTCCCTCTAGGATCCAGGAAATTGTGGTGTCCAGTCTGCGAGGCGGAACAATACACAGATCACTGTGTTCTGTCTGAGGGGGTGGGGTCATGCACAGATCCCTTTGTTCAGTCTGAGGGGGCATGGCCATGTACAGATCCCTGTGTTCAGTCTGGAGTCGTGGCCATGTACAAATCCCTGTGTTCAGTCTAGGGTCGTGGCCATGTACAAATCCCTGTGTTCAGTCCGGGGAGGTGGCCATGTACAGATCCCTGTGTTCACTCCGGGGACGTGGCCATGCACAGATCCCGGTGTTCAGTCCGGGGATGTGGCCATGCACAGATCCCTGTGTTCAGTCCGGGGATGTGGCCATGCACAGATCCCTGTGTTCAGTCTGGGGCCGTGGCCATGCACAGATCCCTGTGTTCAGTCTGGGGCCGTGGCCATGCACAGATCCCTGTGTTCAGTCTGGGGACGTGGCCATGCACAGATCCCTGTGTTCAGTCCGGGGACGTGGCCATGCACAGATCCCTGTGTTCAGTCCGGGGACGTGGCCATGACAGATCCCTGTACAGATCCCTGTGTTCAGTCTGAGGGGGCGGGGCCATGCACAGATCACTGTGTTCAGTCTGAGGGGGCAGGGCCATGCACAGATCCCGGTGTTCAGTCTGGGGACGTGGGCATGCACAGATCAGGCTCCTCACTGAATAAAGCGATCCCAGAGTGCTGAAACCAGCAGACACCAGGTAGGAGGTAGGGAGTCAGATTTGAATAGGCGCCACCTCCAGGACCCTTCCTATTATACTGCTCTTCTTACTATACATCTATATTGTGAATTTTTTTTTCTTTTCTCGAAAATGTTACATAGTTACATAGTTACATAGCTGAAAAGAGACTTGCGTCCATCAAGTTCAGCCTTCCTCACATATGTTTTTTGCTGTTGATCCAAACGAAGGCAAAAAAAAAACAGTTTGAAGCACTTCCAATTTTGCAACAAGCTAGGAAAATTCCTTCTTGACCCCAGAATGGCAGTCAGATTTATCCTTGGATCAAGCAGTTATTACCCTACATTGAAAGATTATATCCTTGAATATTCTGTTTTTGCAAGTATGCATCTAGTAGCTGTTTGAGCATCTGTATGGACTCTGATAAAACCACTTCTTCAAGCAGAGAATTCCACATCCTGATTGTTCTTACAGTAAAAAAAACCTTTCCTTTGCCTTAGACGAAATCTTTTTTCTTCTAGTCTAAACGCATGACCTCGTGTCCTATGTAAAGTCCGGTTTGTAAATAGATTTCCACACAATGGTTTGTATTGGCCCCGAATATATTTGTATAATGTTATCATATCCCCTCTCAGGCGACGTTTTTCTAAACTACATAGGTTTAAATTATTATTATTTTTTTAAATTCTTTATTTTGGCGTGCATAGTGATGACAAACATGCCAGCACTGCCACAACAGCAGGTACCGGCCATTAATCGACATAGGTTACATCTGCACATTTTTTGTTATAAGTGTCATGCTTGGTTCATGGTTAAACTGCATCTATGTCAGTATAACAGGCAACATAAAACATTGAAGATCAGGATATATACTGACATTAAGATTAGGTAATAAAACAATACAAGTACTTGCTGATTAGGCTAGCATTAAGTGTTAAGGTTAACAAGAGTGATTAACTTAGTAGTCGATGGTGCGAGGGCGTAGATTGTCTAGCTAGTTCAGCTGACTACATGCGTGGTACTTTCTATTCAGTAACCTTACATAGCGTGGTATTTCTGTAGAGACATTGCTAGCAAATAGTGAGGGTATCAAGCTAGTTGTGCTAGAAATTCCATGTAACATAATATATATGATAGCTATATATATGTTGAGAGTTACAGTATGCATGACTATCTGGCTCTGGAAACGACAATGATACCTCGACTGTGCTGAATACATTAACAACAGTAGTAGTAGGTCTTACGGCAATGGATGGGCACAGCCTATATTACAGTGGTGGCTATAGGGGCTTAGCGCGCATAGAGTTGAGTGCCTTAATATATTGTATTGGCCCCCCAACCGCAGTAAGGGTAGGTAGATCATGCTCGCAGAGGGCATACACAATAATAAGAGATGATTGAGCAAGGCAGAGGCCTAAATAATAATTTAAATAATGAGCAGAATAACTAAACAAAATAAGAAGAAGGATGTGCAGGGTCTGCAACAACAGAGGGGAGATACTAAAGGCATAATGGCTGCAGGATCGTGTACAATTATTATATTATAGGTAAGCAAAGTGGAATTAGGGAGCATATAGAAGCTTTTGGGTCTAATAAACCTGCAGCTCTGATGCAGTCCAAGAGTTAGAAAGTTCAGCCAATGCCCAGGGAAGGGGGGTTGCTTGCGGGTGGATGCTTCAATCCCTCTCCATTGTCACCCCACGGCTTGCTTGCTTTGCTTCGACTGGTTCTCGTTTTGTGGGGGTTATGTTTCTCCCATCTCTCCTGTAGGGCTTCCAGTTGCGTGACGTTAAGGGTGCCCCTCGATCGGAATTTAGCTCTGCCATTAGACCCCGGGCTGGGCCTCCAAGTTAGGCTGCTGTGTGTCGCTGGGGCTGTAGAATGTGGGGGTGCACCGTGCTGGTCCCCGGCTCTGGCGCCGTGGGAGGTACACGCTGGTTGAGCTCGCCTGACGCTCCAGCTCCTGTGATCGTGGGAGCGAGTGTCGGCACTAATGCCATGCGGCTCCCCTGCCTGCTTCGTCAGTCGCTTTTGCCTGCCCTGCTGGGTGGTCGTTTTGGGGGTTCGTGGTAGGGGCCCATAATAGCGGCGCCGGGTTACCGGTCTGATCCAGGGTGCCACTACTTTCACCGCTCGTCTGCGGGTCAGGCCCTGGTTGCAGAGTATCGTCCAGAAGCTTTTGCACTGTTGATCAAAAGCCTCCAAGGGCCATGTGCTCGGTTTAACGTTTGTGTCCATTGCTGTGGTTTGCCGCTGGGCCGCCATCTTGGGTGCGGCTCCTCCGCGTGCAATAACTCTGTTTCCAGAGAGACTCCGGGGTGCCGGACAGCGGAGGACCGGGATGACCCCCACCGGTCCAGGGGGGGGGGGTAGAAGAAGATTGGGTCTGCTGAGCGTACCAGTCGGTATGGAAGTCGGCCGCACTTCCCCCTCCTAGCCGTCTGCAGGCCTCAACTCGCTGTCGCGGTTTGTGGTACCGTAGGCCTTGGGGAAGGGTGTCTGTCGCTTTGTCGTTGTGTGCCCAGTTGTCGTAGCCCAGTGTGGCATCAGTCGCTGTGTGACATCTGGGTTTTTTTCCCCAAAAAGCTGGATCAGCGGTCGGGAGCTCGTGCAGCACACGTCCGCTCAGCTCCGAGGTCAGGCTCCGCCCCCCTGAACATTCTCCTTCTCTTGGACCAAACTTTGGATTATAGATGAAAAAATTTGTTAGAGAAGGAGCATATTGCTTCTCCTGCGCCGCGTGGGCCATCCTGAATCCCCAGCACTTTAAATCCCATCACACATTTTCATAACACGCAGAGACAACCAGGAAGGCGCCTGCAAGTGCCGTTTAAATTTGTTAACCTTTCTTCATAGCTGATAAGTTCCATTCCTTTTATTAATTTTGTAGCCCGCCTCTGCACTTTTTCTAGTGCCATAATATCCTTCTTTAGAACAGGTGCCCAAAATTGCACAGCATATTCAATGTGTGGTCTTACCAGTGATTTATAAAGAGGCAAAATGATATTCTCATCCCGAGAATGAATGCCCTTTTTCATGCATGACAATACCCTACTGGCCTTGGCCACTGCTGATTGACATTGCACATTGTTGCATAGTTTGTTGTCTATAACAATTCCCAAGTCCTTTTCGTGTGTTGTTATCCCTAATTCGCTTCCATTAAGGGTATACGTTGCTTGTGTATTCTTTACGCCGAAGTGCATAACTTTGCATTTTTTAACATTAAATTTCATCTGCCATTTGAGTGCCCAGTCCTCCAGTCTATCTAAATCCCTCTGCAGCAAAGTAATATCTTGCGCACATTGTATTATTTTACAAAGTTTTGTGTCATCTGCAAACACTGAAACATGACTTTCAATGCTGTCTTCAAGATCATTTATAAACATGTTAAATAGAAGGGGTCCCAGAACAGACCCCTGAGGGACACCACTTGCCACCTCTGTCCAGCTTGAAAATTTACCATTAACGACAACTCTTTGTACTCTGTTTTTAAGCCAATGTTCTACCCAAGAACAAGCATTTTCATCTAGACCGATTTCCTTGAGTTTGTTTACTAATCTTCTGTCTGGAACTGTATCAAATGCCTTGGCAAAATCCAAATAGATCACATCCACTGCAACACCCTGATCTATACTTCTACTTACTTCTTCGTAGAATGCAATCAAGTTAGTTTGACACGACCTGTGCTTCATAAAACCATGCTGATTTTTGCTGATAACCATGTTCTTCTCAAGGAATTCTTGAATATTATCCCTTAATAACATTTCAAATATTTTACCAGCCACAGAAGTTAAGCTCACAGGTCTATAATTTCCAGGCAAGGTTTTTGAACCCTTTTTGAATATAGGAACCACATCTGCCTTCCTCCAATCCTCCGGAACACTTCCTGAAAGAAAAGAATCTTGAAAGATTAAAAACAGAGGTTCACTTATTTATACACTTAGTTCCTTAAGTACACGTGGATGGATACCATCAGGCACTGGAGCTTTGTTTATATTAACTTTCTTTAGTTGCTGCAGCACCTTGTCTTGAGTTAACCAATTACAATTATTCTGCAAGGTTTTAGTAGCAATTATTTGCACATCTATTGCCATGGGTTCTTCCTTAATATATACAGAGGAGAAATAGTTATTTAAAATTCCTGCCTTTTCCTGGTCTTCATTGACTAACACCCCCGTTTCAGTTTTTAGTGTACCTATACTTTTATTTATGTTTTTTTTTTTAGAATTTATGTACTTAAAAAATGCTTTGGGGTTGGTTTTACTCTCTTTAGCTATCATTTTTTCATTTTGAAGTTTAGCAAGTCTAATTGCCTTTTTGCACGCATTATTTGCTTCCTTATATCTTTTATAAGATGCATCTGATTTGTCCGATTTAAATGCTTTAAAGGCCCTTTTCTTATTTTTAATCTCTTGTTTTACTTTTCTACTAAGCCACATTGGTTTTAATTTGTTTCTTTTATATTTATTTCCCAATGGTACATACTGAGAAATGTACCTTTCTAATATTTGTTGGAAGATGATCCATTTATCCTCAGTGTTCTTTTCACTAAAGAGTTTATGCCAGTCAATATATTGTAAAGCTTCCCTTAACTTATTGAAATTGGCCTTTTTAAAATTATATGTTTTAGTATACAGTATATACTATTTCCCAAGTGCTCACCTACTTGAATGTTGGTCAAAAGATCAATGTTGTTTGTTAAAACCAGGTCCAGACAAGCGTCCATTCTAGTTGGTGCTTGTACTAGTTGTGACATGAAGGTGTCATTTAACAAGTTTAAAAACCTAATTCCCTTTGCTGAGCTACTAGTCCCTCTGTCCCAATTTATGTCCGGGTAATTAAAATCTCCAATAATTAAAGTGTTACCCAGATTTGCAGCTTTCTCAATTTGCTCAAACAGCTGTTGTTCCTCGTCAATATTAACATTAGGTGGTTTATAACGTATCCCCACCAATAGTTGGTTTCCCTTCTTTTCCCCCAAGCAGATATTTACCCATAAAGCTTCCACATTTTCCTCATCGCATACCATTTGCTTAAGATTTGGCTTTAAATCATGGTTGACATACAAACATACCCCACCACCCTTCTTGTTTTTCCTATCCTTCCTAAATAACATGTACCCATTTAAGTTAACTGCCCAGTCATGTGTCTCATCCCACCATGTTTCAGTTATGCCTATTATATCATATTGTTTAGTGTATGCTAATGCCTCTAGTTCCCCCATTTTGTTATTTAGGCTCCTTGCATTAGTAAGCATACATTTAATATTAAAATAAAGATTGTAAAAAAATAAATAAGAACACCGTGGCATTAAACCTTTATTTAAAAAGTAATGGAGCTTCAGCTAACATTATCGTTATGGTTTGATAACGGCAATGTTAGGTGAGTTTGGAACCTTAAAGGACTACTATAGTGCCAGGAAAACAAACTCGTTTTCCTGGCACTATGTAGTCCTTAGGCCCCCCTCCATCTGGGCTGAAGGGGCTAAAACCACTTCAGTCAGTTACCTTTCTACAGTGCCGGGCTCTCTTGGCGCTGGGGAACTCTACTATTCCTACCAACGTCAGCACCGAATGCGCATGCGCGTGAAGAGCATTCAGACAGTCCATAGGAAAGCATTACTCAATGCTTTCCTATGGACGTCCAGCGTCTTCTCACTGTGATTTTCACAGTGAGAATCACGGAAGCACCCTCTAGTGGCTGTCAGTGAGACAGCCACTAGAGGCTGGATTAACCCTCAGTTTAAACATAGCGGTTTCTCTGAAACCGCTATGTTTTCAGCTGCAGGGTTAACACTAGAGGGACCTGGTACCCAGACCATTTCATTGAGCTGAAGTGGTCTGGGTGCCTATAGTGGTCCTTTAAGTCTAGATAGGGGTAGGGACCTCATTGTTAAGGGATAACTATGTGTCTTTAATATGTGTAGATTGTAACTACTGATTATCAATCAGGCAGTGTGAGTTTGTAGCATCATGGAAGCAGGTACATCCTAATCCCCAGTCCTCTCTAACTCAAAATATCCTGTGTCATTCCAAAAATGAAGAAGTGTAGCTGGTGATTAAATGACACTTTCCATTTTAAGGAGAATTGCATTTGCTCTGCCTTTTTTAATGAGAGGGTATTATAAAGTAATTATTAAAATGAAGGAGATAGTTTGAAGATAACTTTTTAAACATCAACATTCTAAAGTGAATATTTGATAATATAAGGCAAATAACAGTAGCAATGTTTTATGAAGCTGTTGTATTTTTAGTGAACAAAAGCGTTTTTTTTTTTGGTTTTTTTTGTTTTTTTTATGTATTCAAAAGCCTTTCAGACAAATAGGACATAAGGGGTAAGCTTTAGGCTGTTCCAATTACTTCAACAAAGATTCCTCGGCGGGAGTTCTGTGTCACATTAATAGCATCAAAGGAACCAAACTGCTTACTCCTGTTTATCCAGCAGACACCAGAGACTTTCATAAAAGCAATTACACATACATATTGTGTCCGTCTGATGAATGAGCTATGCCAGATTTTAATTATAATAACGATAAAACTATTAAAAAAAAATACTGTGAACAAACTTCTTAGTAAATGGAAAAATTAATATTTTCTTGTGTGACCATCAAAATGCATTGTTATTATGATACTAATTATTATTGCAGCAACAGGAAGTGAAGGGAATAATTGGAAGCACTTAGAAAATGTGTACAAAGCAAATTAGAAGTTACAATATGGTGAAAGAAAAAAATGACATGGAGGTCATTTTACTATTGGTCTGTTTTAGCTGTAGAATTCCCTATTCTCTAAAGAGTCCAAACCTCTATGCAAACATGTTTCCTCCTGCGTTAAATGCGCCAAAATGTGCGAACTCCATTGTTGTGAGAACCACAGAAAATATAGGGGGCACAGCATTTCATAACAAACCTAGCAACTCCTTACGAAGCATATGAATAAATCATGCAGGTTTTTATAGGCAAAAAATAAAGACCATAACTGGGGGGGACTATTAGTTGCCGGGGTATAGCCACATCAAGGTACCTGACCTCACCGTGCAATGTCTTACATAAACAATTGTTCAATAAAGGTATAAGAATTTTCTTTTTTTTTAAGTGCATGTTGTATATTTCAATCTTTCTGTTAAAGGGACACTCCACTGCCCAAATACAAAATGAATAAAAATCACAGTTTAGTAGATATACCCAAAATAAAAACGTAAGGCATTTATTTATGTTTTTTTTTTTTCATTGAGAAGATCTAAAATCAGCTTGAAAAACCTGCAGTTCTCTTGCCTGCTGGATCTTGCTGCAAGCTCCCCCATTCCAACCCCGCCCAGACTTTTTTTGGCTGTCCAATCACAGACTTCCCAATAAAGCTCAATTAGAAGTCTTTGTAAGTCAGGTGCTCTGGGCAATTGCTGCCTTTCAAGGTCAGCAGCATTGAACTAAGGAAACCAGGAAGTAACATTACCTGTTGTCTGCATAAAAAGCCAAGGGAGTGTAACCAGGTTACATAGCTGAAAAGAGACTTGCGTCCATCAAGTTCAGCCTTCCTCACATATGTTTTTGATGTTGATCCAAAAGAATGCAAAAAAACGAGTCAGAAACGCTTCCAAATTTGCAACAAACTAGGAAACAATTCATTCTTGACCCCAAAATGGCAGTCCGATATCTCCTTGGATCAAGCAGCTATTACCCCACCAATTAGAAATTATATCCCTGTCTATTATGTTTTTGGGAGTATTTATCCAATTGCTGTTTAAACATGTGTATGGACACTGACAAAACCACCTCTTCAGGCAGAGAATTCCATATCCTTATAGTTCTTACTGTAAAAAGACCTTTGCCTTAGATGAAATGTCCTTTCTTCCAGCCTAAATGCGTGACCTTGTGTTCTATGGATAGCCCTGTTTATGTTTTATTATATAATGTTATCATATCCCCTCTGAGGCACCGTTTTTCCAAACTAAAGAGATTTATACTTTTTTACCTTACTTTGTAACTAAAATGCTCCATTCCGTTTATCAATTTTGTAGCTCGTCTCTGCATTTTTTCTAGTGCCATGATATCCTTCTTTAGAACAGGTGCCCAAAATTACACAGCATATTCAATATGTGGTCTTACCAGTGATATATAAAGAGGCAAAATGATATTCTCGTCCCGAGAATTTGCGCCCCTATTTATACATGACAAAACCTTACTGGCCTTAGCAACTGCAGATTGACATTGCATATTGCTGCCTAATTTGTTGTCTATAACAATTCTCAAATCCTTCTTGTGTGTGGTTATCCCTAATTCGCTACCATTTAGGGTGTAAATTGCTTGTGCATTCTTGACCCCGAAGTGCATAACTTTGCCTTTCTCGACATTAAATATAATCTGCCATTTTAGTGCCCTGTCCCCCAATCTATCTAAATGCCTCTGCAGCAAAGCAATATCCTGCTCACATTTTATTACTTTACAAAGTTTTGTGTCATCTGCAAACATTAAAACATGGCTTTCAATGCCTATTTTAAGGTCATTTATAAATGTTAAATAGAAGCGGTCCCAAAACAGAACGGCTTCATTTATAAAAGCGTCAATTTCTATTGAAGTATGAGCTTTTTGCAAAATGAAAAAAAAAAAAAAAAAAAAAAGAGGACACACTCTTCACACATAAAGCTTTTCAGTTAGCTAAAGTTGTTCAGGGGTCTGGAGTGACCCTTTAACGTTTTGCATCTACTTGTTGAAATGTAATTGTTTTAAAGTCGTTCGAAAATAAATCACTTCTTTTAAAAATGTTTGTTTTTCTTAACTTTCATAAGCTTTAAAACGTGATTTTTAAAGCTACACCATGGTGACTGGTTGGGTCTTTCCCGTCAGAGGCCCCCCAACTATTTATTACTATTATAATATTTATTTATTTATATGTACTATTGCAGAGCAAATCAGCTAATGCAACCTTCTGTGTTCACATCCCACTTACCATTAAACGTAACAGCTTCCCAGGAGCAAAGATAAATGTCAGGTTGCTTCTTATTTCAATATAATCTAGTTTGATGGGGCAATATATATTTATAGAAGTTGTTTTATGGGCTTCAAACTAATCTGTGCGCGATTTGTAAAGCAACAAAAATAGGTAGTCTCATTAAGTCTGGGTTTAAAATGACAGAAGCATAAATGATTTATATGCAGTAGGTCATCCCCTAACCTCTTTCTAAACATAATCCCTAAGGTACACAATTCTTTCTTAGCCCTGAGCTGATTAATGGATCATTTAGGTCCATTTGTACTCACCCATGTTCACGCATTATCACTTCTGTGAAGTATGACAACTATGCTTAAAAGTCCTCATGCAGGAGAAACAAACACAAGAGACCATCCCAAATTATCAAAAATAAAATAACTTTATTGTGCTGTGTAATACAAGAATAGCTGCATGATTTCACTCTGGGATTCTAGTTTTGTTAGAATATTTTTGGTTAGTTTTAATAAAACTTGTTAAAATCCTTAATAATACCAAAAAACGGAGCGTGCTATCAACTGCAATAGATCCAGTATTTCCCAGTGTACAATCTGGAACAAATTATAAAAATATATAGTGCAGACTATCTGATATCAATAAAATATCACCCCTGGCTCTGGTACATGTGAGTTTTCTCCCAGACACACTCCTGTATCTCTATTTTAGTATTATCAGATAGTCTGCACTATATATACTTTTATTATTTATTCCAGATTGTACACTGGGAGATACTGGATCTATTGCAGTTGATAGTTGTTTGGTGTTATTTTCTATTGTGTGTCATGTAGTATCACTTTGGGGTAGTGCAGCTGTACTGCATATGTTTTATCATTCTCAAGTGTCTCTACATTTTTTGGTTTTGTTAAAATCCTTCCCACCAACAAAATAAAATAAAATATATATATTGTGACCGAAAGCAAGGAATTGTGCTGGAGGGAATCTATATACCTCCCCAGATTTTGCAAGGCTCCTACTTTGTGTAATTAGCCCCAATGAAATGTGTTATGTTAAAATGAATATTGCACTTTAAATATGTGTATATTTGGGCCCTGGGGTGGAGCACTTGGAGAGTAGGGTGGGCCAGTGCTCCACTCCACATTTTGATAGTTGCTTGTAACCTACAGGTGAGAAGTCCAGTTCCAGAGTTTGAATCCTAATTTAACTCACCTGAAAAGGATTGTCAATTACCGGTGCTATTAAGTACTCCCCTGCCAAGGTAGGAGGGAGATTGTGTTTGATTTCTGTGAGTGGAAACAGAGAGCTGAAAACCCTGAAACAGTAAGGTTGTTTATGCTTATGTTGGGAAATGGACAAGCCATCCAACCCAGTTAGCTAGTTATTTTGTTTAGTTAGTGCTCAGAAGAGCAAGGATTTTGTTTTATATATTGTGTTACCTTTTATACCTTACTGTGCATTTATTTTGGAACCACAATAAAAGAGCAAGTCCTTTTACCTCGTCCAGCGTGTGAAATGTCTCTAAAGCCTGAAAAGACTGTGTGTAACACCCCAATCCCAGGACAAAGTACCAAGGGAAAGGAGTACTTTTGTCACTATATATATATATATATACACACACATATTATATTTAAGGCATCAAGACAGCTTATACTCCATAATGAGTATACCTTTACTGCAGCTCTATCAGTGATATTATAATAGTCTGTGTTGTCTGCAATGCATTAAATGTTTATTAAGGAGAGTCAGGGATAGCGTTAATACCAAGTACTTCAATAAAAAGGAAAAAAAAAGTGATAAGTATACTGATTATTGACTTTGATACACTAAACAAGTTTTACCATATTCTTGGCCTCTGACTGTTGGTGTCTACTCTTGACAAAAGGCAGAAGCAGGAGGCGTGGCTTGAGCGCCGAGCGGAATGGCGGCGTGAACCAGGAGCTCCCTGCAGGCTGAAATAAAAAACCCGTCTCACTAGCCTTAGCCCGTCGACAATGGGGAGAAATAACCGGTCCCAACAAGCTACTACGACCACCGACACCCCGAGGGGGTCACAGGCGACTAACATGCGCAAATTCCTCACAACCCAAGCAGATCAGGCCGATCAGGCCTCCGGGGAAACGGAAGCCTTAGGCACTACCCACGCGGCCTTGCCATGCGGCGGACACAACGAGCAGGTACTGACTCCACCCGATCTGCCCCCTTCCCAGCTGGACTGGGCGACTATACTGAGCAACCTGCCCACGAAATCCGACCTCAAAGAGGCCAACGATGCCCTCCACAAGTCTATAACTGGAGAATTACATGCCCTGAGGGAGGATATGCAGGGGATCCATACCAAACTGGCTCAACTAGAAGCTGACTGCGACCATGTCACGACGGCGCAGAACGCAACAGTAAGCATTATAAAACGACAAGAAACACAGTTACGCCAAATGGCCCTCCACATGGAAGACCTAGATAACAGGGGGCGACGACAGAACCTCAGGATCCGAGGTATACCGGAAGATCTGGACCAAACCACACCGATCCGTGACACACTCACGGAAATATTTAATGCCCTCCTGCAGAAACCGCCCGACTCGCCCGTTGAGTTTGTCAGGGCACACAGGGCACTCAGGCCCAGGGGCCCGCCGGAGTCCCCACCACGGGACGTCATCTGTTGCCTAACACACTTCCAGGTTAAGGAAGACATTTTGAGAAGTGCCAGAGACCGACGCCAAATCCTACACAAAGGGGCAGAACTACAACTCTACCCAGATTTATCCCCGGCAACCCTGGCGTACCGCAGGGCCATGCGCCCCCTCACGAGAGTGCTACAGACCAACAAAATTAGGTACCGCTGGAGCTTCCCTAATGGATTACAAATCACCACAAATACAGGCCCCTTTATGGTGAGGAGCGAAGAAGACTTTAGAGACATTACAAGAGAACTCCAACTGCCTCAGATACATCTGCCCTGGCCTGACCCGATGGCCTTTTACACCTTTTCACCTGAGACTCAGAACAGACTGCAACAACCATCGAGGCCTCGGAGACCGAGACAACAAACCACGCGCCCCTCAGGCGCCAACATGTAAGCAACCGAGCTCCTAGAACCCCCCCCCAACCCGTGGTCCTCCACCGACGAACTAAACAGCCGATCCCATCTCAGCCCCGAGAAACCAGAGACACACTAACTGGACACACTAACTGGACTCCGCTGTGATGCTACACACCAAGCCATCGTGAGTCGAGATCCCCTACGATGACAAAAGCATAACGGAGACCGAGTGCACAACGAGAACTCCACAATTCAGTGGAGTAGGGTAACCTATCAGACTGAATGGGCATTGAAGGGGTTCCCACCCGGGGGGTGGGAGGTAATGGGATGGGAACGTACTTAAGGCTATTCACTTTTATTATATCAAATAAGCTGTTTATTATAACCTGAGGGGGTCCCCCACACTGATGAGGTTCTCGCTTGGAGGGAGGGGGTAGCGGGACGGGAACCTGACCATTGTTAACTGTATCGTATATGCTGTGTAATGTGAACTGGGGGAGGCCCTTCACGCTGGCTGGGCCCGGCTGCTGTCACCCACCTGCCCTGTGATGAACTTCGGGGAGCAGGCGGGCGGTGGCGCCGGCGGGGCCCACCAGGGGTGAGGGACGCAACCGACAGGGGTGCCTGTGAAACAGTAGTCAGGTAGAGGCTGCCCAGCCCGGGGCCGCCGGCGCGGTGGACACCACGGGGCTCAGGGGAGGCGGGAGCCTGGGCCCTGGGGGGCCCGCTGTGCCGGTTACGCCCAAAACACCAGCAGTGAGGCCTAACAGCTTCAAAGGTAATAGGAATGACCCAGACCTGGCCCTGGCCTCGTAGGCGCCTGCACTAAAACCAGATACATCCACGCAGCCCAATGGAAAGGGGACCTAGTCACTACATCCCAGCTAGCTTAGCCGGGGGGACCAGGGGGAGGGGGACAGTGATACGCTTAATGTTTTTCTTTAATAATGTTTGAACTGCCAGTTAATTGTATATATTTGTTGAGATGATTAATTCACTGTTAATGCTGTTGTTTATGCTACACCTCACAATAGCGACCGGACATGATACACACGCGAGACCATCAACACACACAAACCCAGGAAGAGAAACACAAAGAGACGGGGAAGACGAACAAGCCCCTTTATACCACCACTTAAGAGCCGTACAGGGGCACCTGGAGACATGTCACTAAGACGCCGACACAGACGCCCGGACACCCGACCACCGCCTGACAGGAGAGACGCCGACCAAACGGTGAGCAACCCACGTGCACCACTGGTGGTGCCGAGGACTGTGACTCCCCGACGTCTACACCTAACGGTCGAGAGACCGAGACACAGACTACACGTAACCCTACCCCCCCCCCCCCTTGCATACCCCACTACCACCCTTACTGGACACCGGACGGCCCCCCCTGACTGCGACCCCAGACCTACTTTAGAACCGCCCACATAACAGGGACTAGGAACTGGAAGGGACACCCACCCAAGACACGAGAAGACAGACATGGCCCTGACGCCCGCTCCCCTACAGGTAATTACTATTAACGCAAAGGGACTTAACAAACCGGAGAAAAGATCCGGGGCACTGAGGGACTTTCACGAGCGGAGGGCCTCAGTAGTTATGATACAAGAAACGCATTTCAAGAAAGGGGCTAGACCCAAACTGACTGACCACCGCTACAAGCAAGGCTACTACAGCGACTATCACGGGGGAAAGGCCAGGGGAACAGCGATACTACTCCACAAGAGCGTGCCGTTCCAGGGGGGAGAATGCATGACAGATGACGATGGCAGATACCTATTCCTCAAAGGGAAAATAGCAGAGCGCCCATACACGTTCGCAACAGTATATGCCCCCAACACACGGCACTACAGCTTCCTCAAACAAACACTCCGCAGACTCATGGAGTTTAGGGAGGGAACCCTCATACTAGGGGGGGACTTTAACATGACATTGGACCCAACATGGGACACATCGTCAGGCACCTCCCACATTTCCACGCAACAACGGCAAACCGTTAAATCACTACTCCGCAGCCACCGCCTGGTCGACTGCTGGAGAGCCCACCACCCAGACACAAGAGACTACACCTTCTTTTCCCACCCGCACAACTCGTACTCTCGCATAGACCACATATACACCACACACTACGACCTCTCACTGGTCACTCAAGCCACGATTGGTACGGCGACGTGGTCAGACCACGCGCCAGTCACCATCAAACTAAAATCACCACTCTTTCGCCCCACCACCCCGAAATGGAGATTAAACGAATATCTTCTAACTAACCCAGAGGTCGTAACCCTGATAGGCGACAAAATTAGAGACTACCTGTCCCTCAACACAGCCGAACACACGTCCCCGACAGTACGATGGGAAGCACACAAATCAGTAATAAGGGGACACTACATTCAACAAGGAGCGCTCATAAAGAAACAAACAGCACTAAGACTAACAGGCCTCCTAGAGGAAATACACCAAACAGACGACCAAAACAAACTCGACCCGAACCACAAGCTCCAGTCCCGCCTCCTACAACTGAGGAGGGAATTAGCCACATTAATCCACTCTAAACATCACAGGGACGCCGCCAGACATAAAGCCTTCTTCACCCTACACGGGAACAAGAGCGGCAAGCTCCTGGCGGCTATGCTAAAGAAACGAAGGCAACATACATATATTGACAAGATCAGGGACAAAGGAGGGTCCATACACCGCATCCCATCGGACATCATGACAGCGATCCGCGCATACTACACGGATCTATACACACTCCCGCAGCCCCAGACAGAACCAGCGAAGGCCCGCCTTCGCCACTCGATCCAAACATACCTAGCTAAGTACCCAATGCCGACCCTAGACGCTGAAACCGCCGAAGTGCTCGATGAACCCATCACAATAGAAGAGCTATCGGCGGCTATCAAGAGCACCAAACCCGGTAAAAGCCCAGGGCCAGACGGCCTGCCGGTGAAATATTACAAGACATACGCGGAGGAGCTGCTTCCACCAATGGTGGAAGCGTTCAACGCAGTAAGGGAAGGGGAATGTATCCCCAAGCAAGCCCTGACGGCCCACATAACTGTCATACCCAAAGATGGCAAAGACAGAGAATTCTGTGGGAACTACAGGCCAATCTCGCTGATAAACTGCGACGTCAAACTCCTAGCTAAGGTCCTGGCCGCGCGCCTCACGAGGCACATCCCTTCTCTGGTCCACCCTGATCAGGTGGGGTTCGTGACGGGGCGCGAGGCCCGCGACAACACCATCAGGGCACTTACCCTCATGCACGGCAACGGGAGGACTGCCGGAGGCCTTCTCCTGCTATCCACGGACGCGGAGAAGGCCTTCGACAGGGTGGGATGGGAGTACCTCTTTGAAACACTAGCCCACATGGGTCTGGGCCCCCACCTCAGACAATGGATAGAGGCACTTTATCGAGAACCTACGGCCCAGGTACTGGTTAACGGGGCGCTGACGAGTGCCTTCACCATCCACAATGGCACCAGACAGGGGTGTCCCCTGTCGCCGCTCCTATTCGCTCTGGCCTTGGAGCCGTTCCTCACACATATCAGACACAATGCAGACATCACAGGCCTAATGACAGGCCCAGTACATCATAAGGTGGCGGCATACGCCGACGACCTGCTGTTTATGGTGACCAACCCAGTAATTACCCTACCGAATATAATGAAAGAACTACAAACATTTGGGGACATATCTAATATGAAAATTAATTACGGAAAATCACACATCCTAAACGTCAGCGTACCCCAAGCAAGGGCGGAATCCCTGAGACATAGCTTCCCCTTCCAATGGGCCGAAAACAAAATTAAATATCTGGGAATCTGGCTGACCAAACACACGGGAGACTTGTACAGGGACAACTTCACGGCCATCCTACAGACGTTCCAGAGGGACATGAGGGAATGGTCGTATCCCCATATCTCGTGGCTAGGGAGAGTACAGGTCATAAAAATGAACTTCCTCCCGCGCCTCCTGTACCTTCTACAGGCCATCCCCATTGTAATTCCGAGACCCTTCTTCGTAACACTCAGGAAAGAGATGACCAGATACATATGGGGAGGAGGGAAGCCCAGAATAAAATTCTCCACACTGACCAGACCCAAGGACAAGGGGGGACTAGCCCTCCCGGACTTCCAGCTATACTATGTGGCCACACACCTACAGAGGGTTGTAGAATGGTCTAAGAACGGGGTACACAAACTGTGGAAAACGGTAGAAGAAACGGAGGCAGGTAGACCGATCGCAGGACTCCCATGGAGTCGCGGCTCGAAGGAAGGACATGACATGTCCATATACACGAAAAACACACTGGGAGTATGGCAGAAGGCCCAACGACAGGGAAACATGTCACCCTACCCCTCCCCCCTCATGCCACTAACACAGAATGAGGACTTTCCCCCAGGACTAGACCCACGAGCCCTCAGGGACATCGTCCCGAACGCATCCCCACGTTTGCACCACATTCTCCAGGGAGGGGCCTGTAGACGGCTAACAGATCTGCTAGGGGAGACACCCCCCACATTCATGCACCGTTTTCGCTATGCCCAACTTATTAACTTCATACACACCCTACCACATGGTCCAGCGCTCGCAAGGGAATATACCACAATGGAAAAAATCAGCGCGCACCCAGACCCACTACCTCACGGGATATCCTTCTTATACTCCATGCTACAGTCGGAACTCCCGACTGAACCGCCCCGTTTCATGGGAAAATGGGAAGCATCCCTAGGTGTCACACTCACGGAAAGGGAATGGGAATCAATATGCTACCTCACACACCACTGCTCCACACACAGTAAAACGCAGGAAACGGCCTACAAACTCCTGACGCACTGGTACAAGACACCACACCTCCTACACCAAATGAACCCAAACACGTCTAGCCTGTGCTGGAGATGCGGACAGGAGGAGGGCACATTGAAACATATCTGGTGGGACTGCACACTGGTCACCCCGTACTGGAGGGGTATACACAAAATGTTAAGGAAGTTTACAGAACACCCACCCCCCCTGGAACCGGCAGCAATGCTCTTACACCACACACCGGCCCCCCACTCAAAATATAAAAAATCTATGACTATCAGAATATTGAACGTAGCCAAACGAGTACTTCCTCAATTCTGGAAGAAACCAGTCACACCATCAATGCTGGCTTGGTTCAACCAGATGGAGGAACTAAGGACAATAGAGGAACTAACAATGACGACAAACGCTACCCTGACGACATATACAGAACTATGGACATACTGGATCTTAGAGACAGCAAAACAACAATTCCAACTAGACCTTAGGACAACCACCGACGCCCTCCCCCCGACCACTCGATAGAACTTGGAAACCGAACACTCAAGACGACAGAGGACCACTGACAGACGACCAACCCGACCGCCCCACCCCCCTCCTGCTTACCCTTCCCCAATTCCCGAGGAGAGCACACTGACGGACCCCACTTGACTGTAGAAACTTACAGTGGGTCAAAGCTACCCGCAAACGAAGACACCCTAGTGGCCACTCGAAAGCCATGGACAATTAGAGGCAACGCCTCTAGACGGTTAAGAATAGGACACAGGGTGGAACCCACCCAAACCGACCAAGGGGAACGGGACCAACTTAACCCACTGTCCTACTGCCGAGGACAGAGGGAGCACAATATTAGAAATCCATGATACACAGACCTATAATTGAAATTGAAATCTAAATGTAAACCCATACGACAGTAGCAGAGAGCCAAACGGCTCAAGACCATGGTACATATGTGGAGTCGAAACAGACAACTATTGGATCTGCGCATCCACAAACCCTTAAGAAGCGATGAGACCTGCGAGTCTCAATTGAATGACTAACACTAACTATGAATAAATGAGAACCAAATTGTCAATGAGGAAAAGCGGGACCTGCGAGTCCACTTGATTTTCTTGGGGCCTGCGAGCCCGGCTGCAACTGACACTTGTCTTTATTGCTAGGGACCTGCGAGTCCTATTATATTGTGCCTATCTCCTGTTGGAATGACAATGCAAACACGTTAATAAAAATTAAATTTACAAAAAAAAAAAAGGCAGAAGCAGTGACTATACAAGTACATTTTCACAAAACAATTGGATGATCAGACATATACACCAAATGCCGAGGAAGATGACTGTTTCTGTTGTACCTACATCAGAAGTCATGGGTGTTCAAAAAATATAATTGAGGTTTTCTAAACTGGAATTTTATTGGGAGATTGATCAGGCAGTTGCAATTCTATGTAACTAGGCAATTTTCAGTTGCTACATATTTTGGCCTTTTGCCATTGCAGTTTAGTACATAATCCAGCTACATCAGATTTTGTAGGAAGTTGTATTGGCCTTACAGAGGTGTGATCATGAAAAAAACAAAGTCATAAAACTCAGTGCTGCTTTAAACAGGTATAGCAAGTGAAAGACAGAAGTCAAAAACTCTTGTCAGAGCAGTCAGTGACCAGTAGGGGGCGCTAATACACAAGTATCCTATATTTGACTTATAAACAGCAATATGGGATGCAGAACAGTTCTCGTCTTTGGTAGGTGACATTACTTTTGCCAAGTGCTTTAACTACCTTGTATATGGTCGTAAGAGGAACAGTCATCTTCATATATAGACAGAGGCCAATCTTACCTGTGTACAATGAAAGTTCATAAAATATTTTTGGTTGGTGGCTGTCCTACCTTTGTTTTTTAAAATGGTTTCCCTTCTTTTCTAGGGATTAAATTCCTTTATAACAAAACAATATTAACAGGTCTTTAGGGGGTTAATTTCATTCATACGTGACACTCTGCGCGGCTATTCCATTTCATATGATAGTGAGCAAAAATGGGAATTGTTTACAAAAACGCTAAGATGTACAAGTTAAATTGAAAAACAATATCCAGGGAATATTGCCAAAACCATTTTTTCCAATTAGTTTTTTTAACCATACCGTGCGCTTTCATTTTACATAGAGGGATGGGTGCCTGTGTCTGAGCACTGTATAGCAAACTCAATCGGAAAAAAACAAACATTTGGATGGTGATGGTTCCTATATGTAAATTTTCGGATTCTGCTATTTGAGCCTAAATGTTGCAGGTTGGTTGGAAACTGTAATAAACCTCACTCAAATTCTGTTCTCATCAGAAATCAGTACATATACATTCATCACAAAGCTGTCACATTTATGCTCTAATCTAATCTGTACTAATAATACACAGGCACTGGGATGGGAGTTCCATTGTAATGTGCTTGTTCCATATAATTTTTTATATGTATTTCTTGAAATCTTATATCTGAGTTTTCTGCAAACATGTTTTAATTAAATCTAATATAACCTTTGCTTACAGCATTAAATATAAATTTAAAAAAATCAGAGGAACTAACTGAATCAAAGATAGGAAGAAGGCAATAGATATTTACTCAGAATACCTTTTTGGCAGCCTGCTAAATGAAAAAGTACACTTATACCCTTCATTTTTCTTCACCTTGTGTTAACGCTTTCACCCAGATGTTCAATCAGACTGAACATAAAAAATGTTCCTCCTCCAGTAAGATCTTAAATTAATTTTCTCTGCGTACTTCCTTATGGTGAGGTAACTTCTTGCTTGTTCACATAGTTAGACATGTATGCACTGTTTTATTAACCCTTCCGCTGCTCACACAGCACACAAAGTATTGTGAACGAACGAATATAAATGTCCAGCCATAAAACGGTTATTTTTGTTGAGCATTCAATGTATCATGTAAGGCAACACAACGCTATGGAACAACATGGCCGATGTGGAGCTCTCCATTTTGTTTCATTTTATTGGTTCCACCATCTACTTACTGGCTTCATTGCATTGTTGTAGAATAGAGCTTATTCTATTCTTACATTTTGCAGATCAAATGGCTAATACGTGTACACATTTACAGACACAATAAAAATACACATTCTATATTTAGTTCTAGTCTTGTTTCAAAGTAATACCACTAGAAAGTTAGGCACATTCGTTGCCGTATTTCCCAACTCTCTTTGATCAGGACCAGCTGCTATGTAAGGCATACTAGAGGGACCCTTGAAGATTCAAAACAACTTTAGCTTACTGAATGGGTTTTGGTGCATAGATCGTGCCCCTGAAGTCTCACTGCTCAATTATATGCTGTTTAGGGGTTAAGTCACTTTGTTTATGACCTAACCAGGGTCGGCTCTAGACTTTGCGAGGCCTTAGGTGAAACTAAAACATGACGCCCATTAGCGTGTTTATAAGAACCTGTAGATTTATTAAATGGCAGACTTGCAGTTTTGGATACAGAGAATTAGTCTCTATATTCATCTCTAGAGGATTGCATTGTCGCACCTACCTGTGCCACTGCGTTGTGAGCTCTTTGACTGTAGTTATGGAATAATATGCAATAATCAAATGTAATTTACAATTATGCTAATCATTTATACACGATTGCTGGGTGTAGTTGTATAGCCTGTGTAGCGGACTGTGCTGTGCTACTCATCATTTTTATTGTTGGCTGCCCCTACCCTTAATTGTTGCAGTATTTTACTCCATTTTCCACGGTCCATTACACTTGTAGAAGAAACAAGTAACAAATTATCTGTAGCATTCGTCTGGTTGTTCGGTAAGAATCTACTTTGAACCATCTGAAAGTGTACCATTTAACAAACAAACAAAATACCGAACAACCAGACCACCCTGGAGAGGAGCGTGGCATGAATAAAACCCCCATATCATTATTCACACTACCTTAATTGACAATCACGAACGCACTGTGTATTTACTGGGTGGCCGATGTTCGGCACATGAACAGGTGACGGTGGCCATCTTGCTCGTCGATTGTCTGGAACCCAAATCGGACACGACCACGCGAACACCGCAGAGACCTCCATACTTCCACCCGTTTGTGGGAAAACATACGAACAGAATGGCGTTCGGTGAAAGGAATTACACGAAGGTGGAGATTCATACGAACCCAGGTAGAACCCAATATATTGAACATTTTCATGTTTTTCACCTCACAAACAGAGACCGACCGCAAGGCCAAAACACATGGAACTGTATTTGGCTTAAGCCTCATGTGTGGTCAGTAAAAAGAAGACCTCCAGGAAATTTACGAACCCCAGAACCAACCTAGGTGATTTTTCAGTATGTTGCTCACCCAGATCAGGGCTATCAGGGGATGTATGATATAATTTTGGGGTACAACTAAGAATTGGGGAAAAATGTGTGTTTAAACTGTACAGATAATTAAGTTCTCTCAGGCAGGGGGGGGGGGGGGATTGTTTACTGTAACCCACTAGTGATTGGATAATTCCTAATTTTCTGTGGGTGTCTCCTTTGCATGGGAGAATTGCATAAAAGCAGAGTATGTGGCATCAAAAATGAGTTCTGCTGGGGGGCGGGGCCTGACTGTCATGGAGGAGAGACGTGCTTTGCTTGAGCTCCTCTCCTCCACGAGCCAAAGCTGCGGTTTTAACCCTCATCCAACCTCAGTGGGAACGGAATAAGCGACATATACGACCCCTGACTCACCAGGGACCCACTGCAGGGCGATAAAGGGTGTAAGAGGCGAACCGGCGGCACAGCTCTATCCATGCGGCCTGTCGTGCACCGGACGGGGGAGGCGGCCGATCCCCCGAGCCGGGACCGCTCGATGGCGACCAGCACCAAACTGAAGCTCCGTTACCCCCCCCCTTGGACCGGTGGGGGTGATCCCGGTCCACCCCTCGGAGGATGCCCTGAGATGGTGGAAGCTGAAGGCAAAGCCATATCAACTCCGGGAAACTCCAGCGACATGCCCAAAATGGCGACCGCTGCGGGTGCCCCCAGCAAACATGAAGCCAAACATGAGATCCTGTCCAGACTAGACCGCATTCTCACAGATTTCTGGCGCAAGCTAGAAAACAGAAAATGCCAACCACCTCTGAACGATCCAGGCAACCACTCACCGCACAAGCCAACTCTAAAGACCCAGCGGAAGTTCGCAGCCGCGACAAGGCATCGAGCCCTAACATGGCGGCGGGGCGGGAAACTGACCTCGCTGGGACGCACAGCTGCTCCTCCGCAAAAGAATAAATACATACCTCGGAGTCGCCCAACACGACCCTCGGCTGCAATAACTTCAACCTGGCGGAGAATCAAACAACAGGCGCCCCTCACGCACAAGACAGCTACAGCTCAGACACGCAAATCCAAGTGGAGCAGAAGCAGACCGCGCAAATTGAAGATCTTGAGGGGAACCCCAAGCTGGATGGGAGCTCGAGCCCGGCACCAACAACCCTGGACACCTCGCATACAGCCTGCCTCGGTGTTACAGGACTGTGCATTACCCATTGAGGGAATAGGCTGAACAAGAAGCTGGGACTGAGCGGAGAGGTGACTCTGTCCACGTTAAGCACCACAATATGAGCAATGATTTTCTTTAACTTTCATTTAAATGTTTAGCATTTAGTTAACCTCCTTCATAATGTAGAAATAAGATGGTAAACCAGATCAGTGGCTCCTCATGTAATACTGCTACGTCTAGCGACATTTTACTATGCCTTCACCCACATGCCTAGCTAGCCTTTTTGACTCAAGACAAACGTATATTCCAGCTTAGACATGTGGAACTAGCTTGCTACAACTCGTTATTAATTTTCAGTTTAGTTTACGCTCACCTAGTGTGGCACATTTACGGCTATATTAACTTTGTATTGTCCTAGCCTGACAGCTACTCTCATTGTGACCACTAGGTGAAGCCTATCTACTAGCCAAGCTATTGTTTCCCCCTGTTTCTCTGAAACTTGAAGACCCAATCCTGTTTATTTTCATGTTTTAAAAAAAAGTGCAATGTTCTCCTAAACTGCCATGTGATTAAATGTGAATACGAACCTGGTTGCACCAGCTGTTGTGGCAGTGCAAAATCATATGTAACATATGCACAAACAAAATAAAGAATTAAAAAAAAAAAATTAGTTCTGCTCCTGCTACTGAGTGTCGTCCAGTGATTGGGAAGGGTGATGGGAGATTTGTGGATTTATTTACTACTTATGCTGTACTTCGTATGATGTTTTGCTTGTTCCTGAATAGCTATTGGAGTGACCAGCGGAGAATAAGCCCTGGTACCATTGCTCTCCGCTACAGCCTGGCAGTCGAGTATACATAAGTGCTAGTGTGAAGGGGTTATTGGGAACAAAAATGAACATTTTGGTTAGGCTTAAAAAAAAAAAAAAATTACCAAATAATAAACTTACTGATAAGAAAACAATGTCATAGACATTTTTCCCACATATGTATGCATTAGAATATATATGTTGCTTCAACTTTACCTTTGCATTACTCATACCATGCCACCTTCCCATTAAACACATACACACTAATACATGCACACATATAAACACCAATACACAAATACATATAGACACTGACAGGGCTGCCATCAGAAATTTTAGGGCCCCTGACACAGCTCAAAATCTGGGCCCCCGGGGCCAGCCCCGAGTCCGCCCACAAGGATGAAGGGTGTGTGTGTGTGTGTATAGTGGATGTAGAATGTGTGTCATGGATGTAGTGTGTATAGTAGATGTAGAATGTGTATAGTGGATGCGGTATGTGTGTCATGGATGCAGTGTGTATAGTGGATGCAGTATGTGTGTCATGGATGCAGTGCGTATAGTGGATGCAGATTGTACGTTTCGTGTAATGTATGTAATGTTTGTATGCATGCATTAGATGCAGAGTGTGTGTGTAGTGAATGTAGGTGTGTGTATAGTGAATGCAGAGTGTGTTTTTGTAGTGGATGTAGTGTGTATAGTGAATGTAGTGTGTTTGTAGTGTGTGTGTGTGTGTGTGTAGTGCCGTGCGTGTTTAGTAAATGTAGTGAGTGAAACGTGTGTATAGTGAATGTAGTGTGTAGTGCAAAGTGTGTTTAGTGAATGTAGTGTGTGTGTAGTGCAGTGTGTGTGTAGTGCAGATTGGGTTTAGTGAATGCAGTGTTTGTAGTGAGTGCAGAGAGTGTATAGTGAATGTAGTGTATGTGTAGTGCAGAGTGTGTTTAGTGAATGTAGTGTGTGTGTGTGTGTAGTGCAGAGTGTGTTTAGTGAATGTAGTGTGTGTGTAGTGCAGAGTGTGCTTGTAAGGATTGTGCTTGAGTGTGTGTGTGCAAAATAGGGGGGAGGGGAGTATTATTTTTTTATTTATTTGTGTATATTTCAATTTTATTCCTCCCTCCCTGGTTCTTACCGTGCCAGGGAGGGGGGAGATCGCATTTCCTGTTGATCCAGTGGCATGGTGGAGGGAGCCAGCCGCGGTACATTGAAGAGGGGGCCCAGCAGCACAAATTGTCTTCCTTTGCAGCTCTTCTCTGACTAACTCTCGCGAGACAGGCCTGCGTGCTGTGCGGAGCGTTGCCATAGTAACCCGTGGCAATGCTCTGGCTGCTGCAGGAAAGTTAGACAGAGAGCAGCTGTAAAGGAGGACAGAGTGTGCTGCTGGGCCCCCCTCTGCAATGTACAGGTAGCAGGGTGCCCTCTGTGCACATATATATAGCGAAAATCGCTATATATATATATATATATATATATATATATATATATATATATATATATATATATATATATGCGCACATAATGAATGTGGGGCTCGGGGCCCCCCAGGACCACCGGGCCCATGACAACCGTTATGGTTGTCATGCCCTGATGGCGGCCCTGGACACTGATATATGCACAGAGACTAATAAAGACATACAGTCACAATGTGTATTTATCTGGCTGTGTGTATTTGAGTGTATCTGGCATTGTCTACCTGTGTATGTCTGACAGTGAGTGTTTTGTGTGTATGTGGAGTGTTTTGTGTACATGGGGGTCTGCATGTGGCCTTTGTGCACTTTGTTCATGGCCAAGCAATGTTTTATGACTTTGTGTGTATGATGATTGTCTTCAGGGGTGACTGTGACAGGGTGCGTAAAGGGGTAACTGTGGCAGGGTGAGAAGATAAGTGTGACAGAATGAGGTAGGGCAAGTGTGACATGGTAGAAGGATGGAGTGTTACAGGGTGAGGGGAGCTAAGCGTGACAGGTTTAATTGTTAATGTGACAGGGTGAATGTGGCATGGTTGGGGAGGTGTATATCACAGGGTTGGGATGAATGTGACATGATTAAGATGAATTAATTGACAGGGTGAGTGTGGCCGAGTGAGGGGGTGAATGTGGCAGGGTTGGAGGAGGGAGTGTGACAGAAAAAGAGTGGTGAGCGTGACAGTGAGAGAAAAGGTGAGTGACAGGCATAGGGGGTAATGTGATAGTGTGAGTGTGGCAGAATGAGAGGAGTTGAGTGTGGTTTGGTTGAAGGGGGTGAGTGTGACGGTATCAGGATGGGTTAAAGTGTGGCAGGGTTAACATGGTGGGGGACAGTGTGTGTGGGTGTGGTGACAGTGTGTGTGGGGAGTGGTGCAGGATGTGTGGAGGGGCGTAACAGTTTATGTGCAAGGAGGGGGAGGACAGTGTGAAATGGGCTGATAGTGTGAAGGGAGCTGACAGAGTGTGGAAGGGTGGCAGAGTGTGGAGAGGGTGAGCGTTGGCAGAGTGAAGGAAGAGACAGGGGGCTGAGTAAGGGAAGGAGGGAGTGACAGGGGGCAGAGTGAGTGGGGGGTAGACAGGAGGCAGAGTGAGGGGGTGGCAAGGGGCAAAGTGAGGGAAGGAGAGGGTGAGCGGGGGTGACAGAGGGCAGAGTGAGGGGGTGGACGGGGCAAAGTAAGGGATGGAGGGGGTGACGGGCTGAGTGAGGGGGTGAGGGTGCAAATGGAGGGAAGGAGGGGGTAAAAGGGGGCAGAGTGAGGGGGTGAGAGGTGGAAAAGTGAGGGAAGGAGGGGTGACAGGGGGTAAAGAGGAGAGGTATTAGAAATACCTTTATTTTCCTGGTGGTCCAGTGTCCTGGCTCCCTGGTGGTTCTGTGGGCTGTCATTCTCCTTGGCGGTCCGGTGGCCTTCCTATCCAGTCTGACCAGAGAGACGGTGCCTCCAGTCTGCAGCTCCACCGGTTGTGAGCTGCAGACCACGTGATAGGAGTCTCGCGATCTCCAAAAGTCAGAGCTTTGCCGTGCCAACGCGCTGATTGGCTGGGGATCGCAAGACACTTCAGTCTACAGCTTACACCCGGCAGAGCTGCAGACTGAAGGCTGGCTCTCAGGGCAGACTGGAGGGACCTCGCACCCGGTGGCATACAGGGCAAGGCGCCGGGCCCCCTCCCGATTGCGCGTCCTCTGCCATGGACCAAGGGCCTGACAAGTCACACATAGCACGAGAACGTCCAGCATCGTAAAACACACTTTTCGTGTTCTGTGAACACGGAAGTGTCCTCTAGTGGCTTTCTAGTCGACAGCCACTAGAGGAGGACCTAACCCTGTAAGGTAAATATTGCAGTTTATGAAAACTACACTTGCAAGGTTAAGGGTAGTGGGAGTTGGCACCCAGACCACTCCAATGGGCAGATGTGGTCTTGGTGCCTGGAGTGTCCCTTTAAGCATATGCACAGAGTACCGGGACAAAGTGGGTGCTCTGCAGCTTGCAGGGTGATTAACCCCTTAACCCCTTAAGGACCAAACTTATGGAATAAAAGGGAATCATGACATGTCACACACGTCATGTGTCCTTAAGGGGTTAAGGACACACGACATGTGTGACATGTCATGAGTCCCTTTTATTCCAGAAGTTTGGTCCTTAAGGGGTTAAACACACCTTAATCAGCCCAGCACATTTTCTTGTTGTGAGAGCACTGACTGGCTTGATACCTGGCTTGTGTTCCAATTTACACAGACAGCCAGAGTGATTAATAAAGTGATTAGCAGCCAGAAGAGGTGTATCAAAGCACTCCTCCTCCTTTTGAACCATCAAGGCTTATACCTCCACAATGACCAAAAAGTTAAAATGGGAGATTTGTTATTAAAGGAACACTCCAAGCACCATAAGCACTATAACACGTGATTACCATTGTAAAAAGTTAAACTGTTTAAAAACAGTTTGACTTCACAGCTCAGTCAAATTCCAAGTTTTGTTTTAATCACGTGTACATTTGGCTCAGTCCTTAACCCATTAAGGACTGGACTGTTTTTACAATGTTGTACATTTGCAACCAGGCCTCTTTTTACAGTTTTGTGTTTGTGTTTAGCTGTAATTTTCTGCTCTCTCATTTACTGTTCCTATACAAATTATATATTGTTTTTTTCAGGACAAAAAAAGGCTTTCTTTACATACCATTATTTATATAATCATGTAATTTCATTTAAAAAAAAAATATGATGAAAAATTTTAAAAAAATACATGTTTTTGACTTTTACTTGAAAAATATTTTACTCATCTACAAAAGCAAATAAAAAAAAACTGCTAAATAGATTCAAAATTTTGTCCTGAGTTTTAAAATACCCAGTGTTTACATGCTTTTTTGCTTTTTTTGCAAGTTATAGGGCTATAGGTACAAGTAGGATATTTTGGTTTCAAAACATACAATTTCACTATTGATAAATTTGAAAAAATGTAACACTATTATCTGCCAAAAATCTCTGAATAACACCCCACATGTACATTTTTTTTTTTTAAAGTAAACAACCCAGGGTATTCAATATAGGGTATGTCCAGTCTTTTTTAGTAGCCACCTAGTCTCAAACACTGGCCAAAGTTAGCGTTCATATTTGTTTGTGTGTGAAAAAAGTAAAAAACGAAATTGAACGCTAATTTTGGCCAGTGTTTGTGACTAAGTGGCTACTAAAAAGACTGGACATACACCATTTGCAATACCTTGGGTTGTTTTCTTTTGCAAATGGTATGCCATCATGGGGGTAATTCTCATTCCTGGGCTACCATATGATCTCAAAGGCAACGTAACCAACCTGGCCATTTTCAATGTAAAAATATTTGACCCATATATTTGACCCTGTAACTTTCAAAAATGCTATAAAATCTGTACATGGGGGGTACTGTTATACTCTGGAGACTTTGCTGAACACAAATATTAGTGTTTCAAAACAGGAAAACTTATCACAATATCATCAGTAAAAGTGCTGTTTGTGTGTGAAAAATGCAAAAAAGTGTCACTTTCACTGACAATATCATCACTGTGATAGGTTTTACTGTTTTGAATCACTAATATTTGTGTTCAGTGAAGTCTCCCGAGTAAAACAGTACCCCCCATGTACAGGTTTTAGGGTGTCATAGAAAGTTACAGGGTAAAATACAGTGCTAGCAAATTAAATTCTCTGGAATTTCGGCCTAGGTTGGCAGGCAGGTCCTCAAATTGCAATTAATAAAATTACTTAATTATGTAAAAATATTACATAAATTAGCATGTAGAATTTAAATATATATGCATATTTATATATTTGAAGTCTACGTGTATATTTATATAATTATGTAATTTTGTATATGGACATATGTATATTTCGTATTATTTTTATTTATTTATATATACATAGATATATATACAATTTCATTCTAAGTGTATTTTGATATAAATATATATATTTTAATATCAAAATACAGTTAGAATAAAATTTCATATAGATATGTAATTTTTTTAAATTTTTATTATTATTTTTTGTATTTAATTTACTTATTATTTGTATTTTATAATAATATATATATATATACAATATGTATAGTTATTATATATTATATATATACACGTGTTTAATTTAATAAGTATTTTTATATTAATATATGTACATATTAATATAAAAATACACTTAGCATGACATTATATATATGATATATAGACACATATATAATAATTTTTTTTTTTTATAATTTTACACTAGCAGGGAGACTGCCTGTCAGCACAGGCAGTCCCCCTGCAGGCAGACACATGGACACCTATTGTGACCATGTGGTCGCTCTGTTGAGCGATCACATGGCCACAGGGGTCCTAATCCACCTAACTAGCAGTAAGCAGCACTAACCATAAATTCCCCAATTTCCCAAAACACCCACCCACCCCAGCTAGCTAAATAGATCATTTTAAAATATTTAAATTCAATAAATTGAACCCCTAAGGGTTAAAGAAAATAAATAAAAGTTAACCCTAAGGGGTTAAAAAAAATCTGATCACAGTATAATACTGTGATGTATATTTTTATCACTGTAGGTAGTGATCAACTGGCAGTGAAGGGGTTAATTTGTTATTAGGACTGGGTAAAGGGGGATGGGATTTTTTAAAAACTTTTTTTTGTTAAACGTTATTAAAAAATTTTTTTTTCAAACTTGTAAAAACTTTTTTTAACGTTATTCCATAGCTAGCCTAACACCAAATTCCCCACTAACCTCCACCCACCCCAGCTAGCTAAATATATTATATTAATATATTTAAATTAATTAATAAAATAAATATGTTAATTTTTAAACTAACTTGCATTTTAAACTAACTTAATTTTTTTCCAGGGGAAGCAGATCAGCAGTGATCCGTCTCCCTGCACTTCACACAGAACACGGAAGAGCAAGGAGGCAGATCGTGAGTCCCTGCAGCACATGTGCTCGTTCTGACAGCCTGTCAGAGAGATCACTGCTGCAGGGGCAACCCGATTGGGTGCTCCCGGTCTGCCTCTTATAGGCAGACTGGAGGAGTGTTAATCCTGCGATCGCAGCAATCTGGGGTTAACTTTACCACATGATGGACCTGGTCCGTCATTCGGCGTTAACCGTTTCCCCACCATGACGGACCAGGTCCGTCATGAAGGGGTTAAAGAACATATTGACATACAAGGTTTTTTACTAAAGTGTATTTCAAATTTAAGACCAGAGTAGCCAAACTGAAAGCATAGCTAAAGTTTTCCAGTTAGTCTATTTTGACGTTAAGTTTGGAATTTCACTTTGAATCCTCACTTTTGTGTGTAACCCGGTCACTTTCCATACAGGCTCCATGGGTGCTTGCTTATTTTTACATGTTGTTGTCCTGGGGATGCACATGGACAGTTAGTACAATGTCTACTCATACACAAACACTTTTGAAGAGTTTACTTTAAGAATGTACATTTAAAGGCAAATTGTCCTGCTATACGGTCAGTGCATAAAAGGAAAACATTACACATAAAGTAAAACAATGGCACTCTCTATCTTTGTTTGCCTGAGAGCCTCTCTTGCATTAGCAATCATGAAATTCTGTACTTTAACACATCAGTCAGCCAAGATCCTAGCTACCTTTACTCAATCTGTTGACAGGTTGTGTTATGCCTATGCTGATAAGATGCCATTATTGTAGATTTATTTTCTTTACAAATGCCTGTTAAGGCTTGGCAAGTGTGAATAGATTTATTTAACATTGCATCATATCTTACATTTAATTCAGTTGCTGTGGAGGAAGACAGAAGTCTTTTTAAAGATGACAGAACATTTCAGTGGAACCAGAAATTATTGACATCGGAAAACTGGAAGTCCGTGGCATACACACAAAAATGCATTGTTATGCTAAATATAAATAATAATAAAAAAAATAAATAATAATAAACCTATACTTAGACATGATGTGCGGACAGAAGACACAATAATTAGTCAGAAAAAAAAAAAAAAGATTTTACTTTCATATGGTAAAGTGTATATTTAAATAAATATTTAGTCCAATAAATCGTCTTTTTTTTTTTTTTTTTAATTATTTTTTTTTTTAAAGAAACCCTTTTCAGGATTTTGTTCATCATAAGTTCTACCAAGGTAGCTCAATGATATGCAAGTCCATCTTGGGTGCGGAGGTTTCTCATTTTGTAATCTGCATTGAAACAGTCTATCAGTTAGCCAGTGTTCATTTAGTTTTTGTTTTTTTTCCATTAAAGTATATAAAAGTCACTGTTATTGTTGGATAAATCTGTATATTGCTGAAGTGTGAATGCTGTAACTGGGGGTGGTGCTGGGGCTTGTTGGGGAGCACCATTCTGAACCCAACAGGTTTTATTTCCGTAAGTAACAGGTTTGCACAAATGTGTCTCCCATTTTGGCTTTGCACCCACCGTACATTTACTCCGGAGTCTGTTTTCGCTATCACAGTACGTGACACAGCACTGGCAGGCCTTGGTACTCTTGGGCCCGTTTTTCACTTTGACTGAGCCCGTCGAGGTGTTTTTATCCCTGGCACTGGCCTTTACAGACTGTGTAACTGGTGCTCCTTTTAACCTCCTCTTCTTCTTCTGAATCTGATCAAGGCTGATATCAGACTGAGAAGAGCAGCTCTCGTTCCAACTTGATCTGGCGGTTAGACTTCTTAGGGGTAACGCTAATCGCAAAGCTTTCCAGAACCTGGAGCTGCTTTTTCTGGAAACGTCACCTTCCCAGCATACAAAGGGAGTAGTTTCCTTAAGCTTAGAGATACTAGTATGTGTTCCTTGTAATGGTTTGTATTCCACAACAATTAGACTTGTGCAAGCAGCATTTTGGCAAACCATACCTAGTTTAAACTCCAGCATGCTGATGCTTTTATCGGTAAGATAGTCAGGACTTAACACAACAATCATTCTACGACTCCTTTGAATAAAATCCAACACTGCTTCCATTGTATCTATAGAATGCAAAGGGACGCATGGTGGGGAAAGATGAAATGAAAGAGGAAGGACAAAGAAAAGTATATTAGAAAAGCGAAAGAAACTCTTCAGTTTTGGGGGAAATGTAGCTGAAAATAGTAAATTTTGAACCCAGAACTGATCAATCTGAACTGCATAAATAAGAGTGAATGTTAAGAAAAGGTAAAGGTAAAGATTTAGAGCAGAAAAGATATTAAGATTTCTCCATTCCTGTTCTATGGCAACTGTCAGCAGTAAAGGTACATATATTGTTCCCCAAACAATGTGGCGGTCAAGCAAAAAATTAATGCACTGCATAATGACTTAATTATATACCTTTTCTAGATACAATGAGTACGCAATTTATTTTGTAAAGGAAAAAGAAAAATCACGTAACAATCTAAAGATTGGATTTTTTTCCCCCACCTGGAATGCCAATCACTAACCACTTTTAAAATATTTGATCGATTTCTTGGTTGCGCGGGGAAGGGAGGAGTCTTAAGCAACATACTGAGACCAATTTTAACAATCTTCATGCAACAGAAATTTGCAGAATAACCTTCTGCTCGAGCTCCTTTTTTGCCTTCTAATTTTATTTCATTCCTATTAACTGTCAAATATGAATATTTTTGTGATTTATATATTTTGCTTTTGAAGTACATCAGTCTCTGGTTATACATATACTCCCGACTATGAAATATTATAGATATAAAACAAACTGAAAACAATGCAAGTCTGATGTCCCTCTTATTATTAAGACCATATCATTATACTTCACCTGTTCAAACAATCAGTCAGCCAAAGCAACCAAGCATTTGAGAAATAATGAAGGAAACACTAGGCCATCTTACTGCAATATTATTTCACATCATTTGATTAAATCTTGAACAGCTCCTCATGAATATTTCTGGAGCGTTTACAAGGTACATTCCAAAATCCCTTTGCAAATATTAGTATTTATTTTGCTACGATAGGGTATGCTACGGATTCTTCTCTGCGACGCATAAAACCTCTGATAAGTATGATACATTACTTCTGAAATGAGATCATAATGTGTCGGACAGATGCTTATAAATTTTGTTAAGGCTAATGATCTATAAAAGGACAGACAGTGGATTTCCTTTGGGTGAACATAAGGGAGTTAATTGAGTTTAAAGGTATAGAAGGCCGATATAGAATGTATCATTTTACAGTGTAGTTCTTATAAAGTGCAAAATGGGGACATCATTAATCTTATTCATTGCCTCCCTGTGCTTAATTGTTTCCCTTTCTTGAATATTGATGTGAATATGCATATTCAATACCGGTGGCCAAATGGGACTGGTTTGTACAGAGTTTTACATATTTAATTCTGCTTCATTGTATTCTAATCTTAAATCTTGATCCAAATTCACTGTGGCAGGTGCCTCTGCACACAAGATAACGTATTCTCCTGACATTCGTCTTAACCAGAAATTGAAATTGATTCTTTATGATTAGACTTGCATTATAAAAGTTGGGTATTTACAGATAGGATACACAAAATATTCAGGGCTTGCAAACTTAGAACGGATTTATGAAAAGGGTCTAGCTGATCACATTTGTTAACCAGTTATTTATGGACTGATTAATGTGTGACACTTTACTTTGTCTCATATTGTTTTAAGTAATACATTATTGGCCTTTTGGGAGGTTTTTTTTCTCTCTCTTATGAAGGGCTAGATTCTGTTATAAGAGATGAACATAACACTGGCAACTGAATTCTGGGTCTTCCATTGATCTCTATGAAAACATTACTATATCAATTATCAGATATGTGCTTAAGGACCCATAAGGTCTAATCCTTGACACAGCAATTAGAACAAAAGGTCTAATTTGAGCTTCAAAAGGATACCATAGGCACCCAGACAACTTAATCTTGATTAAATGTTCTGGGTGCCATGTCCCTGTAGTTTTAAGCCTGCAGCTGAAATCATTGCATGGTAAAAATGCCTCTAGTGGTGCTTTTGTTCAAATAGCAGAGTAATACTCTGCTATTTCTACCAGATTAACTCATATAGACCATTTGATTGGTGCTGAGCAGTGTGTTGCTGAACATGCGCAGTAGCCAACCAATGCTTTCCTATGAGAAAGCATTGGGATATTTTTGATGCACTCAGAAAGGGGTGAGGGCAGCTAAATAGCTAGAGAACATTTGTCTTACCAACGCTATAGTGTTCCTTTAATAATATCTATTTTTTAATTTTCTTTGTGTGTGTTTGTTCCTGTATCCAGGCTAAATATATACTAACAGGGTTAATGTCTAAAGTGAAAATTGCCTAGAATCTAAATATAAGTTCCTATGAAATCACTTTGAATTTCAAACAATTCTCATTCTAGTAAATAACCCTGTATACCACAATATTTTACATGTAGTTCACATACTGGTTAATTTCTGCAAAAACTAAAAACATAACGAAGGTTGTTAATATACATACAGAAGACAATATATTTAGGTTTTTATTCAAATGTAATATTTAATAAAAAATACAGTCTTAAAAATATATGTAAAAAAAAATGTAAGCAGCTTGAAAACTGTATCTGGCCTAAGGGTACGATTACAGTTCTACAAAATAGCCTCTAGTAAAGTCCACATCCAGACAATTGATGGGCTATCATTAACTGAGAAATACATGGGTCAGCTATTTCCACTGCCAAAGCTACCTGCAACATATTGCAAATCAATACGTTACAGACCCCATTGGCAGCAAAAAAGGATGCATTCATTTTGGATGGAAAATAGTCTTGGAGGCAGATCATTAAAATAATTTCCTATACAAGGAACTGACATATTAATCATAGGTTAGGCTAAGTTACCATCAAGATGACATGAGTTTCTTATTAGCAAAATCACAAAAGAAAGATTTTACTGGGGCTTCTCTTTGTAGCAGACATCATTTGAGGTTATTGGAAGTGCACACACAGAGAGATGGCATTGATAGAAATACTATTACAAGACCAGATCCTTGTATTATGACGTGTGATAAACAGTCCAGTTGTTTATATGGCTGATATATCTGAATAATTGCACAACACAGCATATATATGTCCCAGTGAAATTATATGTCCACATTTAAAAAAAAAAAAAAAAAAGCCAGTGTGGAGAGACTTAATTTTACAACAGTTATAAAGCCTTTAGAGTTTTTGCTAAGATTGTTTCTTTAATACTTTAATACAAGTACCCTGATCTTAATGGCTACTTCACAGTACATATTAATCCTCCAAGGAAAGTCATGCTTGCTGGCTTCTCTAAACATTAAATCTATTTATGTTTACAGCTACACAGTCATTAAAGCTTACTCTATCAGAAATAAAACAGGATAAACTGGGCCATTCTACAACATATATGTCAGATGTCACGTAACTTTATCCAAAATTAAATGGGATTTCTTTTTAGTTTATGTGACTGTTTCCAGGTAACAGTGTATTTAGAAATAAAATAACAGCACATGCATTAGACAGTCATTCGGCGTGTGTGTCTGATAATGTATTTTGGGCTATATCTTAGTTCACCTGGCATTGCAAAATGGATTTTCTAATTCTTACAATCACACATCTATAATGGCATGATTGCAATGGATTTAGGAACGATAGAACATACCAGCACATCTACACTTTTATGTTCGTTCTCTGCTGTGCTCAGTGCATTGCTAGAGATTTATAATAGATTTTTATAGTGCAGCCAACAGAAAAATGGTGCAAAGTTTATAAAAGGTAAGCAATCACCATAGCATCTAGCAAAAAATATCTTCTGGATTTCATTATTTTTTTATGGTATCTGTCCCTCTTTTAAAAGTCTGCACCACTTCCCTGTTAGCAACATATTGTGAAATCTCCCTCACTAACATTGTGTCTATTTGCCATCTCATTATTTAAAATCATACATGCAAGAATATCTTTAAAATATTTGGAATCTGTAAATCATTTAGACTGTACAGTCATGGAATCAAAAACATTTGCGGCATAATCAGTGCATCACAGTGAACGTGTTGGCATATACACATTGGGTTGGATATGTACTAGAGGTAGATAGAAAAATAGTTTCCCAGCTGGTCCGTAGCATCACATATTAAAAAAAGCACCATATCAGTGAGTAATGAGGTAGCATGGGTTTATAAAAAAAAAAAAAATGTCATGTTGTATATAATGTTCCATACTGCCAAACACATTTGTTAATTCACCAGTGGGCCAAGTGTTTGTAAGGGACATGTAGAAGCTGGTATTATTAGAATTAACTGCACTGTGTGCTGGAAAGCTGGATAAAGCCATTTAATTTAATTGCAGCATAAAAGCCCTTCACTGGCAAATCACATTGATAGAAGGAGATTCTGATGATCTCTAGAGACTATCTTATTAGTCTTTTTTGATATAGCTAAGCGGAGTGCTTCTGAGAAATCAGACTTCTTGTGTCCGTCTACTCCACTAATTACATGAAATGCCTCACTGACTGCGGTGTAAAAACAGCTCACATGCTGTTAAAAACATGAGTAATGCTATGGGTAACTTTATGATCATGGCTGATTTATGATATACTCAAATACCTGTCTCGTGGCATACTAACTGAATGGTAATAAAAGTAAATGTAAAGGAATCACACTATTTAATGGTAACCATTTAACTGTCTCAATCAATGCATTTCCTACAGCTTTAATATTACAAACCCCATGACGTCTTTGGTCTTTTTTTGGAATATGGATTATATGACGGGTGTCCTGTGTTCCCACAAAATGGTAATAGGTAGTTCCATTCTAAAATGCCACCGCTTTAAAGCCATTACACAGATATATCACTTTTTGTGGCATTTACCCTTAATATACAAACCCACAGCCTTAATGAGTGACCTTTTGAATCCTCTAGGTGAGCAGTTTAGCAAACACTTAAAAACCCCTACCCTGCTGTTTGCAGAGCAACAAGTGGCACACACAGTTAATAAAGTAGTCTTTTTACAGGTACCATGCAGAGATTCTAATCTTAGAGGAAACCATTTCCAGCACTTTTAATCATATAAAGTATGCCACCTTCCAAAGGAAATCTATCAGAGGTTTCTGGTATCATACAAATTGATCCCTAAAGGGGAAAAAAAGTCAGTCTTTGCTAAAATACTTTTGTACAAGATACAGCTGACACCAACTCCCAGGATTCATTGCCAGATGATACACTGACTAATCATGTTGAAAGTTAGAGTGGACAGCAAGGGTTTGGCCACGTGCTGCATAATGTGTCATAAGTCAAGATTTTCTGTGGAATATGTACCTCTTGTCTTCACATCAACCCCTTTAATGCTTGCTTATTAAGTGCTATTTGCTTTAATTTGGGTTTTTTCCGTCAGCTATAACCTTGATTTCATTTTGTTTATAGAGTTAGATGATGCTATGAGGTCTGTCTTAGGATGTAGACCTCTGTAAGTCTGAAATACTTTTTTCCTATTTAGGTTTAAATGTCCTGTGAGCACCACCTGGGTAAAGCTGTGGCAATTAAATACATTATCTCTCTTCTTTTCACTTCTAAATTAAACGCTAAACAAGATGAAGCTCGGTTTCACTGCAACTGCTGTTTTTGGATGGACTCAAATTCTTCACAGGTAGGGCCACATGAAGTTGTTTCCAAAATCTACCACCAGGGTACTTGGATTTTTCCCCTTTCCACTTAATGACCGTGAGAACTTTTTGAGCAAGCTTTAGCTCCTTCACTTTCTCTTTGGATTTAATAGTCTTAAACTGAACTAAAATAAGCTGGATGTTGCCCTGTGAGGCCATGTTTTGTAGGCCAGCTTTTAACTCCAAAAGGGCTTGTGTGCCCCGGAGAACATAGCTGGGGCTAATCACAACCAGTAGACGTCGGCTTTTCTTAATGAAGCTCAGTGTCTCATCTGTAATAACTGAGAAGAAAGAAGGCAAATGTTAGACAATTTGAATAGTGTATACATTGGATAGTAGCTTGCAGGATACGAAAAATCAAAAGAGAAACCATATATAGAATTACTCAGGAAAATGTTGTCTATGCCTGTTAAGATAATACTGAATATAATCTTAAAAATGAATTTTCAATCCTGAACCACCATATCGAAAATACAGGAACTTTTTAAAGCAGTTGCCCATTTTTCAAGAATGTTACAGTAGAAGAAATTCATGGCATTTAATAACTACATTTTGTACACAATTTGTATTTTGTTCTCTTCCCTATGATTTACAGTTCTGTTTCTCAAACATGACTTTACAGTGAACCGATCAAACAGGTCCAATTTAACTGCAACCTCCCCCTTCACAATATTTATAACATTATCACAGGGATCAATAATGTATGTACCCCTACTTTAGCACTTCCATCAATGCCATTCAGATGGGTTTTGGGGTATTCTACTAATGTACACCCAACTACTACTATGCAATTGGCCTTGCTTGGGAAGGAGACTGCACTACCCTCATGATGTCGACATGTTAGCTTCATGCTATTTTATCGGTGCCAATACAGAGTTACATCTGTCACTCCATTCTTATGCCTCCTTAGCAAAGCGCAAGACATGTATGTTGCCATTTATTGACAGATAAGGAGAGGGATTACCAATTTTCATAGCTTTTTCAAATAACATTTTTACATTTTATAGCATTTCTGTTTGTGCAATTTAAACATTTTTAAGATCTTTCGCTAGAGCTTAGCTTAGTGTACTTTACAGGTACACTTTAACATATAAGAGCAACAACCTATCACCCATCATTTAAAATCGCTAATCGAACCCTAAGAAAAATAAAATAAAAAGGCTATTAATTTGTGCACGCGAGTTTATTTCTATTTATTGAATTTTAATATCTAGAAATAAAATGTAGATATTTTCCTAGAACAATGCAGAAAAACCAAAAGTGTGCCAGATGCTAAGCAGTAAATGAACATATGCTCCCTACTAAAAATATGACCAAACTGTTACAAAGAATAAACTAATTGTGTTGCAGGACCCTCCAGCTGGATTAAAAATAGAGACTGTCTGACTTTTATTAGGGCAGTAAAAGGTCATTGTGACTGGTACAGATGCCCTTTTTTTTTCCTAGTGTGACGTTATTTTGCTGTACAAATTAAATATAGAATATAATCTACAAAACTATATCGGTATGTGTCCACTGAAGCACCATGGATTTGTATAAATAGAAAAAAAAATTTAAAAAAATGTAAACCAAAGCATAAGAGGCATCTGGGATACAGAAGATGGTAATAAATATAGCTTCCAATGATTCTCTTTTACAATTGTGCTTTGGTTCCAGCAACATTATGTAGAGAAATACTAGTCCAGGGGTAGGCAACATTTGGCACATGTCCTACAATGCTCGTACGGTCATAATGCTGGCAAAGCATCAGGGAGATGCAGTCCACAACATCTGGAGTGCCAAAGGTTGATTATCCCTGTAACTCAGCATTTAGCTATACTTGCACCTAACACTTGGATGTCAGCAGTGTCCCTTTACCCGAACAGTTTCATACTTTGTGCTAGCAGTTCTGGCATCTGAGTTCTTAACAAACCAGCCAATTAATTACAAATTGGGGAAGAGTGTTTAATTAATTTCTATAATTCTTTTATCAAGCCGACAATATGTATTTATGCTTGTCCTCTTCCTAATTATTGTTATGAATTATAAATCTAATGAACGTGAGTAATAATACATATCTAGTAGTTTACATCACCAATATTTCTAAGACTGAAAGAATATAGCAGATTTTATTTATTTAATTTTTTACAAAAACAAAAATCATACACACCAGATGTTCAACTCAACAAAATAACCTTTATTATTTACAGAGTGAAAATCTTCAATAATCTCCGCTAGACAATTTTATAAAGTGAATAGAGACAACAAAGTAACACTGCATATACAAAGCCTACATGCTTTAACCCCTTAAGGACACATGACATGTGTGACATGTCATGATTCCCTTTTATTCCAGAAGTTGTGTCCTTAAGGGGCTAAACACATGCCAATACTCCCCCCCCCCCCCCCCCCCATTGCGCCACCACCACCACCACATTTCAGCACAAAACCGTGCATTTCTCAAAGCAGCTGGGTTTACTGGCAAGTGTCCAGCCCTTGTAGGCTTTATTTATACAGTATTACTTGGTTGTTTCTTTTTTTAGTCTATTAACTTTTTGATATATTGTATAATTGTAAATATTATTCATTTACACTGTGAGTAGTAGATTATTTTGCTGAATGAGTAAGAGCATTTGGGATGCATCCTTTTGTTTTTATTGCATCCTTTTGTTTTTGTACGACTTGTGTTTTTCATACTTAGGATTGCACCCTTTATTACATTTTAGAGGCTATTGTTTGATATTCTCTATGCATAAATCATTTTGGCGTATTTATTTAAATTTTTAAGATCACAGAGCAGCATTCTAAGCACAGAAATATTGCTTTTGTTTTGTAATACAAACCATAAATAAGATATTGTTAATGGCAGTCAGAAATAATACCTGGTATTGCTGTTAACCTATTCCCCAAGACTTAACTGCAGCATATTTACAAACATGTTCAGAAATGAGGAAATAGTGTGCTCACATCACAATGAAATTCACACATGTAAGCTAAATCGATAATTACATTGTTTGTAAATACTGTGTATCTGTCTTAAACATATCAATACAATATAAATGGACTCTTTCTGCTTTGCAAATTCTGTAGAAAAAAAGGGTTTCATTTTTTCCCCAAAAGGTAACAGGTCTTTACCAGTGAACTATACAAAATATTAAGTAAAATAAGGATTAATAACTATAATTTTATAGTGTCTTATGCTATTGCGCTTTTATATGGTCTAAGGCAATCTTGAATCAAATGAACGAAATACACTTGCTGGAAGCAGTAATTTAGGTTGAAAAAGAATTATTCAAGCCCAAAGTGTTTGATATTTTACAAATCTTGCTTTCGGCTGTTAACCAAAAAAAAAAAAAACCAAACACATTTCAATCGATTCCAGTTATGCCAAATAAAAGAAACAAATCCTTATTGATATTCTCAACTCTAAAATTAAATTTCTTCCAAAACAAACACACCATTAATACTATTGTTCAAATTTACAGTTACATCAATGTAAAATCTCCCCTTTGTACAATGATGCTGCTCTGCTCTAGGGAAAATCAAAATGTTCTATTCTGAACTTATAATCACCATGATAATGAGCAAGTTACATGACAATGTATTATACCAACTCTGTATACATTTGTGAAATGTCATCATATCCCCAAATATGACTTTTTCTTGTATATATTCCTTTTACTAAGTTAGTGGCACTTTTTCCAGTTCTATAATGCTCTTCTTATCATCTGCAGCACACTGTTATATGGTATAGTGAAGGAGGAGTTTTGTCATAGGATTACAAATAAGCAATGCCTTTTGCATGGTCTTGCTAGAGAATAAGATGTCATATTGGTTGTAAATCATGATCATTGCCATCACATCAGCTTAACAGGGTTAGTTTTCACTTTTAATAAGTAACTTACCATCAGATTTTAATCAACAGATGTAGAAAAATCCCACTGCTATATTTCTCATACAATAAATTAATTACTGCTATTAACCCCCATGACCTCTGTTCCATTATTTTCACATGCGTGTTTTATTCGTTCGTTACACGTTACGTGTAGCTTTCGCTTTTGACAGATGAGAAGTGTAAGAAGAAGAAAAAGAAAGGCAAAGAAAAGTGAATAACTTACTTCCTCCAGGCAAACTGTCCCTGTCAAAAATGCACAGCTTATATCCAAATTCATTCTCCAGCACTCCTCTCAACGTCACCAGAACAAACTCTTCTTCCTCAGCATTTCTTGCATAAGACACATAGACATCATACTCCTTTCCGTCTGGAAGGGAAAAAAAAACAAAAAAAAAAAACTTTCAGTACAGAAATAAAAAATAGGCCATTAAAATATATATATAATCCAAACACTGCAATATTGTTCCTGTTCATGAAGAAATAACCTAATAAGAGGCTTGATGAACACATCAATTCTCACATGCTAACAGTTTTTATAAACTAACTCACAAAGGTTGCATGTCACTGCGTTGTTCTGTTTTACTGCTTACTAGGCTAAAAAAACAAAACAAAAAAAAAATTCCCTACTCCAAAGGCTTCAATGGCAGACACACTATAGAAATGACAAGAGCATAAAATGTGCACGTCAACTCAAGCCTAGATACCAGGAGCTCTCTAGATCTACTTAGAATAATGACAAAACTGGTATGTGATATGTTCTTTCTTAATGGTGCTATGTAATGCAATTCAAACACAATCCAACTTGGTGATTTTGCCATAAATGTTGCAAACGGATGTCAAATATCTTGGTGTTAAATAGATAATCAAACCTAGAGGATATAAAGATTATTGTGATTTGCGGTCTCCTTCAGGTCTTTCTTGCCCTCTTTGTCACAAATACCCTGCTGCCAGGCAATATTATCTCATTACGTCACTGCCAATGTGGATTTGCATACACTTTGAAACACATTTTATTTTCTTATCCAATCCCAATGCATTTTCATCCCTGATGGGCAGACATTTATATCAGCACCAATATAAAATTCCATTTTGAGAATATAGATTTTTAATCTGTATATAAATATATTTGGGTCCACAGTTCTATAAACAGAAGTCTGAATTTCCTAGCATGCTGATCATAACAAATGTCATATAAGCCAATCAGAATTCAAGCAAATTAAATTAAAGATTTAAAAATGCAGCAAAAAATAACTGATCTGAAAAAGATCTACAACTTAGTTCTAGTAACGGTTTGGCTATTTGAGCCTCAATTTGACAACTCTAATTTAATTCTCTTAAATTCGGAGTTTGATGAATGACCTTGATTGTTTCTGTAAGGCTGTCAATTCTTCCAAATGATTCTTCAAAAATAAGTAAATAAATTCTCTATTGTCATTGATTAGAATAAAGCTATAACTGAAAACAATGGTGAGGTTACCAGAAAGCCCATAGCTAAGGCTAGATATATTGTCTGCTCTTACATGCAGACTTCCAGGAAGTACAAATCGTCATACTGTCATGATCCATTTGCCATATCTCCTTTATATAAACCAATATTTGGTCTATAAAAGCTTTTATTTATTGTTTAAAGGGTTATTCCAAACACCATGACCACGTCAGTGTTTTAAAGTGGTCATGGTGCAAGGACCACAGGGTTTCAGTATGAAATGCTGTACATCCTGAGATATTTAAGCTAGCGTTCAGAGATGCAATTCCACCGTTGGCAGTTTCATTAGTCAGCCTGAAACAAGAGTTCCAGACTGGCTAATGTCAATTCTGTGCATATTCCTTGCACAGGCTTTCATTCATTGGTTGAGTGTTACATGAAGCACTAAGCCAATGAATGACTGGCAGGACAGACATACAGCTTCTGCATCATTAAAAAAGACTAGACACATGGCATGACTAAGGTAAGAGGTAAACCATTGCAAAATGGTTTTGCCAACTCACCGGTGAATGGCATCATGGTACTAGGCTATGATGCATGAAAAAAAAACAACAACAAAAACTTTAATTATGAAATAACAGCAGTCACCTAAACAAAACAAAAACAAATAAAAATCCCCCCCAAAAAATCACCAGACAATATGTAATTTAACCACACAAAAAGTGCAATGAAATACGTCATATTTACCTCCAACAGTCTCATCTGTCCCAAAGTGAGCTCGGTAAAAAAGTACCATTTCCAACCAATAGACATGATACACAACAATAAGGCATACAACAAGGATGACTGTAGCTCCCAGTCCACACGCTAATTCAGTGATGTATCTTGGAGTGCCAACTATATTTAAAAAACAAAGAAACAAAAAATAAAAAAACATTATATTCTTGTCTGTATAAGTAAGTTAGATTTTGCAAAAACGTGTTGCGAGTGTCTATATTTATAAATAAGGCTCAATATAGCTTTAAGAGTCGAAGGAATGCTGAAGTATAATTAGTGTCAGATTCTGCAAAGATCGTGCCACATAAGCACTATTGGAAAGAAGAAATAAAGCGATCTGTAATTGAAAATGAAGTATTTAACAGGGTAGCAGGAAGGAATTTGATACATGTTCTCAATTTAGAGGGAAAATGTATGTGTCAGGACGAAACAGATGAGTCAAATTCAACAGGCAATTTAAAGAAGAATGTCTCCCTGGAGACTGCAAGGATTTCAGATGGGAAATTGACCTGCTATTTTTGGAGCAAAGGCTCACTAGAGTTCACGTGGACATTTGCATTAAGCAATATAATGAAGGAAAGGTGAAACGATGTCAGGAAAATGGGAACAGCATACAGATCAGATCAGACCAGCTTCCTGAGATGTTGCCTAACTGATAAAGCATTGGAAGATGTTTAGCATATGACACCGTTGCTCAAAGTTCACGATCTGAAATGCATTTGAAACAATAATCACAGAAAATAAACAGAGAGAAAACAAAAATATAAACCTAGGAACCTGAGGTCAGGGTTTTAGGACATCCATGTGCAAGACAGTGGATGGTTTTGGATATGAGATGTTGACATGTACCCAATTATTTCCAAAACACCAGGGTTTAGTTCAAAATCAGAACAGTGATTGCAAACAATTTTTTTTTTCATGAAATATGCATTACATTTTATAGTAGACCAGTCACCAGGGAAACAAAGCCTTATGTTTAAAGAGCGTTAAAAAAAAAAAAAAACGGCAACGCACCATGTTGGCAGTTTTTAACAGCAGGTACAGCAGGTTTTGCAATAGCATTTTTTTGAGATGATAGATTTATACCTAAGGCTGTAAAACACATTAATCTGTGGACATTTAAAGCACTCAACTGAATATCTCTTTTTCCCTTATTTTTGAGGTAGCTCAGGCTACAAATGTTTTTTAACAAAACAGAATGAGACGCAGTGGTGTATTTAGGATTTGGCCTGCCCTAGGCAGGACAGTGCTCCGGCACCCGCCCCCCCCTCCCCCCCCACCCCTCCCCATTTAAATTTTCCCCACCCCTTCCTGTCAAGGCCGCACTTTGACAGCCGCTCTCTCACTGTCAGACACACTCATTGACAGACACACACTCTCATATACACTGACAAACAATGACATACACACACACACTGACAGACGCACGCACTCACTGACCGACACAGACACATTCACTCACACAGACACACACACACTTACAGACACATAAACACTTCTCCCAACACTTACAAATTATTATTTGTATTTTATTTTAAATCCACCCAGCCTCCCTGGGAGAGCTGGAGTGGATTGCTTACCTGTCCAGTGGTGCTGCTGGTCGGGCAGGCAGGGGACGCACAGGCTGAGTTGGCAGCACTTAGTGAGGCGGGGAGCCGGTCTGACGTCAAATTCAGGTTCCCGGCTTCATTAAGCTGCGCGGAGGGAGCTGAGCAGGAAGTGCTCAGGTGAGTATGCTCCCTCGCTGCCTGCATTGGGGGGGCTCAAAAGTGGCCAGTCGGCCCGCTCTTGAGCCCCCCAGGACGCGAGGCAAGCCTGGGGATTTTTGGAGGTGGCTGCGAAGTGCCGCCCAAGGCAGATGCCTTGTTTGCCTCGCGGAAGACACGTCCCTGCAGAGAGACACACACACACACTCACTGACAGACAGCCACACACTGACATACCCCCTCCCCTGCCCTCCAAACATTAACTCATTACTTTTTTATTTTTAGTTTAAATCCACCCAGCCTCTATACCTTTGGGAGTGCTGGGTGGACTTTTTTACCTGGGTTCCAGTGGGGCTTTTGACAGGAAGGGAGTCAGGCATGCAGGCGATTGTCCGGCTAAAAATCCAGGCGGGCGGCGCAAGCAAGGGAGCACTGATTAGTGAGCTGTCTCTGCTCGGCTCCCTCGCGCGCCGCAGAGTGATGCCGGCTTTCGCCTGGATTTTTAGGCGGACAACCGCCTGCCTGGACTGTTAGTTAGCCGCCAGGCTAACAAGGCATTAGCCTTGGCATTTTGGGGGCGGTTTTTTGCCGCCCAATGGAAATTGACGCCCAAGGCAAATGCCTTGTTTGCCTTGCGGCTAATGATGAGACGCCCATCAGGTACGGTACATTCATGGAAATACAGATACAATATTGTAAGAGTTGCATTTCTTCAGGTGACTACCTTAGTATGCCTCTTCTATGTATACCACCATGTCTGGGGTATGTTTTAAAAGTACCCATGCTGGCGATGACGAATGGCATATAAGGTGTGTATGAAAACCTATACTTTAAACAGTTTAGGCTATGAGTTGCTAAAATCTAAATTTGCTTTTGAAATAAGGGACTGCAGTAGTTCACCTGTCCCCATGGCTGTTTAATCTAAATTATTAATGTTATTAATGTAAGAGGAAAACATACTAAATACTTGTATAAGTACCTGGCTTTAAGCTCCTCCCAGTTGCTTACATCGGGCTTCCTTCTAACAAATAGGTCACATTTAGGAGGTTTTTTGTGAGCATTTAGGTAGGTTTATAACTCCAATAATACATTTTAGAAAAGAGTGCTGATAATTAATATCCTGGCTGTGTAAAGTCTAAATGAATAACACAGTCCAGAAGACAGAAGAGAGGCCAATAACCTCAGTAAGAGAAAGCTTCTCTAAGGGGACCGATTGGAGTACACACTTGTATATAACGTGTTTAAAAACCTAAGCCCACACAGACATTTCCGATCAAGATATGTGGCATTAAATGCAGTTACCTCTGCATTTTAGCACAAAGCAGGCTACTTTCAGAATGTGAAAGGTAATATGATACAGCATCTCTCTTTGAGTAGCTGTAATATATTGCAATGATTTGTGGACCCAGGACATACCGTATTTATCGGCGTATAACACGCACCTCATTTTAAGAAGGAAATTCCAGGAAATGTCCCCCCCTCCCATAGTAACCCCCCCCCTCATCCCATAGTGTCCCCCCCCTTTCCATAGTATTCTCCACCCCCTCCCATAGTATTCTCCACCACTCCCATAGTGTGCCCCCCCCTTTCCATAGTATTCTCCCCCCCTCCCATAGTATTCTCCACCCCCTCCCATAGTGTCCCCTAGTGCACTTTCCCTCCCCTTGTCCCATATTTACTTACCTGTCTTGAAGCGTGGGCAGGCTTCACAGCGGGCACCGCGGTACTGGACACTTCCTTTCAGTCCCGCCGGAAACCGGAACCTGAAATTGAAGTTCCAGTGCCGCGGTGCGCGCTGAACACCGGCCCACGATTCAAGACAGGTAAGTAAATATGGTATATCGGCGTATAACACGCACACATCATTTCCCCCCTATTTTCAGGGAGAAAAAGTGCGTGTTATACGCCGATAAATACGGTACTTGAAAACGAGAGAAATCTCAATGTATCTTTCCTGGTAAAATATTTTAGAAATAAATATATGCATAACCTCTGTATATTTAGTATTTGTAACTGATAAGATATTTATTTTCTGTTAATAAACAGATATTCTAAGTTCCACCAAAACAAATATACTGTTGCACTGGGTAAGTACCTCTTACAAACCGTGAATTCTCTATTTCAGTTTTCTAAATTAATATGATAAGAGATACATGCTGTCTTTTGCCTTTGCATTAGAACTCTCCACCCACACTTGTTTCTCTGGGTAAGTAATTAACCACTTTCGATAAACTGCAGGTGTTACTGAACCTGTCTGGGTACTCCTCCCACTGGAGAGAAGGAGACCTGCTTTCCAAAATGGAGGCTGGTTATTTTCGATAACAGTTAATAGTGCTTTATGTGTGCACCTATGCACATCCCTGAGAGAAGTTGCTACCAGAGTATTTCTATTGACAGGCATCATGTCCTCATTGATCAAGAATGTTTTTAAGTTTGAAGGCAGTGTTTAAGCTTTGTGTATATAGCAGATTGTACATCTTGCTGATTGCAGGTGCACACCTTAGGCTATTTATTGGCACCCATGAGCAGTTAAAGGGATCCCTATAGTGCCAGGAAAAAAGCAGTTTTTCTGGCACTATAGGGTTAATAGGTTCCCCCTTCAGCCACATACATGAACCCAGTGCCAATGTCCCTCGGCATTGGGTCAAGCTCCACCCATGCTCCTCCCCCGCTGCCATCAGCGAAGACCTAATGCGCATGCGCGGCTTTCCTATGGGGAAAATCTGAAGCTGGAGGTCCGTGAAGACATCCAGCGTCAGATAACCGACCAAAAAACGGTTTGGATTTGGGAAGCCCTCTAGTCTGTGTTTGTTAGACAGCCACAGAGGGCAGACTTAGAGCTGCAATGTAAACATTGCAGTTCTCTGGAACTGCAATGTTTTACATTGCAGCACTAAGCGCAAAATGGTCACAGGACCCAGACTCCAAAGAGCCGAAGTGGTCTGGGTGCCTACAGTGTCCCTTTAACTCTCTGAAGCAATTCCATGATTGGTTTCATTGGAATGCTTTACGTTGTCAACTGAAATTTGACTTTGATTTAAAACTTGTAAATACTAGCGGTTTGGTCACAACTTTACTAATCCTTTTGTATTTCTGCAGGATACTACTCTGAAGCAAAATTCACTACTCTTTATCTGGCTTATCATTTTATTACGGTTTCAAGCTCAGTGCCTGGCATTGGTTAAATTTTCTAAAGAATAATCTGTATAATTGAGAGAATATGCTATTTGTTATATTCAGTATTCTGCGGTTTGATCACTCGGGGACCTTATGTTTGGTAATCCCTTTAATGGGTGTCAGGGATGATATGCTCTTTGTTCTCAAGGGGTTAAGGATCAGAATTCCCAGGGATTACCCAGTTGTAAATTTGTCAGGGGGTACAGTATAAATCCTTTCTGCAGTAAGTTTGTTCCCTTAGGCACATATTCTCCATGTAATATTGATGCTGGGTATTACAAATGTCTTAATTGCCAGTCACTTCAGTCCCCAGACCATTCTACCAGGTTTAATCTTTCATTAAAGGGACACTATAGTCACCAAAACAACTTTAGCTTAACCCCTTAAGGACACATGACATGAAATTCCAGAAGTTTGGTCCTTAAGGTGTTAATGATGCTGTTTTGCTGTATAGATCATGCCCCATGCAGTCTCAATCCTCAATTATTGGCCATTTAGAAGTTAAATTACTTTGTTTATACAACACTAGACACCCCTCCCAGCATGTGACTTGCACAGCCTTCCTAAACACTTCTTGTGAAGTCAACGTTTTTCAATTTTCTTACCGTTAAGGACCAGGGCTCATTTTAAATTTCTGTAGTGTTTGTGTTTAACTGTAATTTTCCACTTACTCATTTACTGTACGCACACATATTATATATTCTCGACATTAAATGGTCTTTCTAAAGATACCATTATTTTCATCATATCATAATTTACTATAAAAACAAAACTATAAAATAGGATAAAAAAAATAAAATTACAACACACACCTTTTCTAACTTTGACCCCCAAAATCTGTTACTCATCTACAATCGCCAAAAAACACCTGTGATAAATAGTTTCAAAAGTTTTTCCTGAGTTTAGAAATACCCAATGTTAACATGTTCTTAGCCTGCAAGTTATAGGGCTATAAGTACAAGTAACACTTTGCTATTTCCAAACCAGTTTTTTTCAAAATTACATTGTAACATATCTGTCAGGAATCCCTGAATAACCCTTCAAATGTATATATATATATATTTTTTTTTATTTGCATTTTATTACATCAACAAACATATGCATACAGGGTATCACAAGGAATGTTGCATGTGGCGACAAAGTTCACTTTAGTTGCATAATACAGAATGCATGTCATTGTTTTTAATATTTAGTTGATGTGTTTATCAATGTAACTTTGAAGGGGGAGGAGGTTAAGGATGGGAGGGTAAAGGGGTACAGGAAAGGCGAAGTCATTCCACTGAGCAATAACAGGTGTGTTATTTAAGTTTTATGATGTGGGTAGGTATAGAGAGTGATTTCCCCGCACAGATACTCGTCTAATGTACAATTTTTCAGCCCTGTTCATGGTTGTGCTCCATGCCTTGTTAGGGTTACACACAGTGTTTGTCATTTTGATGGTCTCAGCTGTCGGAGTGGATCTCTCGCCTTGTTTGTTTTTGAGGCTTTACCACAGTATGGAGGTCTGGGGGATCTGCTTATGTGGTTGCCATATGCTTCTCCCAGAGTGCCCAGGCTGCCTTTATAAATGATTTTTGTGGTGCGCTACTTCGCGCCATTGTTTCATAACTTTTAGTCGTCTGGATTGCTGTGATGCATTCGGTTGTTTTTGGTGGCTTCGGGTCGCGCCAATGTCTGCTTATTGTTTGGAGGGCCGCTACTATTATGTGGTAAATAAGGTATGTTTGGGTTTTAAGCAGATCGTTTGGCAGTAATTGTAGTAGGTAGATTTCGGGGGATTGTTGGAGATTAACTCCCGTGCTCTTCCGTATAAGAGTTGCTATGCTTGACCAGTATTCCTGTAGTACTGGGCATGACCACCAGATGTGTAGCATAGATCCTTTGGCACTTGAGCATCGCCAGCATGTGTCTGATGCTTTCGGGTTACCTTTCCTAAGCCGTACCGGTACCATGTACCATCTGTATACTATCTTTCGCGTGGTCTCCATATGGGAGGCGCACAATGAGAAGTTTTTATGTGCCCTAAACACTGTAGCCCATTGACTTTCGGTGAGTGAGTAGCCTACGTCCCGGTCCCAAGCTTTTGTAAATGTGTGGGTTGGGGCTCCTACAGTAGCATCATAGCTGGCATAGGCCAGGGATATCAATTTCCTGCGAGGTTTTAGGTTCAGGCTTATTTTTTCCACCTCCGCCAGCTGTAGACCATTTACAGAGTTATAAGAGCAAATCGTTTGCGTTTTAAGCCATGACTTAATTTGCATATACGAGAAGAGTGCCTTGCTAGGTACCCCAAACTGTGTTTGGAGGTCAGCAAATGATTTCAGTGCTGGGCCTTGGCATAAGTGTAAGAGGTGTGTGACGCCGTGAGTGCCCCACGACTGGAAGTTGAATCCTGGGATGATTAGTGCTAGTGTTTCCAGGGGCATTGCTAGTGAGGTACCTCCTTTGGTAATATATGCATCCGCGAATTGGTCCCAGATATGTAGTGTGAGTTTTGTTGTGGGGAGGACATCCTTGAATTTTGGGCGTAATTTCCTAGACATCCAGGCCAGGGTAGCTATAGTAAAGTCATTTGTGTAGAACGCTTCTAGGCGCACCCATTGTGGGGGACTGGGGCTGCCACCTACCGCCAACATTTGGCCTAGGATGGACGCTTTATAATAGTTGGTAATATTCGGCAGACCCATGCCTCCCAGTGGGAATGATTTATAGAGGGTAGCTTTTGCAATCCTAGGTCTAGCGTTGTTCAATATGAACGTATTAATTACTTTCTGTAGGTCGCAGAGAAAGCTTTTGGGGACTGCTAGGGGGATGGTCCTAAACAGGTATTGTATTCTCGGGAGGAGTAACATTTTCGCTGCTGCGATCCTGCCCACCCACGAGATGACTTTCCCCTTCCAGCTGTGTATGAGAGTTTTGAGTTCTGTTAGAAGTGGCGTGTAATTTGCTTTGTGGATACTTGCTAGAGTTTTTTGTCAGGGCTATTCCTAGGAATTTGAGATGGTCTGTGCGCCATTCATATGCAAACGACGCTTTAAGGTGAACCATCTCTGATGTGGGATGTGAATTCCCATAGCCTGAGTCTTAGATATGTTTAATTTGTAATATGAACAATTTCCATATTGGAGGATCAGCTGGTGTAATCTGGTTAAGGAGTTCTGGGGGTGTTGTAGCGTAAGGAGAATGTCATCTGCGAATAGTGTAAGTTTGTATTCTTTGTTTTTTACTTTGATGCCCTGTATTCTTGAATCGTTCCTAATTAATTGTGTGAGGGGTTCTAGAGCGAGTATGTACAATATCGGGGATAGGGGGCAGCCCTGACGGGAACCATTGGTTATACGGAAGCTGTCTGAGGAAAAACCCCCGTTCACCACCTGCGCCGAGGGGCAGGAGTACAGCGCGTGTATGAGCGCAGTAAATTGTGGGGGGAATCCAAATCTCCCGAGGACTGCGTGGAGGAAGGGCCAGTGGAGGCGATCAAAAGCTTTTTCAGCGTCTAGTGATACTAATACGCTTGGCTCACTTCCCCCCCGCAGCCCATCCAGCAAATCCAGCACCTTCCTTACCCCATCCGACCCCTGGCGCCCGCTCACAAACCCCACCTGGTCTGCGTGGACGAGTGTTGGTATGATTGGAGCCAACCTGTTGGCGAATATTTTAGCTATTATTTTAGTGTCCGTGTTGAGGAGTGAGATCGGGCGCAGGTTTTGGCTTTTGTTGGGCGGTTTCCCTGGTTTGGGAAGTGTTACTACGTGTGCCATAAGCATTTCTTTTGGCATTGTCCCAGTTGATATGATGTGGTTGTATACTGGGGTCATGTGGGGTGCTAGAATCTTAGAGAATGTTTTGTAGTAGTGGTTCGTTAGGCCATCTGGACCCGGGGATTTCCCGGCGGGCAAGGATGCTATTGTTTGTATTATTTCTTGTGTGGTTATGGGTGTCTGTATTATGTCTTTTTGTTGCTGTGTCAGTGATGGCAGGTTCGCAAGCTTTAAGAACTTATCAATGTCCGAATCTGTGGGCTGGTGGGTTTTACTGTCTTGTTGTAAATTATATAGATTGTGATAGAACTTGGCCATTTCGTCTTGTATGTCTTGGGGGTTGTAAATTTTATCTCCCTTGGTGGAAAAGAGGAAGGGAATCTTGGATTGGGCTTGTTTCTTCCTTAGCAATGCAGCTAGAACCTTCCCCGCTTTGTTACCTTGGGAGTATTGTCTCAGTTTTAGGCGTTGCATTGTATAGGACGTTTTAGCTATATGGATGTCGTTCAGGCGTTGTGTGGCAGTCGTGATCGTTGTGATGTGGGATGCATCCGGACTGATCGCGTGTGCTGCTTTAGCATCTCTAACTGTACGCAGCAGAGTCAGATATTCTTTGTTCGCTGTACGTTTAATATATGAGGCCCTGCTTATTATGAGTCCCCTTATGGTCGGTTTGTGTGCTTGCCATAATGTGGTGGGTGAGAGGCCTGGGGTATTGTTAGTTTGGAAGTATTGTTCCAGGTGTTGTGTGACTTGTGTGAGGAAAGCAGGGTCATGCAGGAGGGAGTCATTAAGGCGCCAAGGCGCCCGCCCCCTGTGTGAAAAGGTGCCTCTTATTGTGATTGTAAGTGGCGCGTGGTCAGACCACACTATATCGCCTATTTCGCAGTGCATGATTTCCGGTGTCAGTGGTCCCGATACTAGTATGTGATCTATTCTAGAGAATGACTTGTGGACTTGTGAATAATATGTAAACTCTTTTCCAACTGGATGAAGTATGCGCCATGCGTCGTGCATGTTGTGTTCCGTCATTAGCTTGAGTATGGCCTTGCTCTGTGAACCGGTCGTGGTGTGTCGTGGGGAGAGGTCGGGGAGTGTTGTGTCCATGCGGGAGTCCAGCACATGGTTTAGGTCTCCACAGACTATTGTCATTCCGGTTGTCTGGTCAGGGAGTTTGTTCAAGATTTTTTGTAGGAATTGTCTTTGATTCGTGTTGGGACTATATATACCAGCCACCACGTATTCAGTGTTGTTTATCATACAGTGCAGTATTAAGAATCTCCCTTGTGTGTCTTTCTTTATGTGTAATAGTTCAAACGTCACAGATTTGTGTATTAGGAGCGACACTCCCTTTGATTTGGAGGAGTGTGTGGCGTGGAATTGAGTCGGGTAGTCCTGATGTCCAAATTTGGGGACTCTATTGGTCACAAAATGTGTTTCCTGGATGCATAGGATATCTATTTTATCTTGTTTTGCCTCTTCTAAGAGGATGCGGCGTTTATGTGGATGGTTCAGCCCACGTGTGTTGTGGGTCCTTAGTGTTATAGACATTTGTTGGGGTTGTGATGCTGGGCCAAGGTGTATTGTACCTCTTGTGTGGGGTTTCTTTCTAGTAGTTGCCAGGGGGCAAGCGGAGAGTGGACATAAGAGTGGTTTGATTCTGACTTCTCCTGAGGAGGGTTAAGGAGGGGGGGGTGTAACCAGGGTAAGAGAACTTGGTTAGGGTGAACATGGATCTCTCCAGAGAGATTTTGGTGTGGGTTGCCCACACCTCGGGGATGGGAGTCAAATGTATATATTTTTTAAAAGAAGACAACCTAAGGTATTAAACTTGGGGTATGTTGACTCTTTTCATGCAACCATTTTACCATTAATCTATGCCAAATTGAGAAAGAAAAACAAATATATATATTTTTTGACACACATAGCAATCTAAGAATACATGCACGGAGAACACATGTACTGAGAACTTTAACCCCTTAAGGACACTTTTTAAATAAAATGGAATCATGACGGAATATATCCGTCATGTGTCCTTAAGGGGTTAAGGGTTACTGCCAAAGAACACCCCAATATGTGTTCAGCAACATCTCCTGAGTACAGTGATACCACCCATGCACAGGTGAGTCGGGTTCTCTGGGGGCTAAAATACCTTATTTGAGGTTACTGAAACATAAAACAACAAAGGATGTTACAGGATAATAGACATTCAACAGCAGATGGTAATTGCTGGACTCCTGACGGGAGAGTTACATCCTTACATCTTTCCATCAAGAAAGAACCAGAGAGCCAAGAGAGCGAGAGACCTTGTGTTCAGTTACTATATAGATATACCATAATGATGTCAGATTATAACTCTAGCCATATAAGGACAAAACCCCCAACTTACATTCCAGAGCTCTCATACAAGAAAACCTTGTGACTTATACCATATGTTACTTATGTCAAGCCACACATCCATATATATAATCAATAGAAACATAGAATATGCAATATTCTACAGGTGCGCATTCCAGTTTTCCAACTTGGAATTTTCACAGCTGGTCATCATTCACCCATGTCCCATTTGGGCACACATCTTTTTGGGGGCCTTTTTAGATATCCCAATTTATTTTCTTGCTATGAGCGTGCATATATTTGAAAAGTTGACACCCCACGGTATTGTATATGGAGTGTTTTGATGCCTTTGATGCAATCGTTTTAGTCAAAAAATTGGAGAAAACATGTGGTGGTAATTTTTCAAGTTTCATTTTTACACACACATTGCTTTTTGACTGTTTTAAGAGAGCCTATTTGTTATTGCAAGAACACTCCAGGTTGTTTTCTGCAAGGCCTCCTGAGTACACAGATGCTCCCCATGCATAGGTTTGCCAGGATTTTGGGAAGGTTCAGTTACAATTGTATGACTTGTAATTTAAGTTGAAATTGAGAGTATTTCTTCTGACAGGTCTATCTTTAGTTTGGGGCTTATCACATACCCCAGCTTTATTTATTGCCATGAAAGTGTATACATTTGAAACGTAGATACCCCAAGGTATTGTATAAGGAGTGCTTTGATGCCTTTGATGCAACCGTTTTAGCCCAAACAAACTGGAGAAAGTGTGTGCTGATAATTTTTCAATTTTCATTTTTACACACACGTTGCTTTTTGACTATTTAGGAGAGCCTGTTGTTGGTTATTGCAAGACAACACTCCAGGTTGTTTTCTGCAAGGCCTCCTGCGTACACCCATGCGCCCCACAAATAAGGTAAACGTAACCAAACCCCCCCCCAAAAAAAACTGATCTGCAAATGTTAACAAAATAAATAAAAATTAAAAGTTAATATATATATATTTTACATTTTTAAAAATGATTTCTTACATTTTCTTCACTGAGTGCCTCGATCCCTCGAAGCACTCAGCACAAGCGGAGCATTGGAAGCCAAGCCTGCCTGGTGGCTTGCGATGCTCTGATTTACTGCCGGGCGCCTCATCGAGCAACCCGGAAGTGATTGCTCCGGGGGGAGCGATCACCAGACGCGCGGCAGTAAGGAGAGGTATTGCACAATGTCTCGGCATTGAGGCATCGCTGCAATACCAGAGTGGCTGGGAGCGATCATGATCAAATTTGCCGCAGACGTATCAGGTACGTCTGCGGTCCTTAATGACAGTTATTTTATCGGACGTACCTGATACGTCCGCGGTCGGGAAGGGGTTAACTTAGAAATTCTCATCTCCTGCTCTGTTAATAGCTTGCTAGACCCAGCAGGAGCTTCTTGTGTGTAATTAAAATGTTAAAAACATTTATAGCTAGGTACATAGGATTGAAATGAAACTAATTTGTTTTCATTCAGGTTGCATCAATCACAGCCAGGAGAGGCCTAGCTAGGGCTGCATAAGCAGAAACGAAAGTGATTTACCTTCTAAATGGCAGTGAATTGAGCAGTAAAACTACAGGTGCATGATCTATACACCCAAACTGCTTCAATAAACTAAAGTTGTTTTGGTGACTATAGTGTCCCTTTAAATATTCCCATTGATACCAGAACAATAAGGGAAATCCCTGAACATGAAGGCCTGCTGCTTCTGGCTGGATGCTTAAATGGATTTTTCTAGGCTTCCTACTATCTGGACTTACCAGTCAATATGTCGCTTTAAGCTGCGGAGTCATAATAATGTAGCTTGTTCGTGACAAACATATAGCTGATATTTTCACATGGTCTTTGTACCTAGATCTGTATAAGTTCATTCCGGATATTCTATTGTTATAATATTTGTTAATTATATGTTTATATGCTAATTTCACTCGCGATAATACAAGCTGCACAAGGATCTTAAAATAACCATAGGCTCTACTGTAAGTCCTTCATCCCTATCTAAAGAGGTCATTTTAAGTATTTGGTTGTTTTGTTCTCAGAACAATAATTTAACATCTTTGGCATATCTGCCTATTTATGTGTCTGTTGCCACAATTTATCCTGTGCCACTGGTCATCATCTTTTCATTGTGTCTTACTAATTAAATATTACCTAATTATACTGATCAACAGTCTCTAGTCATTTTGATTGTAATGTTTGGCATGGTTTGTACTATTTACAGTAACATTTGTTATCATTGAACATATGTCCTGATGCTGTTGGCCTACATTTTCTACTTAGAATTAGTAGTTGCCACAATTTTTATGGTTCATCCTGGTATTCTGTCACTACTATCTGAATGATGTGCTCCTTCTTGCCTTTGCCTAGTAATAGCTGCTATTTGTGTTATTGACGAAACAGTAAAAAGTCTGTCATTAGCAAATACATAGTTCAAGAGCACAGTGGGGTTTTTAGTTTACTTGCTTCTCCATATTTGATAGCAGGGTATAACCCATTTCATTTAACAGTGTCTGGCATTTCAAGGCTTGTTCCAGCCTGGTGTCTGGCCTTTGACAAGGTTCTGATTTTCAAAGTGACATTCGTTTAGTTTTTATTATCTACACTTGAGAAGGACATTACTCTAATCTATTTTATTATTATAATCCACAGCTAGACAGATGTAAGATAGGGGTCTCATTTCTTACAGAAGTTTGACATTTCTTACAGGAGGTATTAGTCTAGAGTTGTTTCTTCTATAGGTTTGGTTATCATAACCATAAATCCTACCGGATACTATAATTCTCCAAGATTATTCCCTACATTGGACTACCAGGGAGTTGCTGACCAGCAGCCTATGAAGTACGTGCCTGAGCAGATATTATGACAATGTCCTATTCATTACTATTTGATAAGGCTTATTAGGTCTTTGCAACTATTAGCTGTATTTGACCGCTCTTCCTCCCACTATATACACTGTATGGATATTACTCATAAGTAGATGCTGTCATGTTTGAAAAGGAATAAGGAAAATGGCTTCATACGTACAGTGATTTTCTTTTTCTTATTATACATGGTAGCATTACATTCCCACCCATCTACTATGAGAATTTTGAAGCTAATTACAAAGACTGCCTAATGGAAGGAGGAGGAGGATCTATTTATACCAGTTTCAGAGTTCTATTTCCTGTCCTTTCTTCTGTGAGGGGAGGAGCTAACCCATGAGTAAATGCTGCCACGAATAATGATCAGGAAAAGAAAGTTATGGTAAGTATGAAAAATTTAGCTTTAATTTAGAGATGTGAATAATGAAATGAAATCTAGAAATCAACAACTCATGCAACTGGGCAGGTCTATCATACTGTATTGTCAAAAGCTCTGCGCTTAGCAACTGGTAATCAGCATAGAAAAAGCATACCCAGAGGAGATATGAATCAATGTTTTCAATTTCTCCTCTTTGGTTACAATGTGTGTTGTGGCTGTGCCTGAACTGGATTGTGAAATCATTTGCTAAATCGTTAAAAGGACACTTCAGTCCCCTAAAGTATTTCAGCTTCCTGTAGGAGTTCACTACATTTTCACGCTGGCTTATTGGATAAAAGTCCCAATTCAAAGACAAAATTGTCCCTTTTAGTAACACCTAAACCTGTCAACCAGACAGCAGGGGGGTTGGGGGGAGGAACAGCCCTAACTGTTTTAAATTGTAGTTCAGATAAGATGTAAGTGCTTCCTATGATGTTTCTCTATCACTAATGGAAAGTAGTGAGAAGCATCTGAGTGGACATAAATCATCAGTATTCATGACTTCACTGAGATTGTTATTGGTTGGGTTGCAATAAAGAGTCTGGATGATCAAATATGGGATAAAGGTAAGTTTAACTGCTTTTAATCCTATTTTTAAAACATGATATTAAAGTTGTATGTGGATTTTTTTAATTTTTTTTTTTTAATCGGAGTATTGCTTTACTATACATTTAAAAGACTAAAAAAATTCTATACACAAGTAACAGGTGATTTTCAATGTTGTATTGAATGATGTAATTCCCATAAAAGTGAAAGATCCCCTTTAAACAATAGAGAAAAGAAAATCCTATGGTTTACCCTGCTGTGATTAATGTAAATATATTTTCACATGCCCAGTCTTAAATGAGACTTGAATGTCAATTTACATTTCTAAATGTAACGTTCTACATTACTCGTGGCCAATGGCAATTTTGAGGTCACCCTAGGGAACAGCACACAAGCTAGCCAAAATGACCTGTCATTTACAAAGTGTAACCCAACAAGATCAATAATGCACGGTCTCAAATTAGCATTTACTCTACAAGTCATTTACAGTTTTAAAACGGTTTTGAAAAGCAGTTTTTGTTTGGAAATTAGCTAAATTACCCTTCACAGTCCTAAATAAAAATAAAAATACACACACACACACACACACATATATATATATATATATATATATATATATTATTTTTTTGTTTTTGTTTAAGTGTGCAATACAATAGAAAACACTGCTACAGAAATACAACTTCTTATAGATTCTGTTCCTGATAAAAGACAGATAAAAGACAATGCATTTATTAAGGTCTAATTAAATATCTTGTTTTTTCAAATGACAACACAGTGATGTATTTTCAAAACACATGTAAAAGCAGTAATGTTGCAAAAGAGAAACCGAAATGATGAAAAGAAAGATGTAAACCAGTATAACTATTATACACATGAACAAGTTCATTGTTTTTGATTAACATACAGCCAAAGCAAAGACATATTTGGGCCAATTTCGGTTACCTTTCTCTTTAACAAGAGCTTGTCTTGAGATCGTCCCGAGTGTATTGCTTGCAATACAGGTATAGTTGCGCTTTATATCATCAGGGGTTATACTTTTTATGTTCAAGAACTTTGTGATGGTCTTATCTCCAACAGAGGATGTAACAACGCTAAATATAAAAAAATATATATATATATATTAAAAAAAAATTAAAAAAAATCGAACACTGATAGATCGCAAACTCAAAGGGACTCATTTATTCTTTTCAATTCTAAAAGTTAAATAGCTTGAAACAAAACCGTCAAAAAAATCACTACGGTTTCTAAAAATGTATACATCAATTAAGTACAATTTGCACCTTTTTTAATTACAAAACCACAAATGAGGCATATGCACTGCAAATAGAAGACAACATACATTTGTTTGCATTACTTATTTATAGTAAAATAATATGTGTAATAATGGTAAAAGAGAACTTGAATACTGCTTGCCATTTTTTTTTTTAAACACTTAAGGTTAAGATCCTCTTTATCAACTGTAATTAGTAGAGTTTTCAATTTTATTAACTCCTTAAATAAGGTCTTCCTATAAACCACAGTAATTATCCCTGCACTTAATACTGTGTGATTGGTGCGGTTCTACATAGCTGTGAATTCTATTCTGTATTCCAGATTAATCAAACCGGTCACCAGTTTATGTGATGTATTAAATATATAATAAATATATGCATAGCATCACGAGCAAACGATGGAACACTGATGCCATTAAGATTGCAGGTCCTGATGTTGCATCAACAATTCTACGTTGCTAATCACTGAGAACCTGCGCACCATTGTTATCCACGATGGGATGGATAGTGTAGACCTACCCATTTGTATTATCCAAGTGACTATTATCTTTAACCCCTTAAGGACCAAACTTCTGGAATAAAAGGGAATCATAACATGTCACACATGTCATGTGTCCTTAAGGGGTTAAAGCAGAAACTGGGCTTTAAGTGAAACGATTTGAAAATGAGGCCAGGTCAAAAATGGATAGCTGAACAAAAGAGATATTAGGCTAATAAGGGACAAACCATCATCTAAAAACAGAATGAGTTTTTCTATTTTGAAGTTAGAGCATGTCCAGGAACAATTGTTACACCACCCCACTAAGCCTGGTCACCTTACAAGTATGGAGTCCATATTTACAGCTCTTTGCTATTTTAAGTAACAATTTAGGCATCATAAGCACTTCAACGGTTCCTGGAGTGTGTGTGCACCAGGTTTCACATCACTACTACTAGTCAACATTTAGTAGAGATTCTCAGTCTCCAGCAGCCTGAAGCCTGGCCTCCAATTACAATATACTGAAGGTGGAGCTATTTTTTACACCTTGCGCCCTACCAAGTCATACCAGGGACTGTGTACTGATTTGCCGAGAGCGTTCAGCTGACACTCTCAACCAATCACTGCTCACTTTTTTTTATGGTGTGAAGCAGAGCTATATTGTCACTTATTCACGGATTCCAAGAATTGTACCCTGGTTTAATATCAAACATTTAAGAATAGTTTAATATAAACTGATGGTCTATTGTTCCATTAAGACATTGCCGACACTTTTATTAGTGGTTCTCAGGTGTTGACGTACAGTGTCTTAAAACATCATCAATACTAAATTGGTACCTTGCAGTAATATTTATTTTTGGGTCAGTATTTTCAGCATTCTTTCCATCAATCAACCACCAAATATCAGTGTGTGAATTCTTTATGAAACTGAAGTCAACGTTGCAAGGTAGTAGCATCTCTTCACCTAAAGAAAATATTGGTGTTGAAAGTACACAATTATCAGCAGGCTCTTAATGCTGAAACCAATTTAGCACGAGTGACATACCCCTAAACACATTGCTAGATTGACACATAAAACTATATAAATATAAAACTATGAATGGATTATCAAAATCTTTTTAAAGCTGAAGGTGTACCATTATTAGTCACCAAGGAGTGATATGGCAAGATTTCAACTCAAGCCTGACTAAAAAGGCTTGCCAAGTGGTTGGGCTCTTAGCCTTGTTGCCACTCCAGGGTCGTTGTGTCTACATTCTATGTCTCACTGCTGGCTTGCGAGTGCTCGCTCCCCGTATGACACCAAGATAAACACTCAAGTGGGAGTGGGAGAGGCTGTCAGTGCAGTTCTTCTGCTTAAGTTTCCGCCCCAGATTCCAATGGGCCTAGGTACGTCTGCACTGTATAATGAAATTTTTTACTGTACACTAGCCTTATTGTCATTTTCTGATGGGCAAGCCTGTACAAGTGCTGCCTTGTTCATTTTAAGTGCCATCTCATATTTTATATTATACGTATTTTATACGTATTGTGCAATACAGGTAAATAAGCAAATAAAAAAAATATTAAAATAAAGGGTATGCAATTGAAATCATAAATTGTGAAGACAAACATAACAGTTTACATACCTGGTGCAAATGAATAAGTAGTTTTATTGTTTGGGGATGTCATAGAAGGTGGTCGTGCACGTGTCGGAGAAGCTGAAATAAATACATATTTCTATTCACTACAGAAATCTATTATGTCATGCAACATGTAAACAAAAAATATAAAAATGAAATTGAAAAGATATTTAATTTTGTAGTTCCTGCACTAGTCCTAATCCCCAAGATTCATAGCTGCAACAGGAAACTCTTTCAATCCCCCGTGGTACAAACATTCAGCTGGAGTACAAAGAGTATTAAATTGAAAGTATACATAGTTCAGCACTAGCTGAACTTTTTCTTTTTTTTATTCTCTATTTTTGTTGTGCACAGGTAATAACACAAGCTTGTCTTGCCACGAAAGCGACAGGCTTCAACATGATACAGCATTGATAAACAGTAGTGTGGCAGTTTAGATATTGGCACTTTTTTATGAGAACAGTTAACGTGTTACCGATTATATTATAAATTCTGTGTGGTCTAACGGCATGTAATTCCTTTGCATTAGCTGCAGGCGTGACTTACGAGCGTGAGTTGCAAAAGGTAGATGGTGTTGGTGTGAAACTAATAACAGAAACCATGTGAATTTCTTACTAGTATACCTGCTTCCTACCGAGTTGTGGACCTCTGTGGTGTCTAGGTAGTGAGCCCAGGGTAACTTAAGGCGAGGGCTTGTGAGTGTGACAACTGTGGTGCAGGATGGTTATAGGACAGATGAACCTTGAGGGACAATCAACAAAATTGGATAACTTGCTATGGCGCATAAAGATGGTAAGTGGGGCATCTACTGTTATGTACGCGGGTCAAATATATCGGAGCTGGGAGCAGGGATGGCCGTAGTCAAGGGAGGCAATTGGGTCTCGTCTTGCCCGGTTTTGACCAGTACGGCCGTTCTGCTGTGGGCAGTATAGGGAGAGTGAGCCCTAAGTGTAGTACAACATTTGAACAGAACTAAAGCATGAACAAAAACAACTTAAAAGGAGGAGATAGGGGACAAGTCCTAGCACCAACATTGCTGTTTTCAGGTGGTAGGTATGTCTGCTGCTCCTCGGGATGCCAGAGTGAACGGTACTGCGGTAGCGGGATTCCAGGTGGTGGTAGTGGGTCGAGCGATATGGCCAGGTCCCAGGGAGGACAGGATAGCGTCCATTTCAGATGCTTCTGTGATTCTGCACCATTGTGCTGGAATAGCAGCGTACGCAACGTGCCCCATCGATACTTCAGGCCGTGGGACGTGAGCGTGGATGTCAGGGGTCTCAGTGACTTCTTCCACTGTAGTGTTGAGCGAGAGAGGTCAAAGTGGTATGGTGTCTTCCCCCTAGTGCCTTGTAAGATGGCTGCTCTGTCTTGTCCGTTTTGAAATTTAATCAAGAGGTTAAATGGACTGAGACTTGGGTAGGCGAAACATGCCATCCAGCTGTATACCCTTTGCTATTTTAGGGGGTAATAATGCCATAAACAACCTACGTAGGAAGTGTGGCATCTCTGTCATGGTGGTGGCGTCAGATATACCTCTGATCTTCAGGTGTTTCCACTTCCTCTTATCCTCTAGAGCTGCTAGCTGGCTGTCTAAGTTCATCTGAGCTGTGGTGAGGTCCCTCACTTGCTTCTGCAGGTCTGAGATTTGGGGGGTATGCTCTTCCACCGTTTGTTCCATTTTGGCTAAGCAGCCAGTGAACCCCCGGACATCCTCCAGGACTTGGGATATGTCGGAGGTCAGCCAGAAGGTTAGGGAGGATGGCCGTGGTAATCGGGGTTGAGCAGTTTGCTGCCTCCGCAGGTGGCCTGGGGGGTCCCTGGAAGCCCAGGCAGCTGAGTTATGCATGGTGAGCTCATCCGAGACGTTGGAGAAATCATCCAGCACGTCCGCCATGTCTGGCCCACTCACACCATGCGGCCTTCTAAAGAGCTCGCTAATGTCAGGTGAGAACCCGGTCAGGCCTCGTTTTTTTTGTTCTTTCGCCCCATATGCTTGCAGATACTGTCGGCTTTGATTAGGGTGATTTGAGCTCCAAAAAGGATCCCTTTTTAAGGCTTTATCATGCTTAGTCAATAGAGCTCCGCGGATATGCGACCACCGCGATCGTGAGTTGGTCCCGCCCCCCCACTAGTTGTACTTTAATTTATGAAAGGGAGCTGTATTATCTGGGAGTGGAGGGATATATGTAGCTGTATTATCTGGGAGTGGAGGCATAAAGGATGCTGTTTTATCTGGGAGTGGAGGGATATAGGGATCTGTATTATCTGGGAGTGGAGGGATATAGGGTGCTGTTTTATCTGGGAGTGGAGGGACATAGGGAGCTGTATTATCTGGGAGTGGAGGGATATAGGGAGCTGTATTATCTGGGAGTGGAGGGATAAAGGGTGCTGTTTTATCTGGGAGTAGAGGGACATAGGTATTATCTGGGGTGGATATAGGGTACTGTATTATCTGGGAGTGGAGGGATACAGGGAGCTTGTTTATCGGGGAGTGGAGGAATACATGGTACTGTTTTATCGGGGAGTGGCGGGATACATGGTGCTGTTGTATCTGAGAGTGGAGGGATATAGGTAGCCGTATTATCTGGGGTGGGTTTAGGGAGCTGTATTATCTGGGAGTGGAGGGATATAGGTAGCTGTATTATCTGGGGTGGATATAGGGAGCAATATTATCTGGGAGTGGAGGGGTATAGGGTGCTGTGTTATCTGGGAGTGGAGGGATATAGGGTGCTGTGTTATCTGGGAGTGGAGGGATATAGGGAGCTGTATTATCTGGGAGTGGAGGGATATAAGGAGCTGTATTATCTGGGAGTGGAAGGATGTAGGGAGCTGTTTTATCCTGGAGTGGAGGGATATAGGGAGCTGTATTATCTGGGGTGGATATAGGGAGCTGTATTATCTGGGAATGGAGGGATATAGGGAGCTGTATTATCTGGGAGTGGAGGGATATAGGGAGCTGTATTATCTGGGAGTGGAGGGATATAAGGAGCTGTATTATCTGGGAGTGGAAGGATGTAGGGTGCTGTTTTATCCTGGAGTGGAGGGATATAGGTAGCTGTATTATCTGGGGTTGATATAGGGTGCTGTATTATCTGGGAGTGGAGGGATATAGGGTGCTTGCTGTGTTACCTGGGGTGGATATAGGGAGCTGTGTAATCTGTGTTGGGGGGTATAGGCTGCTCCATTATCTTGGAGTGGCACTCTTACTAGTGGATGTTGAATCACCATTATTGTTCTACCAAGCTGCAAGTAAAGTTTTGTTGGTTTATTTTCAACTACTGAGTCATCCTGGTCCCAGTGCTAGGAAAGTGTATATCGGATTATGTTGATCACTGATAGAGGCACTGTTTAATATCAATATGTCCCAATCTCCATGTACCTCTGCGGCAGCTCAGGACTCCTGGCCTTTTCCAGCCCATGCAGTGGTCCCCGAGTTCTCAAGCTGCAGGGAGGCGTGACTAATGCTGCACAAACAAATTGATTTAACTCCTAAATGGCAGAGAATTGAGCAGTGAGACTGAAGGGGGATGACCTATACACCAAAACTGCTTCATTAAGCTAAAGTTATTTTTGTGCCCTGACAATTTACACTTTACAAGGGCATTAGAGTAATCATATTAGCCGATGGGTGAGGCAGTTTCTACACATTTCGATCATGGTTTTTAGTTCTATGGCTGTTAGATCACCTTTTTAGGTTTGCTGCCTTTAATAACTCAGGTTCTGCTTCTGAATATTCTATCTTTTTTTGGCTCTTATGCACATTTTTGAGAAGCATATTTAGTCGATTCAAGATCGTTTGTTATAGTAATATGTCACTTTTAATGGTTTAAAAAAATTGCCCAACTGTAAGGACAGTGCATGAGCATGTATGGCACTGCTGAAGAAAAAGCAAAGCATGCATGTTCAACCCAAGGCATCATGGGATAGGAAACCTATCTTAACTGGGAAGAACAGCAGTAGTAAGTAAGATTGGTATTTTTTTTGTGTGTTTTTTTTAATTTATTTTTTACTTACTGTATATACTCGAGTATAAGCAGAGTTTTTCGGCACATTTTTTGTGATGAAAAAGCACCCCTCGGCTCATACTCGAGTCCCTGTCTGTATTATGGCAATTTATATTGCCATAATACAGATCAGGAACGCCAGGCTCATTACAAGCCCGGCGGTCCTGTTGGGGACCGAAGCAAGCTGTTACTTACCTTTGTAGCAGCTTCGGTCAGCTCATAGTGTAAGTCTCGCGAGACCCGCGCCCATCAGAGCAGACCGCGAGACTTGCACTGTGAGCTGAACGGAGCTGCTACAAAGGTAAGTAACAGCTTGCTCCGGCCCCCCCACTGAACAGCCAATGCCACTGGACCACCAGGGAATAATATAGCCCCCCCTCCATGGCCAGGTATCAAGCAGGGAGGAGAGACAAAAAAATAAAATTAAAATAAAAAGTGGTAGAACCCCAGCTGTAGAACCCCAGTCTTATTGCTAGCCATCATGGGAGTTGTGGTTTTCTAACAGCTGGAGACAGGGCCGGACTGGGGAAAAACATTTGGCCCGGGCATTTTTTATTCACAGCGGCCCACTGAAAAGGGGGCGGGCAAGATAGGGTGTGTTTTGTCATCCCCAATGACAAGCACGCCCCATCTCAAAGTGAGCATGTTGGTTCAATGCTCTTCCAGGGCATGAGAAAAGGGCCCTGTATTTGTTCTGCACAGCGCAAGCAAATTTAATAACATGCTTGTGTTGTGTTTGCTTGAAACTTGTCTCAGGGGTTTCCATAATTGGGATACTCACGGTATCCCATTTATGGAGACACTATGTGTTTGCTTAAATGGAATCTAGTGTGTGCATAGGGTATCCAGAGTGTGTATGTCAGAAATGTAGTGTGTGTAGGTGGTGCAGCTTCTGTGTGTAGGGGATCTAGTGTGTGTGAAGGAGTGCGTATAGGAGATCTAGTGAGTGTGTGTGTGAGTGGTGCAGCGTGTTTGGGGGCTGCTGTGTGTGTGAGGGGTGTAGTGTGCATTTGTGAGGAGTATAGTGTGTGTGGGAAGGTGCTGTGTGTGTGTGTGAGCGCTGTGTGTGGGTGCTATGTGTTAGGGTGCTGTGCGAAGGTGATGTGTGTGTGTTACGGTGCTGTGTGAGTGAGGGTGCAGGGTGAGCGTTAGGGTGCTGGGTGAGCGTTTGGGTGCTGGGTGAGGGTGATGTGTGTGTTTGCAAGGATTGTGTATTGGGGGAGGCAGGTAAATGCCAATATTGAGTTTTTTTTTTTTAATTTTTCTTAAATAAAAATATTATACCCCCCCCCCCCCCCTTCCCTTCTTACCTGTAGCCTGGAAGGGGGCGGAGGGGTATAATCTATTTATTTTAAAAAAACAAACAAAGAAAAAACTCAATATTGGCATTTACCTGCCTCCCTGGTGGTCCTCGTGGTAAGTGAACTCTAGCCTGTGGGGCTAGCGTTCACTCTCGCGAGACCTGGCCGGTTGCCATGGTAACGGCCCAGATCTCACGAGAGAAAGCCGGGTCCTCTCTCCAGGCTGGCTGTCTCCCTCCCTCTCTGCCAGCAGCCGCGTTTGAGAGCATGTGGGCCGGTGAGGGAGATCTTTGATCTCCCCACCGGCCCTTCATGCAATACATCGGGGCCGGCGCTCTGATAGTGCCGGTCCTGCATAGACCGGCTGGATCTCCCCGGCCTCGGCCCGTGGCCATCGCGGCTCACCAGGCATTTGCCCGGTTTGCCCGATGGCCAGTCCGGGCCTGGCTGGAGATCTACCTCCTGTCCCCCTATTCCCCCCATCAATGTATGCAGTGCATGAGTCTATACTGTTCCAAAATCTGTAACCATCAAAGCAAATTATCATTCTTATTCTGTATTTTATGCAGATTAAAAAAATTTAAATCTTTATACATTAAAAAAAATCAAAATAATATTAGAAAAAAATTAAAATATTAAAATTAAATTAAAAATAAATAAAATAAAAATGCCCTCCCCCCCACCCAGTTTACACACACTACACAAACACACACACACTGCATTCACACAAACACACACTCTGCATTCATTATATACACACACTACACACAAACACACACACACTGCATTCATTATATACACACTACACAAACACACACACACACACTGCATTCATTATATACACACTACACAAACACACACACACACTCTGCATTCATTATATACACACACTGTAAATAAATATTAAATTAATGTAATTTTATTGGGATCTAATTTTATTTAGAAATTTACCGGTAGCTGCTGCATTTCCCACCGTAGGCTTATACTCAAGTCAATAAGTTTTCCCAGTTTTTTGTGGTAAAATTAGGGGTCTCGGCTTATATTCGGGTCGGCTTATACTCTAGTATATACGGTAACTCTGTAGCAATTTTCACCCCAATAAATGCTGCAATACCATATACTGGAGTGAGGAAACAAGAAACTGTCACTTTCCTGGAATTATTAGTGCCCTTTTAACTACTTTTATTGACTGTTGAATTCTAGATTTCTTAGTGCCACAACAATGATTAATTAATTCAGGCACTACTAGGCAAAAGCACCTTTCAGTTGGCATACAGACTTCCACACTCCATGAAGATATCAAATAGCTTCATAGAGATGGACGCGAGAAATATCACAGGAGCGCCGGCCCTGAGAGGGCGCCATGCAGCTTCACAAGCCAGTAGGGGATATCAACAGATCCTTGTGGACAGTCCTGCTCCCGCTAACCACTGCTAGGGAGCTTGTGATCTGCAGGTTATTTTAAATGCTCTCTTGTGGTCCTGGATCTGAAGGAGCATTTACAGTGATCTGCACGCACCAAAGGTGCAGTTCACAAGCTCTGTCCATTGGACCACTAAGGGTCGAGATCCTGACCTCACCAGACCATCAGGAAATAGGAAACATGCACAAATACGAGTGAGGGAGAGGGCAAAATGTTTTTTATTTAGTGCTACCCACACACAGCAACACACATCCGTCACAGCTATGCACATCCCTCACAGCTATGCACACAGCTATGCGCATTAATCTCAGGCACAGCTACCCACATCACTAACAGGTTCCCACACACATGAACAAACATAAACCACAACTACCCACAGTAAACACACATAACTGCACACTAAAAGCAACATACATTAGCAACAAAGTCCCACACACATCCCTCATTGCAACCTACACATCAGTCACAGCTACCCACACATCACTCAAAGGCACAGGAAATGTGTGGAAATGGAGATTGTTAATAACCACAAGGGAACACAGGTAGTGGAGGATGGAAACGAGAGGAAGAGAATACCAAAAAAAATACCGTATATACTCGAGTATAAGCCGACCCAAATATAAGCCGAGGCCCCTAATTTTACCCCAAAAACTGGGAAAACTTATTGACTCTAGTATAATACTAGGGTGGGAAATGCAGCAGCTACTGGTAAATTTCTAAATAAAATTAGATCCTAAAAAAAATATATTAATTGAATATTTATTTGCAGTGTGTGTATAATGAATGCAGTGTGTGTATATGAGTGCAGTGTGTGTGTATATAATGAATGCAGTGTGTGTGTGTGTGTTTGTGTAGTGTGTATATAATGAATGCAGTGTGTGTGTGTTTGTGTGTAGTGTGTGTATATAATGAATGCAGAGTGTGTGTTTGTGTGAATGCAGTGTGTGTGTGTTTGTGTAGTGTGTGTAGTGTGTGCAGAGTGTGTGTATGAATGCAGAGTGTGTGTATGAATGCAGAGTGTGTGTATGAATGCAGAGTGTGTGTGTGTTGCAGAGCCTTGGTGGGGGTGGGCAATTTTATTATTATTTTAATATTTTTTTTTATTATTATTTCTTATTATTATTTTTTATTTAATTATTATTATAATTTTTTTTTCGTCACCCCTCCCTGCTTGATACATGGCAGGGAGGGGGGCTCTCCTTCCGTGGTGGTCCAGTGGCATTGGCAGTTCAGTGGGGGGGTGGGGGGCTGTAGGGGCTGGCAGAGCTGTAACTTACCTTTCCTACAGCTCCTGTCAGCTCTCTCCTCCTCCGCGCCGGTCCGTGCAGCTCCTCTGTCAGCTCACAGTGTAAGTGGCTCTCGCGAGATTTACACTGGGAGCTGACAGAGGTGCTGAACGGACGGCGCGGAGGAGGAGGGAGCTGACAGGAGCTGCAGGAAAGGTAAGTTACAGCTCTGCCAGCCCCCAGTCTGTATTATGGCAATGTAAATTGCCATAATACAGACTATTGACTCGAGTATAAGCCGAGTTGGGGTTTTTCAGCACAAAAAATGTGCTAAAAAACTCAGCTTATACTCGAGTATATACTGTACTTCTAAATGTTGGCTGTGGTATTAAATCTACTAAATATTTAAAATATATATAAAAGAGTACAAAGCATGACATGAAAAATGGATAATACATGTTTTGGTGGTTTTCAAGTTTTACTCAATTGTGTAATTTATAGAGACGTGACGGGCCCTTTAAAACTTTTTTCGGTAAAGCGTTTTTTAGAATGAATGCAGAATATACGTATGGTTGCATGTTCCCCAAAGACAACTTAATCTAATGCAACATATGTCCATGATTATTAGGTAACCAAGTATCAATCTATAATTGTACATTATCTAACAAAAGCGGTCTTGCAAGAATAGAGACGTTCCCTGACGACTGTTTTGTTTTATTATTATAACAATATTCGGCTACTTCACAATGTTTTTTTCCCCCCAGAGTGGTTAAGTCCGGGATGCATTAAAAGTACCCCTAGACAGCACACATTTTTCTTATTCACCAGGTCTGAAAGCTATTAACTAATCACATTAGTTTCTTTAAGAACTTGGCAATAACCGATTTCACACTGGGAGACTATGTGCTCTGCATATTGCAGCATGTTCAAGTACTCCCCACAAAAAAAGAAGAATTCATAAGCTTCTAACCCCGCAAATAAAAAATGCAACCCATATAACCACATACCAGAATCCCATAGCATGTGCTGGACATTTATAATGTAAAACACAAAGAAAATGTTACTCATATTTTAAAAAGTAATTCAGCTTCACTGCGTGTTCATTTTTCATATAATACATTAAACCGTTAAAAGAAAAAAAATAAACAAATAATATCTCATAAAAAGTAAGGCAATTTGTTAATGGATATGACAGAATACAAATGAAGCTGCATTGTGTGGACATTATCATTTGAATAATTTATTTATAATTTCCAATTTTTAACGGTCTGCTGAAGTTAATTAATTTACAAACAAGTAGTATGCGCTCCATAATGATTCAGTGAATGAAGGCTACCTCAGCATAATGGGAGAATAATCTACATTAAAGGATCACTATAGTGTCAGGAAAACAAAGTGGTTTTCCTGACACTATAGTGCCCTGAGGGTGCCCCCAACCTCAGGGACCCCTTCCCATGGTGTTGAATGGGTTAAAACCCATTCAGCAGCTTACCGTAATCCAGCGCCAGGCTCCCTCGGCGCTGGTAACCTCTCCTCCCCTGCCGACGTCACTGGATCCAAATGCGCATGCGTGGCAAGTGCTTTGCGCGCATTCAAAGTGTCCATAAGAAAGCATTTCTCAATGCTTTCCTATGGACACTCTGCGCGATGGAGGCATAGTATGCCTCCAGCATTGCAGATGTACCTCTAGTGGCTGTCTGGAAGACAGCCACTAGAGGCTGGCTTAACCCTGCAATGTAAACATAGCAGTTTCTCTGAAACTGCTATGTTTGCATCTGCAGGGTTGAAACCTGAGCGACCCGGCACCCAGACCACTTCATTGAGCTGAAGTGGTCTAGGTGACTATAGTGTCCCTTTAACTGTATTGATAAAGGCTGTAGATCATATTGTGTAAAAATACAGACTAAATTAATAATAATCTATTCTTACCAAATACTTTGACATTCCTTGTCCGAGTAAGGTTATATAGTTTCCCATTTTCCTCATATGTTACAATACAGGTATAGTTGCCTTTAAATCGTTCCTCTACAGCTGTAAATATTAGCTTGAGGCCTTCTGGAAATCTTCCGACAAATCCATCCACTAGCTCACAACCCTAATAAAAAAAAAAAAAGAAAAGTAAAAATAGGAAAGGAAAAAAAAACAACACAAAAACATTTAATATGCTATGCAAGCTCACAAAAACCTAAAATAAATGTACCTAAAAAACCCCAACTTATTTTCTTCTTTTTTGTTGCCCTAGTATGGCAGTGTTGGGAATTATGGCTACTTACTGTACTGTTGTTTAGTAGATCCGCCATGATTAGTTTGGTAGTGGAGGGCATTTTTTGTTTTACTGGTTTTGTCTTTGGGTAAATTATAAAGTTGTGTTATGGTCAGTAGCATACCATAAAATAAGGTTCATGCTATTTTCTGTATTTTTGTTCATAAGACAGTTTAGTAGTTTACAGCCCATCCAGCGTTATGGGAAAACACAAAAATGGAGAAGCGCGAAGGAAACAACTGATTAGACTTAGGCAGCAAACACTAGTATAGGGGATATCCTCAAACCCTAATAATAGCATTAAAAAAGAAAACGAAAACAAAAAAACAGGTTGTTTCACCTTTTGGCGCAACCCTTTTTTAAAAATGTGATGCTCACCTAGAGTTATGAACACCGATATGGCAAGGTACAAAACAAAACATATAGGAAAAACGAAGATAAACCTAACTAAAAAGACTGAATTGAATATGACTTGGAAGGCGGTAAACTCAGTCTATGGCTATGGCTATTTTCTTAGGCACATCATGGGGTAGTATAGTGGTCAGAAGGGATCTAACATAATGCAGTAGCTCTTCTGCTGAGATCGCAGTGGGGATGCCTCTAGTTTTAATGTGAGTCCGTTGCTGCTGATGATCTATGGCCGTCAGTTTGAGTGACATAATCTTCTGTTGAGTCCGAGTCTGTAACACTGAGTCTTGCAGTGTGCTCATGTGAGTTTGTACCTCCACTAAGTCGTCCTCGGTGGCCCTCGATTCGTGACAGCCTGCACCCCTGTTTTGAGAGTCAGCTGCCAACAGCTTGTGAATGTCCGCTAGTAGGACCTTTAGGTTGTGTTTAGTAGTTGGAGCCTGGACATCAGAGGGCTCAGAAGGTGGAGGCAGTGAGGTCTGGGAGCAGTTCTGGGCTGTGCAGGTCTCAGATGTGAGTGTTTTTTTGAGAGTGGCGACCCATTGCCGGCATGTGTGTTATTGAGTTGGTGACCCCGGCATTCTCCGTTGTATATCCACTCAAAAGTTCCCCTGTGCAAGAGCGAGGGCGTGAGGTAGGCCCCAGATTTGAGTCTCTGCTTCGGTTGTTTCCATGTCCCCGAACATAGATTTGAGGTATTCTCTACTCTGCTGGGCTTGTCTATGTTCAGGGAAATTTCTCAGAACATAGACCTCACTTACCTACTAATTAGTTTTACGATCGGGTCATAAGAACGGAACTCAGTCGGTAAGTGAGGAGTGCCTGTATATCATTTTGCAAACTAGATGTAAGTTAACAGAAATAAATTGTTGTGGTGTTGTTATACGACATTATACAATGCGGTGGTAGCTAAAGTTGCCGTGGAGCTTTTTATATAATGGCTTAAGACTAAGGCTTTATCACTAAGGCTTTATCTATCTATCCTCCCTTATACACAAGTATGTCCCGTCTAGGCCCTTACGATCTGCTGAAGACTTACGTCTATCTTCTGTCCGTACTCCCACCTCTGATGCTCGCCTTCAAGATTTCTCGAGGGCTGCACCGTTCCTCGCTTGCCTCCTCCGTTAGATGCTCACCCAGTCTCCTCTCCTTCAAAAAATCGTTAAAAACCCACTTCTTCATAAAAGCGTATCAATTAAACTGTTAATAGCTCCCAACTGATTCCTCTTCTGCAACTGTCACTAGTCTAATACTATCCTTACCTTTTTGTGTTATTTTACCCCACTCCCTCTAGCATGTAAGCTCATTGAGCAGGGCCCTCAACCCCTCTGTTCCTGTGTGTCCAACTTGTCTGGTTTCAACTACATGTCTTTTCGTCCACCCATTGTAAAGCGCTGCGGAATTTGACGGCGCTCTATAAATATCATAATAATAATAATAACCAGGGCCGCCACCAGAAATTTTGGGGCCCCTGACAAAGCACAAGGTCTGGGCCCCCCCGCCCCATCCCATCCCCCCCCGGCCCACCCACGAGTCCGCCCACAGGACTCTTACCTAGTCCGCAAACAATGATGCAGGACTGAATGTGGTGTGTATAGTGGAATTAGAATGTGTGTAATGGATGTAGTGTTTGTGTGTATTAGATACTGTTTGTGCAGTGAATGCAGAGTGTGTGTTTGTGTAGCGGATGCAGTGTGTGTAGTGGATGTAGTGTGTTTGTGTAGTGGATGTAGTTTTTGTGTGTACTAGATGCAATGTGTTTAGTGGATGTAGTGTGTGTTTTAGACGCAGTGTCTCTGAATAGTGAATGCAGAATGTTTAAATGTGTGGTGGATGTAGTGTGTGTACTGTGAATACAGGATGTTTGTGTAGTGGATGCTGTGTGTATAGTTAATGCAGAGTGTGTGTCAGTGTAGTGAATGCAGAGTGTGTGTCAGTGTAGTGAATGCAGAGTGTGTGTCAGTGTAGTGAATGCAGAGTGTGTGTCAGTGTAATAAATGCAGAGTGTGTGTCAGTGTAGTGAATGCAGAGTGTGTGTGTCAGTGTAGTGAATGCAGAGTGTGTGTCAGTGTAGTGAATGCAGAGTGTGTGTGTGTCAGTGTAGTGAATGCAGAGTGTGTGTGTCAGTGTAGTGAATGCAGAGTGTGTGTCAGTGTAGTGAATGCAGAGTGTGTGTCAGTGTAGTGAATGCAGTGTGTGTGTCAGTGTAGTGAATGCAGTGTGTGTGTTAGTGTAGTGAATGCAGTGTGTGTGTTAGTGTAGTGAATGCAGTGTGTGTGTTAGTGTAATGAATGCAGTGTGTGTGTTAGTGTAATGAATGCAGTGTGTGTGTTAGTGTTGTGGATGCAGAGTGTGTGTTAGTGTAGTGAATGCAGTGTGTGTTAGTGTAGTGAATGCAGTGTGTGTGTTAGTGTTGTGGATGCAGAGTGTGTGTTAGTGTAGTGGATGCAGAGTGTGTGTTAGTGTAGTGGATGCAGAGTGTGTGTTAGTGTAGTGGATGCAGAGTGTGTCAGTGCAATGAATGCAGAGTGTGTGTTAGTGTTGTGGATGCAGTGTGTGTGTTAGTGTAATGAATGCAGTGTGTGTGTTAGTGTAATGAATGCAGTGTGTGTGTTAGTGTAATGAATGCAGTGTGTGTGTTAGTGTAATGAATGCAGTGTGTGTGTCAGTGTAGTGGATACAGTGTGTGTGTCAGTGTAGTGGATGCAGTGTGTGTGTTAGTGTGTTTATTAGTGTATGTATGTAATGTAATGAACGTTATTCCCCCCTCTATGTTTCTTACCTTGTTCAGGGAGGGGGGAAGATTCTTTGATCCCTGGTGGTCCGGTCCGGTGGCATTCTGGGCCCCCGGCTCCCTGTATTTGCAGAGGGGGCCCAGTGGACTGCAGGAGCACTTTCCAGCATTTCCCTGCGTCTAACTCCCGCGAGACGTGGTTTGCGCGTCGCGCGGAGCGTTGCCATGGTAACCCATGGCAACGCTCTACCGACCGCACATCTCGCGGGAGTTAGACGCAGGGAAATGCTGGAAAGTGCTCCTGCAGTCCGCTGGGCCACCTCTGCAAATACAGGGAGCCGGGGGGCCCGCGGCTGCACATATATATAGCGATGATCGCTATATATATGTGCAGAGTGTAATTGTGGGGCCCTGGACTGCCAAAGCAGTCCGGGCCCCCCAGGACCGCCGGGCCCGTGACAACCGTCACGGTTGTCACCCCCTGATGGCGGCCCTGATAATAACCAAGATTCGGTAAAGTGCTCTGTAAAATCACAGTTGTACATTTATTTTTTTAAAGCAATTGATTTAAAGGGACACTCCACTGCCTAAACACACAAAATAAAGCACTGTTTAGAAGATATTTCACCAATGAAAACACAACATTTTTTATATGAGTATATCTAAAAACAGCTTGCAAAAGCAGCAGAACTTGTCTGCTGCCTTTGCAAGCCCTCCCCTTCTAACCCTGCCCAGACTTTGTGTGGCTGGCCAATCACAGACTTCCCAATGCAGCTCAATGAGAGATATTTGCAAGGCAAGTGCTCTAGGCAATTGCCTGCCTTTTGAGTTTAGTTCCACTGAGCTAAAAAAAAATAAAAAAAAAATCAGGAAGTAACAGGACAAAATGTCGGGTTGACAGCCATATAGGTGGCTGTATGTTAATTTAAAAAACTGCAAATTCCTATTGAAATCTGCACATTTTGTAAAATGAAAACAAAAGGACAGACTTCACCCATAAAGCATATAATCAAGCTAAAGTGCTTTAGGAGTCTTTAGTGTCCCTTTAACAATTCCCTAGGACACTTCAAAGTGTAAGATTTTTTTTTTAATAACTGACCGTTCATTGGAACCCTTTCAGAACTTTATCCTACAATTATTGTGGTGTCCCCTTGATTTTCTTGATGCGGTTTGTTTAGATATCCTTGCTAAAAGGCCCAATATCTTCCAAAACCAGATATATTTATTTTGACATCATGTGACACTGACTACACACCAGGAGTCCATTCAGATAATTATAGGACTCCTGAATGAAAGAGCTGGACCTGAGTTTATTTAGAAGTCTCATAGCAATGGGGTGAATAATTCTAAATCTAACCATTTTTTTAAAATTATTTTTAAAGAACACTCCAAGCACCATAACCCTTACAGCCCACTATAGTGGTTATCATGCCCGGAGAGCCCTAGCACCATCCTAAAGTAATCCGTCAAACTATTTTAACACAGTTTGACTCTTAGCTGGGTCTCGCGTTACTTCTGGTCTTTTCAGGGATGGAGAAGCCAAATGTCAGTTTTGTTCAATTAAAGAACTTGCTATACTTATCGATTGGCTAGTGGTGTTCAGCTGATGCCAATGTTCATTATGAAAACCTGCATTGGCATCTATCTTCTCCTATTCGAGAAGATCAGATGCAGTGCAAATGCCTAGTAGGATACAGTTAAGTGTCAATACATGACAAGATCGCCACCATGACCACTACAGCAAGCTGCAATGGTTATACCAGGAGCATTCTTTTTATTAACTTTTGCGCCACACAAAAAATATGTTGCACTTATAATAAAAAAAAATCTTAAAACCCATAAAATGTTAATGTTACCATGCTATCAAATACAGAGGGGAGAGAGGGTACAAAATCATGCACAATATAAATATATAATTGTGCATATTAGACAGGAGTCGGATGTGCCGGACGATAGCAACAAAAGTTATATAATCATTGTTCACTTTGAATTAATGTAACCCAATATTGCACATTTGCGATGTCACATTATGAAATATGAGGTTTGAGACCATAATTTGGCAACTAAAATAACCGGCAGAGAATGGGGCACTCAGACAACCAACAACAAAAGGGTTAATCTATTTGAAAACACGGTAGAAAAGGAAAAAAAAAAAAAAACTCCTGAAAATATACAATATGAAAAGGAAGTGGAAAAAGATGTAAAATTTGACAGGCTATTAGCCGTAATATTTAAACCAAATGCAATATTGTTAAATCTTGTAATTAGATTAGTTTCAAATGGCAGATATTGGGTAGCCAATTGGAAGCAAATCCCATAAGAAAGGGTGACCTATGTGTAACATTTCTCAAATGGAAAGAACAATAAGTGGAATTAATCATGCAGCACAAGGGAAATTATATTTTATTGTATATTGGAGATGTTTCCATTGGGAGATCTGCTTCATTTACTTGACCTCTAGATTTTGGTAGGAATGACGAAAATGGTTATGGTTACTGCACGTTCACACTCAGTCACATTCTGAATACCATGTGCACTGTTTAATGTACAGCTGAAGAGGAATTCATTCAATCTTGAAGCAGGTATCATTTGCCAGTATCTGCTTTTGTATTATAAAGAACAACTTTAAAAAATGTGCAAGATGGAATTTAGCAATTTGACACAATAAGTAAAATCCAAGTTTGAAAATATATATAGATATACATCTCAAATTCTTGTGTGTAAATACATTTCATATATTTTTGTTCACATGTTGAGCAATTCCATTTATTTGCTAAATGTGGTTGCATTGCTGTCTCCACAGCAGCCCATCGGTATTGTGTCTAACAGCAGACAAAGTACATGCAGTATACTCTAAATGTAAGGCAAAGATAGTGTAAGAGTAAAGGCGTAAAGTGACAATGTAAGCTCCCAGTTACTGAATTAATACTGCATAAAAATACAAGTATTATATAAAATGTGCTTCCTTTAAAAGTAACTGCAAACCTACAGGTAACATACTTTTTACATGATCCTAGATGTTCAAAGAATATTTAAAATGTGTTATGTAATAATAAACCTGCTATCAAAACAGATTAAAAATATTGCACAACACCCTACTCTACACAGGTGTGATGAACTGCAACATTAAAGGACCACTATAGTGCCTCATGCCCCCCCTCCAGCTGGGCTGAAGGGGTTAAAACCCCTACAGCCCAGAGCGTATTAGCCGCAAGGCAAACAAGGCATTTGCCTTGGGCGGCGTTTTCCAGGGGGCGGCAAAAAAAGCCGCCCCCAAATGCCCAGGGCAAATATGACGTCATGTTCCGGCTCCCAGCATCACTCTGCAGCGCGCGAGGGAGCTGGGCAGAGAGCTCAGGGGAAAGTGCTCCCTCGCCAGCGCCCAGCAGCCCCTGGGGTGAGTGTGTTAATGTGAGTGAGTGAGTGTGTGTCTGTCAGTGAGTGTGTGTGTGTCTGTTAGTGTGTGAGTGTGTGTCTGTGAGTGAGTGTGTGTCCGTGAGTGTCTGTTAGTGTGAGTGTGAGTGAGTGTGTCTGTGTGTGTCTGTTAGTGTGAGTGTGTATGTCTGTTAGCTAGTGTATGCGTATCTGTCAGTGTATGTGTGTGTGTATATATTTAGAAGGCGGGGCAGGGGGGGGGGACGGAGCTTTGTCCTGCCTAGGGCAGCACAAAACCAGGATACACCACTGCTTCAGCCACTTACCTTTCTCCAGCGCCGGGCTCCCTCTTTGCTGGGGAACTCTCCTCCTCCTGCCGACGGCAAGAGCCGTGCGTGCTTTCAAACCGCCCACAGGAAAGCATTACTCAAAGCTTTCCTATGAACGTCCAGCGTCTTCTCACTGTGATTTTCACAATGATAATCACGGAAGCGCCTCTAGCGGCTGTCAGTGAGACAGCCACTAGAGGCTGGATTAACCCTCAGTGAAACAGTTTCTCTGAAACTGCTTTGTTTTCAGCTGCAGGGTTAAAACTAGAGGGACCTGGCACCCAGACCACTTCATTGAGCTGAAATGGTCTGAGTGCCTACAGTGGTCCTTTAAGCAACCAGATAGAAAGTACTTCAGACAAATGCCACTAAAATATTTATTTAAGAAATGATATGGTCACAAAAACAACTTTAGCTTAATGAAGCAGAGCCAGCACAAGCCAAACACAGCCCTGGCCAATCTGCATCTCCTCATAGAGATCTATTGAATCAATGCATCTCCATAAGGAAAGTTCAGTGTCTCCATGCAGAGGGTGGAGAAACTTAAGGAAGCACCTCTAGTAGCCATATTAGGAGTGGCTAGTGGAGGCATCCCTAGGCTGTAATGTAAACTTTTTCTAAAAAATAAAAATAAATAAATAAATAAAAAAGTCCATCTCCCAGAAGCCTCTAAATCTGGTCTATAGGACTTTTCCATATTGCATTAACTTTCACCAGCATGTTATCAAATTAAAGATAGACCTTTTCACAGATTTGTAATAAACAGGAACCATGGGGTGTGCTGTCTTTTTATGTCAGAACTTCCACAAAGAATTGGGTTTTAGTTATTTCATAAAAAACTGAAAGCTAAGGGAAGGAGGGAGGAAATGTATTCCTTGAGAATGGTACAGCCCAAAAGAAGTCCTGTAAGGAAGTGTTGGAATTGTGAGTAGTAAAAGATGGCACACAAATTTCATGACACAGACATGAATTTGCAATGAATGGAGAAGGTGAAGCATAGAAACAAAATAATATTTCTCCTATTGGTTACACAGTGTAAACCTTTTGAAAGGAGACACTTGTCACAATTGTTACCCTACTGTAATTTGCTTCTTTGTTTGTTGAAAATGTGTTCTGTTACTTTATTTTTATTCTCTGCCATCTGTTGTTTATTAATATTTAGCAGGATGGGGACAGACATTTCCTTACCATGTACCAAGTTACTGTCGGAGTAACGTTCGAAGGGAAAAATCCATCGGTGTCCGGGCAAGTCAGTATCTCTTGATGATTCAAATAAAAATCAATTACTTCAACTTTCTCAGCCTGGCTTACACAAAAACCTGGGTCTTTGCGGAGAACTTCCAAGGGGAATGCAACTCTGCTGCAAAAAGAGGTGTTCCTGTGAAACACATAAGAGCAAGTTGTTGAGAAAGAAACCTTTTAGGGAATTTAAAATTTGCATCTTAAAAATTTCCTAAATGTTATATTTTTTTGACAATTCTGTCACATAATGCAGTGATTAATTTTTTTTCTTTTAGGTAAAGTGTTATGTTCAATTTAATTATTTTTAAAAAAATACCTGGCAAATAAATTGGCATCCTTATGTTGCCAGTAGCTAAGAGCAACACAAATGCATTAAAAATAAAACAGTTTCAAACTTTTACATCACACCAGAACAATGTTTTATAACAAAACTACAGCAAGTCAAGTTCACTGGCTTGAAACAAGGTGAATCAGAATTATATAATCCTTGGCATAAGTGACTTGGCTGAGAGCTTGATGATTGGCTCTCACAACGTGGTCATTTCCTCCACAATTAAATCCTTCTTCCACCAAAGTAACAGAAGGTTTAAACCATTATCGCATGACTTCTGGATACATGAAGCTTCCACACAACTAAATACATCATCTGCAGTTGGTACAAAACACAAATCACATGACTAACTGACCGAACACATTCATGTCACATTACTTCAAACCTCGGGTCTCTCCACTGGTGATTTTACAATGATTAGATTGCTAAAAATCTGTCTTGATTATGTTGAACCACTATAAAACCAGGACCCAAGATACTTGAAGTTCATGGTAACTTAGATGTTTACTTGGTCACTTAAAATGTCCCAAACACCCATGTAATATTTGGTATTATTAGCCATAAATAGTTACATCAGCTGATAAGAGACATGTGCCCATCAAGTTCAGACTTTTTTACATCTGTTTTTGCTGTTGAAGTGCTTTCTATTTTTGCAACAAACTAGGAAAAAAACTCCTTCTTGACCGCAGAATGGCAGTCAGATCTCTCCTTGTTACAGATCTGTGAAAGTCTACTATGTTCACACTATCATGCTCTGTTAGTGAAAATACTTTAGAAACTTGAAGATCTACGGTAAGGGAAAAAAGTATTGATCCCCTGCTGATTTTTAACGTTTGCCCACTTAAAAAGAAATTATCTGTCTATAATTTTTAAGGGTAGGCATATCTTAACAGTGAGAGACAGAATAACAAATAAAGAAAGAAATCCAGAAAAGCGCATGTCAAAAAAGTTATAAATGGATTTGCAGGTCAAAAATTAGTGAAATAAGTATTTGACCCCTTCGACTTAATACTTGGTGGCAAAACCCTTGTTGGCAATCACAGAGGTCATAAGTTTCTTGTAGTTGTTGCACACATCTCAGTAGGGATTTGTCCCACTCCTCTTTGCAGATGCTCTCCAAGTCATTAAGGTTTTGATGCTGACATTTGGCAACTCGAACCTTCAGCTCCCTCCACAGATTTTCTATGGGATTAAGGTCTGGAGACTGGCTAGGCTAGACCTTAATGTGCTTCTTTTTGAGCAACTCCTGTGTTGCCTTGGCTGTGTGTTTTAGGTCATTGTCATGCTGGAATACCCATCCACGGCCCATTTTCAATGCCCTGGCTGAGGGAAGGAGGTTCTCACCCAAGATTTCACGGTACATGGTCCTGTCCATCGTCCCTTTGATACGGTGCAGTTGTCCTATCCCCTTAGCAGAAAAACACCCCCAAAGCATAATGTTTCCACCTCCATGTTTGTCAGTGTTGATGGTGTTCTTGGGATCATAGGCAGCATTCCTCCACCTCCAAACACGGCAAGTTGATGCCAAAGAGCTCGATTGTGGTCTCATCTGACCACAACACTTTCACCCAGTTCTTCTCTGCATCATTCAGATGTTCATTGGCAAAGTTCTGACAGGCCTGTACACATGCTTTCTTGAGCAGGTCAGGATAAGTGTGACTCAACATCTTCTTGAGCACCAACTGTTGTCACCTTCTCACCAAGCTGCTTGGCGATTGTCTTGTAGCCCATCCCAGCCTTGTGTAGGTCTAAAATCTTGACATCCTTGGACAGCTCTTTGGTCTTGGCCAGGGTGGAGAGTTTGGAATCTGATTGATTGCTTCTGTGGACAGGTGTCTTTTATACAGGTAAGGAGCTGAGATTAGGAGCACTCTCTTTAAGAGTATAAAAGACACCTGCGAGCCATAAATCTTGCTGATCAATGGGGGATCAAATACTTATTTCACTTATTGACATGCAAATCAATTTATAACTTTTTTGACATGCATTTTTCTGGATTAGTTTTTTGTTATTCTGTCTCTCACTGTTAAAATACACCTACCATTAAAATTCTAGAGTGATCATTTCTTTTTCAGTGGGCAAACGTTCAGAATCAGCAGGGGATCAAATAATTTCCCCCCTCACTGTAAGTCTTAAATAGCAACCACCAGTTAACTTCTTAACTTTAATTAGAACATCTACCATACAAATTATTTTTATTTTCAAAGAGTACTCCAATCACCAACCCCATTCCAGCATACTGCAGTGCTTATGATGCCGGTCTCTCCAGGCAACCCCTTAGCACCGCCCAATGTAAGGAGTAAAACCATACCAGCATCTGCTGGGCACTGCTCCACACCTTCTCTCTGCTGGTAGGAGAACTAGAAGGTCTCGCTTAGGAACTTCCATTAGCTTTTCTGAGTGAAGCCCTGTAGTATAGGGCCAGCTGATTGGCTACTGAGAGTATCAGCTGATCACTCAATAAAGAGTACCTCCAGCTTTCATGGAGGTATGAAGCATTGGGTAAGAAGTCAAACTTCTGGCAGTAAGCTGTAGTGATTATGGTGCTTAAAGTGTTCCGTTAAGTTGTAATGTCACTTTAGAAACGTATTTTATGTTTTTATTATTATTGACAAATGGAGAGTTTTGGCATGGTGGGAGGATATAAAATTAGAATGATCAAATAAATGTATTTGGATTTATGTAGCACATAACAACATAAAGATCAACTACAATATTTGCACCTTTTACAATCTCTGTGGTGTGCTTTTTTTCTTAAAAAATGTTCCAAACAGAAGAGCTCTAAATTTTTTTAATTTTTTTTAAACATATACACTACACCCCTACACGGATAAAAAAAAAATAGTTTGGCAATTATTAAATGTCATGTTCAGTTGAGTGTCATTGGTACTATAATTTGTAAATATTTACAATGATTGCATAAAATTACCAGATTTTACTAATTTCATGACGTAAAGTCATGATTTTATAAAGGACACGGAGGCGAATATTATGCTTATCTCTTTCTTTAATATACCTCAGCAGCAAAGAAAAAAGTTTTTAAACATTAAAAGAATCAATTAGGATAGGTATTCCAGGGGTTAACCTAGTATGCTATCCTTAGCCAATAGGAACAGTCCATGTATCCATGTCCACCCATGTGACCTCTCTTCTCCCTCTTTCTTTGATCATGCCGAAGCTTCAATTTCTCAACTTGCGTAGATACTGGGTCCATAACCTGTGCGTTGACCTTCATCTTCATAACCAACAATGAACTTTAACCAATTGAATTGAGATGAAACTCGATCAACCATATCATTTACTGTGATTCGTTAAGCTGAAAGGAGAGAAAAAAGAAATGGTAATGTGTGGTCTAGCAACTGTGTGTCGCAGTTATGAAGGTTAAATCCTATAGTATATGAACCTCTACAGACCATATGTTCTACTGTAAGCGATATTGTTTAAGAGTCATTCTAGTTCATTCATTACATTTCATACCAACCCACAATATTACTAGTCATACAATTACTGGGTGGGATTTCACATCTTTCTTGATATTCTAATCATGATTCGCGATACTTATCATGTTTGTTTCGCGATACTTACCGGGTGGGCTAATATTCGCCTCCGTGTCCTTTATAAAATCATGACTTTACGTCATGAAATTAGTAAAATCTGGTAATTTTATTAAAGGACACGGAGCTCATATTATGCTAGTTCAAAGCTGAGCAATGACTGATGATGTTATGTGTTCTGTAGGGTGAAAATAGTATTCTTTAAACGTGGACTCCCTTGACCAGTCAGCCGTCCGCAACAGGTCTTCCAACCTGCATCCCAGATTAAATGCTTTAGTCGCCATAGCTCCTCTAGTGGAGTGTGCTCCAAACATGGATGTATCAATGTTAGCGGATGTCATCACCCATTTTACCCATCGGGCTATGGTAACCGAGGTTACTGGTTGATGTGGTGTGTTGATAGCTAGGAATAGTTCGTGCCGATTAGGGTTCCGAAATGGTTGCGTCCGTTTTTCATACTCTTTGAGACACGCTATTGGGCATAGGTTTGTATTGTGAGGGAATGCTGGGTAAGATACCGTAGTAATCTTTGTTTTTGTCCGTCTGGTAATATTAAAAGTAACCCCTGATGGGGTGAACGAACGTGCATCCATGTCCAATGCCCTCACATCGGATACTCTTTTACAAGATATCAAGCAGAAGAGCATGGCCAGTTTCGCTGATAGCTGTTTAAGTGTAAGGTCAGAATTCTGTGGCCATAATTCCAATAAATTTAGGACTAGGTTTACGTCCCACGTTGATGCATATCTGGGTTGTGGAGGTCTTGCGAACCTCACTCCGCGTAAGAGTCTACACACCAATAAGTGTTTCCCTATTGGTGTTCCTTCACAGCCTTGATGTCCAGCCGAAATTGCTGACCTATAGACATTAATAGTACGATAAGCTAGGCCTTGATCATATAAGTATGTCAGGAAACGTAGCAGGTAATTCACAGGAGCATATACGGGATCCACCTGTTGTTCCAAGCACCAACTACTCCAGGAGTTCCATGCTCGACTGTAGGATCTCCTGGTTCCTGGGGCCCAGGCTCCCGCCAATAATTCCAACGTTGTCTGTGGAACCTCCGGGACGACCCATGGTCCCCTGATAGGAGCCACGCTAACAGCCTGAGTTGCCCTTGCACCATCAGTGGGTGTGGGTTCCCTTCGGGGTCCGACAAAAGGTATGGGTATTCTGGGAGTAGTCTGGGAAGATCTATAGACATCTCCATGAGAGAAGGGAACCATGGCTGTGTTGTCCAGAATGGTGTTATCAGGACCAATGTCACTAGGGTTCGTGCTATCAGAGCGAATGGAGGAACCGCATATAGTTTTCTGGTCGGCCATGGCTGGAGGAACGCATCCGTAGCTATTGCGTCTGGGTCTGGTCTCCAGCTGAAGAATTTCGGTAGTTGCGTGTTCAAACGAGACGCAAACAGATCCATGTGCAGTGGGCCCCACAGATCCTGCAATCGTAGAAATACTCCGCGATTCAGGCGCCAACCGCTGGCGTCCCGCAGATATCTGGAATTCCAGTCCGCTACAACATTCGTGAGGCCTGGGATGTACTCGGCTCGTACCGATATGTTGCGGTCCAGGCAATATTGCCAGAATTCCGTGGCTAAATCTGCTAGGATTTTGGACCTGGTGCCGCCAAGGCGGTTGATATATTGCACCGCTGATATGTTGTCCATCCTTAATACGATGGAGCAGTGTGTCTTGGCACCTAAAAGGCTCTTCAGAGCAAATGCTCCTGCCATAAGTTCTAGGCTGTTGATATGCAGCATCCTTTCCGATTGGGACCATCTTCCGCCTGTTGAGATACGACCACAACGCGCTCCCCAGCCCTGTGTGCTGGCATCGGACTCTATTATACAATCTGGAGCGTTGCCAAAGATTGCTCTGCCATTCCACGCTTCCATGTGCTGCAGCCACCATTTGAGTTCCTCTTTGGCTGTGTGATCGAGCTGTACGGAGTCTGAGTAAGATTGACCTGATTGTAGTTGGGCCGCTTTCAATCTTTGTAGGGCCCTGTAATGTAGAGGTCCCGGGAAGATTGCTTGAATGGACGCTGAAAGTAGTCCAATAATCCTGGCCAGTTGTCTCACCGTGAGCATTGGGCGAGTTAGTGTTCTGCGGATCTCTCTTTTGATGGTTTTGATCTTTGTCTGCGGTAATTTCAAGGTTCCTTGGACCGCTTCTATGTTGAATCCTAGGAATTCTATGGACTGTGAAGGGGTCAAGACTGACTTCTCCCAGTTGCATAGAAATCCCAGGTTGTTTAAAAGTGTAATTGTCCAAGTTAGGTGTTGTTGGAGTAGGAGTGCGTCTTGAGCCATGATCAGTATATCGTCCAAATAGACTATCATGCGCACTCCTCTGCTGCGTAGCAGCGCCACTACCGGCTTCAACAGTTTCGTAAAACACCATGGAGCCGATGACAGGCCGAAAGGGAGGCAGCGAAACCTCCACATTTGAGCCTTCCATTGGAACTGCAGGAAGTGGTGGCATTCTTCCGCTATGGGGATGGCGAGGTAGGCATCCTGTAGGTCTAATTTGACCATCCAGTCTCCCAGCCTGAGGAGGTCTCGCAGGCAATGGATCCCTTCCATTTTGAAATGGCGATACCGCACATATGCGTTGAGTGGGCGTAAGTTTATCACTGGTCTCATACCTCCTCCCTTTTTGGGGATAAGAAATAGGTTGCTCAAGAAACCTGGAGAGTGAGGTGCGACTTGATAGATCGCGCCTTTCTCCTTTAATAATTCTATTTCCTTTGACACGAGTTCTCTGTCTTGTGGGGTAAACACAATTGGCCGAGGGACCGAAGTTTGGACTGGGGTTTGAACAAATTCTATGTGGTACCCCCCCACTGTGTTGAGGACCCAGGCATCGGACGTTAGTCTGTGCCATGCCTCGATGAATTGGGATAGTCTGCCCCCCACATATGGTGTATAAGAATGGGAATTCTGAAAGGTACTCACCATAAGGCCGTCGGCCGTAAGTGGCGCCTCTGCGTCCTCTGGGTTGCCATGCCCTGCCCCTGACAGGGAAGAAGGGTGAGGGGTTTCTGGTTTCCACCTGTGGGAATCTTGGTGAAGAGGAGCCTCGGTAGCCCCGGTAGGAGCTCCTAGATGAACGGCTGGACAGACGGCCCCGTTGTCTGCCAGCCCCCCCAAAAACCTTTGGGGCGAACATACGCTTTAAGTTTGTTTGTGCTTTGTCCAGGGCTGTGAATGTATTAACGTAATTGCCTAATTCTTTGACAAAATTGTCTCCAAAAAGGAGGCCTTTCGCCTGCGGTCCAGGTTCAGACAATGCCATGTTGACCAGCTTAGGGTCGATTTTTATAAGAACCGCTTTGCGCCTTTCTGTACAAAGTGCCGCATTGGAATTGCCAATCAGGCATATAGAGCGTTGTGCCCACTCTCTGATGGCCAAAAGGTCCACTGGTGTGTCCCCTGAAAGTGCCGCTTCGACCATGTCGAATATTTTTGCACTGGGGCCTAAGGAATCCAGCACCTTGTCCTGGCAGTGGCGCAGAGAATAATCCAGCCCCTTCTTGGCTTTCCAGCCCGATTTACCCAGAAACTGGGCAATTTTGGGGTCCAATTCCGGTGTGGCGCAAGCCATATCCGGGACCGTGGGGCGTGGGCATTCTGCCCTCAACTTATTTCTGGTACCTTTGTCCAGGGGTTTCCTAATTCTGGCCGCTATATATTGGGCCACATGGTCAGCAGGAAACCATTCGGTCGACCTCGGGTGTTGGAGGTCATCAGGATTAAATAGGGGTTCCCCTTGCGGATCTAAAATAATTAAATCATCCGCTGGCTTTTGGCCTTTGTTGGCTGTTTTGCCAGTTAAACTGTGCTCTGGAGAAGAGTTCTCCGATTCCAATGAGCCCATCTCTTCTGGCTCGCTCAATACCTCCTCTTGGTCCGAATCAGTGTCGGATATTTCTGTTTGGGCTTTTGCCCATTTCCATGACCTCACCGTTTTTGCCCGGTGGGAGGCTCTCTTACGTGGGGGCCCCACGTCCTCATCAGTGACAGGGCGCAACCTGTCCGTAAAATCAGTTTTGGAGGTTTGTTTTCCCATATAATGGGTCTTTTTAGTAGCCTTGCGACCAGTAAGGGGGGCAGGCTTTTCATCTTGGGCCTTGGAGCTGGGGCCTCTGTGATTATGACCAGACGCCATAATGGCATTACTAATGGATAGGGTCAGATTGTCAGACATCGCCCCCATAGCCGTATAGATTGCTTGCGTGACTGATTTAGTCATGGTTGCATCTAATAAGGAATGGAACTCTTCAGAGTTCAATTGTTCCCCAGACGCCAACTCTTCCCCTAGAGGGGAGATAGGTTGTGGGGCAAGGGACCCACCATGTGTGGTGTCCTTATTGCTCGCAGCCGTCCTGGCACATTCTTGTTCCTTAGGCTGCTGCATTATATATATATATAATTAAGTCTGCTCCAAAAGTCACTAATTTTGCACAGTAATATTGGCCCTTGGAATAAACAATTTAATTATAACTGCTGTGATGCAGTACAATATTGTCCTTTTAATATTATTAATCAAGGACAGGGAAGAATTTACCTTAAAAGGTAACTAAAATTGGAGGAGATAGGGCAAGGCACAAACAAGCTGTCAGCTTACCTAGTGTTCCCTCCGAAATGGCTGCAAAGGGACACTAGGCTGGCTGACAGTTATTAGCCACTACCCCTTCCTCGCGCTCCCGCCCAGTGGGTTGGGAGCGTCGGGAGAAAAGCGCGTCAAATTTCTGCCGTTAGAGGGGAAAATGGCCGCCGCGCTATGCGACCGCGAATGCGCATGCGCGGGCGGCCCAGTGAAATGTCTGCACTGAAGCCGGCCGCCGCGGAAGCTATGAGGGAAATAAAACTTGACAGATTGCGGGTAATAAACTACCCAGCGGGATAGGGGAGGGGGGAGAGTGCTACTTGGACCGGAGGAAAAAGCCCGGTCCACAGTACGAAGTTAGGGGCATAAGCCCCAGTAAACACCAGGGCTGCCCCTCCTCTACCTATAGAAATCCCTATAGGGGGGGCATGGCTAACCGAGCAACAGAGTGGACGCAAATCTCTGGAGCTCCGAGGAAGAAACTTAAAAATAGCGAACCCCCAGAAATATTGAAGCCCCACAGGCGACAAACTTACCCACCCTCCAACAGAGACTGCCATGGGACGAAAAAATAAAAAATACCAGCCTCCAGCGACACCGAAAATGCCAGACATCAGGCTCTCCTTTGAGAGACCTGCAGCCGCAACCGCGGCTCCCGCCAAAATGGCGCCCGCGGCCCGGGCAGAAATGGAGGCCTCAGACGCATCCCAAGAAGAGGGAGACACATCCTCTTCACCCGAACCAGGAGAAGATTACCCAGAAACGGATTCCGAGGAGGACTCATCCCCAATGACTAAGGGAGATATGAAACACCTCCTGCAAGAAATAAGGCAAGTCTGGAAATTGGACCTGAAAGAGGCCCAAGCAGACATAGGGGACCTCCGCAAGAGGATCTCCGAAATTGAAAACAAAGAGACAAAACGGGAACACCAGATGCAGGACACCCACAACCAAATGGAGGACCTAGCCTCCAAAGTGCAGAGACTTACCCGGTCGGTCACCGCACTGGAATCCCGCCACAGGCGCAAGAATGTCCGCATGCGGGGCATACCAGAAACGGTGAGCGACGATGCTCTGCTACCCTTCACACAGAGACTGGTGGCCTCGATGGGCCTAAAGAACAAAGATACCAAAGGGATGGTGGTCTCAGCGTTCCGAGTACGGAAAGCGGCAACAGCGCCCCAAGGGGCCCCGAGAGACACAATAGTTATCTCCAGAGACATAACAGTGAGAGCCGCTATCCTCAACAGGTCCAGGGAGATAAAGTCATTCCGGCTCGAGGGCTGCTGCGTGACAATCTATGGAGATCTTCCCTTCGAAGTACTAGCAGCAAGGAGACAACTGGCTCCAGTAGCCAAGAAACTGAGAGAGGCAGAGGTCCGGTACCGCTGGGGAGCAGACGGAACGCTGAATACCCAAAGAGGGAGCGAGACTCTTACACTATCGCCCGGAGAAGATCCCACGGCGTTCTGGAAGGCCATAAACCTACCGGGCGAAGAACCACAAAGCACTGGGGCCTGATCCTGAGAGTATCGACAAGGAGAGAATGAGAGCCTGCGAGCAGAGATGCCCTGAAACAAGGACTGACCCGCCACTTGACTGACCCCATATCAGGCAACACGACCTATAGACCACACAAGACTCACATAAAAAGGGAGGGAGACGGCCTCACACCGGGACGAATCGGCAAGTATCCCAGGCCACTTCGCCCCTAAGACATAACATAAGACACAATACGAGACACAGCACCACATAGACCAGACGCCTAGCACCATGACTACACGAGACTACACAACATAGATAACACAAAATAACCCACAAGAGACGAGGACACACACCAGACTATAACAAGACCCATCAGAAGGCAACCCAAGTGTCATGTACGAATGTACAGCAGAACTTTAAAATGAATGACTTATAGACGAGGCACAGAATAACGCTTGCCTCCATGACATACTCTGCATTAGTTGTATTCTTTGATGCAAAACCTCAATAAAATACAAATTTAAAAAAAAAAAAAAAAAAAAAAAAAGAAATCCCTATAAAGGGACACTAAAACACTCTACCTCCCTGAAATCAGCAAATAATGTACAATATTAATGTAAAACAGTAATATGAACACACATCAATCTATTACAACCAAAAATCAACAATAATTTAACTCAAATACAGAGAGCTAAAATTAGGTGATACTTAGCTGAGGCAGCAGCAAAGAAAGAGGGAGAAGAGAGGTCACATGGGTGGACATGGATACATGGACTGTTCCTATTGGCTAAGGATAGCATACTAGGTTAACCCCTGGAATACCTATCCTAATTGATTCTTTTAATGTTTAAAAACTTTTTTCTTTGCTGCTGAGGTATATTAAAGAAAGAGATAAGCATAATATGAGCCTCCGTGTCCTTTAATAAAATCCATATTTCCAAAGATTAAAAAATAAAAAAAATTCTGATTTAATTGGCACATGAGAATAGCACTCAACTTGCTATTTTTTATGTAAAATAATATTTTAAAAAAGGACAGCTGCATTTTAACTAAACATTTAAATGCCACAAACACAAAACATGTTATACATATGCATTAATGAGATAATTTACAAAAAAAATCCCTTGCTAGTAAAGTAGAATGCCATATCTGATTACTCTTTGCAAGATCAATTTTTCTTGACGCTTAAAGGAACTCTTCAAATCACCACTACATTTTTTATTTAGGAATCCCACAGAAAAGGCTTGATAGAAAGAGGAAACCATTGAATTCAGTGTTTTTAAAGCCAACATAGTTCTACAAAAAAGGCACGCTCTAAAATATAACTATTTCAAATGTACCCTTGGGTCCTCATTCACTACGTACATCACACCTTAGAAAGAAATCACATCTTGTTGCCATGTGATCAGGCTTCTAGTTTATACTTAATTGTGCCAAAGTCAATTCTCTTCTTCAGCTCTGTGTTTATATATGTGCTTTGAATAACCCACATAATTGGCGTCTAGTTTACCAAGTGTTGGCTCGAACAATTAACTCAAAAGAATAGCAACACAGAGTTAAGTTGTTGAGTCACAATCACCCTGACCTAAGCTGTAGAACTGTTCAATTACCTGCAAACATGCTTATTTTTATGACTTTCTTTGCCTGATGGAGCTTCATTTTGGGACCTTACCTTCGCTAACAAGGGAAAAACACAGCGCTGCCGAATGACAACATCTATATAATAACAAACCTATGTGTGTCAACTTCACTACATTTTCTATACATAAACACTAAACTAAAGCCACGGCAGTCATTAGCAGCTGACACAGGTATTTGCTCTGCAAGATACAGAAAGAGAATTCATTATGCACCAAAGCCACCTCTGCTGCTAACAGAGAACTGAATATGGCGATTCCACAAGACTGTCTTAGAAATAACATTATTCAAGAATAAGTGACGTTCAACATCACATCTCCAGGAATGATTAAAGAATGAGTAACGTGGTTATACCCTATACACCGTGGGTGATTCGGAGTGCTGTGTCACAATCCTACAATTATATAGTGACAAAATATGAATATATTCAGTATGCAATGCTCTGGTAAATGATTAAAGTGATAAAATACATCGCTGAGCAATAAAATGCTTGAGGATTGTAAAATAACATCATGCCAGAGCATGGCGGGTTGCTGTAGACTGGTGGTGGCTGATCTGGGCACTGCAGAGGTTTGTAAACAAAATTTCCCATAAGGCTCAACTAACCGAACATCATAGGAAATGTAGATACCAGTTAGTCATTGCAGTCATTTGTTAATGCAGGTACAATCTCCAAAAATAAACAAAGTAATTAACCCCTTAACACCGCAGCCAAATGTACAAGTTGTGAACGAAACAAAACGTAAACAAAACCTGGCATTTGCGCTATATGTCTGTCCAACCGTAATTCACCTCTTTCCTATTAAATGCACCCCCCCTTATTATATATCATTTTATTCAGGGGAAACAGGGCTTTCATTTAATATCAAATATTTAGCTATGAAACATAATTTAATATGAAAAAAATGGGAGAAAATACGATTTTTTTTTTTTTTTCGTTCTACATGACATTTTAACTGTCAATGTCATAATACTGTTTGCTTTTACTGCAATAAAATACACATATTTGTATTCAGCAAAGTCTCATGTGTAAAACAGTACCCCCTATGTACAGGTTTTATGGTGTTTTGGGAAGTTACAGGGTCAAATATAGCGTGTTACATTTGAAATTGAAATTCGCCAGATTGGTTACGTTGCCTTTGAGACTGTATAGTAGCCCAGTAATGAAATGTACACCCATAATGGCATACCATTTGCAATAGTAGACGACCCAAGGTATTGCAAATAAGCGATGTCCAGTCTTTTTTAGTAGCCATTTGGTCACAAACACTGGCCAAAGTTAGCGTTTGTATTTGTTTGTGTGTGAAAAATGCAAAAAACGCCAATTTTGGCCAGTGTTTGTGACTAAGTGGCTACTAAAAAAGACTGGACATACCCCATTTGCAATACCTTTGGTTGTCTACTATTGCAAATGGTATGCCATCATAGGGGTAATTTTCATTCTTGGGCTACCATAGGGTCATAAAGGCAACGTAAGCAATCTGGCGAATTTTAATGTGAAAAAAATTAAACACAAGCCTTATATTTGACGCTGTAATTTTTGAAAACACCATAAAACCTGTACATGAGGGGTACTGTTGTACTCAGGAGACTTCGCTGAACACAAATATTTGTGTTTCAAAACAGTAAAAAGTATTGCAGCAATAATATCGTCCCTGTAAGTGCTGTTTGTGCGTGAAAAATGCAAAAAACGTCACTTTTACTGGCGATATCATGGTTGTAATACATTTTACTGTTTTGAAACACTAATATTTGTGTTCAGCGAAGTCTCCCGAGTAAAACAGTACCCCCCATGTACAGGTTTTATGGTGTCTTGGAAAGTTATAGGGTTAAATATAGTGCTAGCAAATTAAATTCCCTATACTTTCGGCATGGGTGGTCAGGCAGGTCCCGCTAATTGTAATTAATTAGGATACCTAATTATGTAAAATTATTACATAAATATATGTGTAGAATTAATATATGTATATATATACATATGTGTATATATACGTATATATATATATATATATATATTTTTTTTAATATTTTTATTTATATATAGGTATATATATAGTGATATATACGTATATATTTATGTATATAGATATATATATTATTTCGTTATAAGTGTATTTTGATATAAATATATATATATTAATATCAGAATACAGTTAGAACGAAATAAAACACATCTATATATTTTTTAATATTTTATTTTTAATTATTTTTTTTATTTTATTTTTTTACGTATTTACATATTAATTTTTTTAATATTATTTATAAATATATATATAACAATAATTATATATATATTTAATCAGTATCAGTCTACGTGTAATTTGATATTAATATATATATATAATTATATATATATTAATATTAAAATACACCTAGACGGTGTATGTGTGTGTATGTATATGTGTATATATATACTTAGATCATATATATATAATATATATATATATGATCTAAGTATAAATTTTTTTTTTTACACTTATTTAACATTTATTTAATTTGATTTTCAGCCAGCAGGGGGACCAACTGTCATTACAGTTGGTCCCCCTGCTGGCAATGCAGCAGGCAGCTATACCGGCCATGTGATTGTGAGGTCCTCGCAAGGACCTCACTCTCACATGGCCGGGAGGGCTCCTGGAGGGCGGACGTGCCGCGGGGGGCTCCCTGGGAGTCCCCCGAACCGCGATCGCCGGCGTGGGACCGCCAGCGACCGGGTAAGTTACTAAAAACCGGAGGGCGTACTATTACGTCCGGCGGCGTTTAGAGCCGCTTTTAAAAGGACGTAATAGTACGCCCTCCGGACTTAAGGGGTTAAACAAGAAAAAGGTTATTAATTTCAAAAAGAATTTTAACATTTTAATTTTAATTATTACTTTAACTGTAATGTTTACATTTCAAAGTATACTTCATTGTTAGTGATAATAATGTGAGAGCAAAAATTAGCAGCCTACAATATTGGATAGCGCAAACAATCACAACAGAGATCTAGTAACACACACACACACACACACACAGTTACTAACCCTAACCCTATGTGCATGTTATCATATTTTATAGGCTGCTAATTGTTACAGGCTGCTAACTTTTGCTATCACAATAATATCACTTATAATAAAGTAATCACTGAAATGTAAACATTACAGTTAAAGTAAGTCTTTAATGTGCTACATTCTATGACAAGAACGAAGGCAGAAACCTGCCAAGCAAATTTACCTGAGCATGCAAGTATAATTCCCTGTATCGTTGAGAAGAGCAGGTCGGAACCAGAGGGTGTCCTTGTCTTTATTAATTCTATTGTCTGGTAGACGGATGTTAATTGGTTCTTCCAGGTCTTTCCCTTGACCTGTCCGATACCACATCAAGGTTAGACCCGCTGAATGTGCCGTGCTGTAGTTATGCTTTAGGAAGTCCTGGAAGAGAGGGCAACTGATACGAGCAGCCTCTCCCTCGTAGAGTTGAGTTAGCTTCATATTGTCCACTCCCCAGTCATCACATCGTTCTGTAATTAGAGCAGGAATTCACAGTTTTTACACTGTAGAGTACATGTATTCTCTTTTTCTAAAAGACTGTTATAGACAAGGTACTCGAGTAGAAAGGATTATAAACAGTTGCATAGCTAAAGGTCATTAGCATAAAAGCTGGAATGCCTTCTAAAGACAATCGTAAAGAAAAAAGCATTTCAAAATACTGTGAGTAAATGTGAGGAGTGTGTTTATTTGTACTGGTTATTCTAATAAACTACTATTTCTACTTTGTTTTTTGTTTTTTATTATTCCCTAAAATCTCGAAAGCTGAATAGCTAATGAGGAGCTAGGTACCAAACAGAGTGAAGCATGGTGAGACAGCTCAGTAAAGTAGTTGGAAGATGGTTGTGGAGCAGAGGAGCTGTAACTCGCCCATCCCAACCTCCCTGCCTCTCTTCTCTTACATATTTATTATTTGTACTGTTGTGGTATTGGTTGGGGAAAGTCATCTAAGTGTGCGGTTGGAGATCTTCTGGAGAGTTTTACAGAAGCTTCAACGGG